>NW_028270167.1:45977969-46306178 GCF_037043375.1 Chiloscyllium plagiosum | reverse complement strand
CGTCATTGAGTGTCCTGCTTTGGTCATGAGTGTCCAGCGTGGGTCATTGAGAGTCCTGCATGGGTCATTGAGTGTCCTGTGTTGGTCATTGAGTGTCCTGCGTGGGTCATTGATTATCCTGCGTGGGTCATTGAGAGTCGTGCGTTGGTCATTGAGTGTCCTGTGTGGGTCATTGAGTGTCCTGCGTAGGTCATGAGTGTCCTTCATGGGTCATGAGTGTACTCCGTGGGTCATTGAGTGTCCTGCGTGGGTCATTGAGTGACCTGCGTGGGTCATGGGTGTCCTGCGTGGGTGATTCAGTGTCCTGCGTGGGTCATGAATGTCCTGCAAGGGTCATTGAGTGTCCTGCGTGGGTCATGAGTGTCCTGCGTGGGTCATTGAGTGTCCTGTGTGAGTCATTGAGTGTACTGCGTGGGTCATTGAGTGTCCTGTGTGGGTCATGAGTGTCCTGCGTGGGTAAGGAGAGTTCTGCGTGGGTCATTGAATGTCCTGCGTGGGACATTCAGTGTCCTGCGTGTGTCATTGAGTGTCCTGCGTGGGTCATGAGTGTCCTGCGTGGGTCATGAGTGTCCTGCGTGGGTCATTGAGTGTCCTGCGTGGGTCATGAGTGTCCTGCATGGGTCATTGAGTGTCCTGCTTGGGTCATGAGTGTCCAGCGTGGGTCATTGAGAGTCCTGCGTGTGTCATTGAGTGTCCTGTGTTGGTCATTGTGTGTCATGCGTGGGTCATTGAGTATCCTGCGTGTGTCATTGAGAGTCCTGTGTTGGTCATTGAGTGTCCTGCGAGGTTCATTATGTGTCCTGCGTGGGTCATGGGTGTCCTGCGTGGGTGATTCAGTGTCCTGTGTGGGTCATGAGTGTCCTGCGTGGGTCATTGAGTGTCCTGCGTGCGTCATGAGTGTCCTGCGTGGGTCATTGAGTGTCCTGTGTGGGTCATGAGTGTCCTGCTTGGGTCATTGAGTGTCCTGCGTGGGTCCTGAGTGTCCTGCGTGGGCCATTGAGTGTCCTGTGTGGGTCATGAGTGTCCTGCGTGGGTTATTGTGTGTCCTGCGTGTGTAAGGAGAGTTCTGTGTGGGTCATTGAGTGTCCTGCGTGTGTCATGAGAGTCCTGCATGGGTCATTGAGTGTCCTGCTTGGGTCATGTGTGTCCAGCATGGGTCATTGAGAGTCCTGCGTGGGTCATTGAGTGTCCTGCGTGGGTCATGAGTGTCCTGCGTGGGTAATTGAGTGTCCTGCGTGGGTCATGAGTGTCCTGCATGTGTCATGAGTGTACTCCGTGGGTCATTGAGTGTCCTGCGTGGGTCATTGAGTGTCCTGCATGGGTCATGAGTGTCCTGCGTGGGTCATTGAGTGTCCTGCGTGGGTCATGAGTGTCCTGCGTGGGTCATTGAGTGTTCTGCGTGGGTCATTGAGTGTCCTGCGTGGGTCCTGAGTGTCCTGCGTGGGCCATTGAGTGTCCTGTGTGGGTCATGAGTGTCCTGCGTGGGTCATGGGTTTCCTGCGTGGGTCATTGATTGTTCTGCATGGTTCATGAGTGTCCTGTCTGGGACATTGAGTGTCCTGCGTGGGTCATTGAGTGTCCCGTGTGCGTCATTGAGTGTCCTGCGTGGGTCATTTAGAGTCCTGCGTGGGTCAGTGAGTGTCCTGCATGGGTCATGAGTGTCCTGCGTGGGTCATTGAGTGTCCTGTGTGGGTCATGAGTGTCCTGCGTGGGTCATTGAGTGTCCTGCGTGGGTCATGAGTGTCCTGCGTGGGTCATTGAGTGTCCTGTGTGGGTCATGAGTGTCCTGCTTGGGTCATTGAGTGTCCTGCGTGGGTCCTGAGTGTTCTGCGTGGGCCATTGAGTGTCCTGTGTTGGTCATGAGTGTCCTGCGTGGGCTATTGAGTGTCCTGCGTGGGTAAGGAGAGTTCTGCGTGGGTCATTGAGTGTCCTGCGTGTGTCATGTGTGTCCTGCATGGGTCATTGAGTGTCCTGCTTGGGTCATGAGTGTCCAGCGTGGGCCATTGAGAGTCCTGCGTGGGTCATTGAGTGTCCTGTGTTGGTCATTGAGTGTCCTGCGTGGGTCATTGAGTGTCCTGCGTGGGTCATTGTGTGTCCTGCGTGGGTCATGAGTGTCCTGCGTGGGTCATTGAGTGTCCTGCGTGTGTCATTGAGTATCCTGCGTGGGTCATTGAGTGTCCTGCATGGATCATGAGTGTCCTGTGTGGGTCATTGAGTGTCCTGCGTGGGTCATTGACAGTCCCGTGTGGGTCATTGTGTGTCCTGCGTGGGTCATTGAGTGTCCTGTGTTGGTAATTGAGTGTCCTGCGTGGGTCATTGAGTGTCCTGCGTGGGGCATTGTGTGTCCTGCGTGGGTCATGAGTGTCCTGCGTGGGTCATTGAGTGTCCTGCGTGTGTCATTGAGTGTCCTGCGTGGGTCATTGAGTGTCCTGTGTTGGTCATTGAGTGTCCTGCATGGGTCATTGAGTGTCCTGCCTGGGTCATGGGTGTCCTGCATGAGTGATTCAGTGTCCTGCGTGGTTCATTCAGTGTCCTGCGTGGGTCATTGAGAGCCCAGCGTGGGTCATTGAGTGTCCTGTGTGGGTCATTCAGTGTCCTGCGTGGGTCATGAGTGTACTGCGTGGGTCATTGAGTGTCCTGCGTGTGTCATTGAGTGTCCTGCGTGGGTCATTAAGTGTCCTGCAAGGATCATGAGGGTCCTGTGTGGGTCATTGAGTGTCCTGCGTGGGTCATTGAGAGTCCCATGTGGGTCATTGAGTGTCCTGCGTGGGTCATTTAGAGTCCTGCGTGGGTCATTCAGTGTCCTGCATGGGTCATGAGTGTCCTGCGTGGGCCATTGAGTGTCCTGCGTGGGCCATTGAGTATCCTGCGTTGGCCATTGATTATTCTGCGTGGGTCATTGAGTGTCCTGCGTGGGTCATTGAGTGTCCTGTGTGGGTCATGAGTGTCCTGTGTGGGTCATGAGTGTCCTGCGTGGATCATTGAGTGTCCTGCATGGGACATTGAGTGTCCTGCCTGGGTCATGGGTGTCCTGCATGGGTGATTCAGTGTCCTGCGTGGGTCATTCAGTGTCCTGCGTGGGTCATTGAGAGCCCAGCGTGGGTCATTGAGTGTCCTGCGTGGGTCATTGTGTGTACTGCGTGGGTCATGAGTGTCCTGCGTGGGTCATTGAGTGTCCTGCGTGTGTCATTGAGTGTCCTGCGTGGGTCATTGAGAGTCCCGTGTGGGTCATTGTGTGTCCTGCGTGGGTCATTGAGAGTCCTGCGTGGGTCATTCAGTGTCCTGCATTGGTCATGAGTGTCCCGTGTGGGTCATTGTGTGTCCTGCGTGGGTCATTGAGAGTCACGTGTGGGTCATTGTTTGTCCTGCGTGGGTCATTGAGTGTCCTGCGTGTGTCATTGAGTGTCCTGCGTGGGTCATTGAGTGTCCTGTGTGGGTCATTGAGTGTCCTGCGTGGGTCATTGAGTGTCCAGCGTGGGTCATGAGTGTCCTGCGTTGGTCAGTGTGTGTCCTGCGTGGGTCATGAGTGTCCTGCGTGGGTCATTGAGAGTCGTGCGTGGATCATTGAGTGTCCTGCGTGGGTCATTCTGTGTCCTGTGTGGGTAATTGAGTTTCCTGCTTGGGTCTTTGAGTGTCCTGTGTGGGTCATGAGTGTCCTGCGTGGGTCATTGAGTGTCCTGTGTGGGTCATGAGTGTCCTGTGTGGGTCATTGAGTGTCCTGCGTGGTTCATGAGTGTCCTGTATGGGACATTGAGTGTCCTGCGTGGGTCATGAGTGTCCTGTGTGGGTCATGAGTGTCCTGTGTGGGTCATTGAGTGCCCTGTGTGGGTCATTGAGTGTCCTGCGTGGGTCATTGAGTGTACTGCGTGGGTCATTGAGTGTCCTGTGTATGTCATGAGTGTCCTGCGTGGGTCATTGAGTGTCCTGCGTGGTAAGGAGAGTCCTGCGTGGAACAATGAGTGTCCTGCGTGGGTCATTGAGTGTCCTGCGTGGGACATTGAGTGTCCTGCGTGTGTCTTTGAGTGTCCTGCGTGGGTCATGAGTGTCCTGCGTGGGTCATTGAGTGTCCTGCGTGGGTCATGAGTTCCTGCATGCGTCATTGAGTGTCCTGCTTTGGTCATGAGTGTCCAGCGTGGGTCATTGAGAGTCCTGCATGGGTCATTGAGTGTCCTGTGTTGGTCATTGAGTGTCCTGCGTGGGTCATTGATTATCCTGCGTGGGTCATTGAGAGTCGTGCGTTGGTCATTGAGTGTCCTGTGTGGGTCATTGAGTGTCCTGCGTAGGTCATGAGCGTCGTTCATGGGTCATGAGTGTACTCCGTGGGTCATTGAGTGTCCTGCGTGGGTCATTGAGTGACCTGCGTGGGTCATGGGTGTCCTGCGTGGGTGATTCAGTGTCCTGCGTGGGTCATGAGTGTCCTGCAAGGGTCATTGAGTGTCCTGCGTGGGTCATGAGTGTCCTGCGTGGGTCATTGAGTGTCCTGTGTGAGTCATTGAGTGTACTGCGTGGGTCATTGAGTGTCCTGTGTGGGTCATGAGTGTCCTGCGTGGGTAAGGAGAGTTCTGCGTGGGTCATTGAATGTCCTGCGTGGGACATTCAGTGTCCTGCGTGTGTCATTGAGTGTCCTGCGTGGGTCATGAGTGTCCTGCGTGGGTCATGAGTGTCCTGCGTGGGTCATTGAGTGTCCTGCGTGGGTCATGAGTGTCCTGCATGGGTCATTGAGTGTCCTGCTTGGGTCATGAGTGTCCAGCGTGGGTCATTGAGAGTCCTGCGTGTGTCATTGAGTGTCCTGTGTTGGTCATTGTGTGTCATGCGTGGGTCATTGAGTATCCTGCGTGTGTCATTGAGAGTCCTGTGTTGGTCATTGAGTGTCCTGCGAGGTTCATTATGTGTCCTGCGTGGGTCATGGGTGTCCTGCGTGGGTGATTCAGTGTCCTGTGTGGGTCATGAGTGTCCTGCGTGGGTCATTGAGTGTCCTGCGTGCGTCATGAGTGTCCTGCGTGGGTCATTGAGTGTCCTGTGTGGGTCATGAGTGTCCTGCTTGGGTCATTGAGTGTCCTGCGTGGGTCCTGAGTGTCCTGCGTGGGCCATTGAGTGTCCTGTGTGGGTCATGAGTGTCCTGCGTGGGTTATTGTGTGTCCTGCGTGTGTAAGGAGAGTTCTGTGTGGGTCATTGAGTGTCCTGCGTGTGTCATGAGAGTCCTGCATGGGTCATTGAGTGTCCTGCTTGGGTCATGTGTGTCCAGCATGGGTCATTGAGAGTCCTGCGTGGGTCATTGAGTGTCCTGCGTGGGTCATGAGTGTCCTGCGTGGGTAATTGAGTGTCCTGCGTGGGTCATGAGTGTCCTGCATGTGTCATGAGTGTACTCCGTGGGTCATTGAGTGTCCTGCGTGGGTCATTGAGTGTCCTGCATGGGTCATGAGTGTCCTGCGTGGGTCATTGAGTGTCCTGCGTGGGTCATGAGTGTCCTGCGTGGGTCATTGAGTGTTCTGCGTGGGTCATTGAGTGTCCTGCGTGGGTCCTGAGTGTCCTGCGTGGGCCATTGAGTGTCCTGTGTGGGTCATGAGTGTCCTGCGTGGGTCATGGGTTTCCTGCGTGGGTCATTGATTGTTCTGCATGGTTCATGAGTGTCCTGTCTGGGACATTGAGTGTCCTGCGTGGGTCATTGAGTGTCCCGTGTGCGTCATTGAGTGTCCTGCGTGGGTCATTTAGAGTCCTGCGTGGGTCAGTGAGTGTCCTGCATGGGTCATGAGTGTCCTGCGTGGGTCATTGAGTGTCCTGTGTGGGTCATGAGTGTCCTGCGTGGGTCATTGAGTGTCCTGCGTGGGTCAAGAGTGTCCTGCTTGGTCCTGAGTGTCCTGTGTGGGTCAGTAAATGTCCTGTGTGGGTCATTGAGTTTCCTGCGTGGTTCAGTGAGTGTCCTGTGTGGGTCATGAGTGTACTGTGTGGGTCATTGAGTGTTCTGCGTGGGTCATGAGTGTCCTGCGTGGGTCATGAGTGTCCTGTATGGGACATTGAGTGTCCTGCGTGGGTCATGAGTGTCCTGTGTGGGTCATGAGTGTCCTGTGTGGGTCATTGAGTGCCCTGTGTGGGTCATTGAGTGTCCTGCGTAGGTCATTGAGTGTACTGCGTGGGTCATTGAGTGTCCTGTGTATGTCATGAGTGTCCTGCGTGGGTCATTGAGTGTCCTGCGTGGTAAGGAGAGTCCTGCGTGGAACATTGAGTGTCCTGCGTGTGTCTTTGAGTGTCCTGCGTGGGTCATGAGTGTCCTGCGTGGGTCATGAGTTCCTGCATGGGTCATTGAGTGTCCTGCTTTGGTCATGAGTGTCCAGCGTGGGTCATTGAGAGTCCTGCATGGGTCATTGAGTGTCCTGTGTTGGTCATTGAGTGTCCTGCGTGGGTCATTGATTATCCTGCGTGGGTCATTGAGAGTCGTGCGTTGGTCATTGAGTGTCCTGTGTGGGTCATTGAGTGTCCTGCGTAGGTCATGAGTGTCCTTCATGGGTCATGAGTGTACTCCGTGGGTCATTGAGTGTCCTGCGTGGGTCATGAGTGTCCTGCAAGGGTCATTGAGTGTCCTGCGTGGGTCATGAGTGTCCTGCGTGGGTCATTGAGTGTCCTGTGTGGGTCATTGAGTGTACTGCGTGGGTCATTGAGTGTCCTGTGTGGGTCATGAGTGTCCTGCGTGGGTAAGGAGAGTTCTGCGTGGGTCATTGAGTGTCCTGCGTGGGACATTCAGTGTCCTGCGTGTGTCACTGAGTGTCCTGCGTGGGTCATGAGTGTCCTGCGTGGGTCATGAGTGTCCTGCGTGGGTCATTGAGTGTCCTGCGTGGGTCATGAGTGTCCTGCATGGGTCATTGAGTGTCCTGCTTGGGTCATGAGTGTCCAGCGTGGGTCATTGAGAGTCCTGCGTGTGTCATTGAGTGTCCTGTGTTGGTCATTGTGTGTCATGCGTGGGTCATTGAGTATCCTGCGTGTGTCATTGAGAGTCCTGTGTTGGTCATTGAGTGTCCTGCGAGGTTCATTATGTGTCCTGCGTGGGTCATGGGTGTCCTGCGTGGGTGATTCAGTGTCCTGCGTGGGTCATGAGTTTCCTGCGTGGGTCATTGAGTGTCCTGCGTGCGTCATGAGTGTCCTGCGTGGGTCATTGAGTGTCCTGTGTGCGTCATGAGTGTCCTGCTTGGGTCATTGAGTGTCCTGCGTGGGTCCTGAGTGTCCTGCGTGGGCCATTGAGTGTCCTGTGTGGGTCATGAGTGTCCTGCGTGGGTTATTGTGTGTCCTGCGTGTGTAAGGAGAGTTCTGCGTGGGTCATTGAGTGTCCTGCGTGTGTCATGAGAGTCCTGCATGGGTCATTGAGTGTCCTGCTTGGGTCATGAGTATCCTGCGTGGGTCATTGAGAGTCCAGTGTTGGTCATTGAGTGTCCTGCGAGGTTCATTATGTGTCCTGTGTGGGTCATGAGTGTCCTGCGTGGGTGATTCAGTGTCCTGCGTGGGTCATTGAGTGTCCTGTGTTGGTCATTGAGTGTCCTGCATGGGTCATTGAGTGTCCTGCGTGGGTCAAGAGTGTCCTGCTTGGTCCTGAGTGTCCTGTGTGGGTCAGTAAATGTCCTGTGTGGGTCATTGAGTTTCCTGCGTGGTTCAGTGAGTGTCCTGTGTGGGTCATTGAGTATCCTGCGTGGGTACTTGAGCATCCTGCGTGGGTCATGCGTGTCCTGTGTCGGTCATTGAGTGTCCTGCGTGGGTCATTGAGTGTCCTGCGAGGGTCATGAGTGTCCTGTGTGGTTCGTTGAGTGTCCTGCTTGTGTCATGAGTGTTCAGCGTGGGTCATGAGTGTCCTGCGTGGGTCATTGAGTGTCCTGCGTGGGTCATTTAGTGTCCTCCGTGGGTCATTGAGTATCCTGCGTGGGTCATTGAGAGTCCAGTGTTGGTCATTGAGTGTCCTGCGAGGTTCATTATGTGTCCTGTGTGGGTCATGAGTGTCCTGCGTGGGTGATTCAGTGTCCTGCGTGGGTCATGAGTGTCCTGCGTGGGTCATTGAGTGTCCTGCGTGGGTCATGAGTGTCCTGCGTGGGTGATTGAGTGTCCTGTGTGGGTCATGAGTGTCCTGCTTGGATCATTGTGTGTCCTGCGTGGGTCCTGAGTGTCCTGCGTGGCCCATTGAGTGTCCTGTGTTGGTCATGAGTGTCCTGCGTGGGTTATTGAGTGTCCTGCGTGGGTAAGGAGAGTTCTGCGTGTGTCATTGAGTGTCCTGCGTGGGTCATGAGTGCCCTGCATGGGTCATTGAGTGTCCTGCTTGGGTCATGTGTGTCCAGCGTGGGTCATTGAGAGTCCTGCGTGGGTCATTGAGTGTCCTGCGTGGGTCATTGTGTGTCCTGCGTGGGTCATGAGTGTTTGCGTGGGTCATTGAGTGTCCTGCGTGTGTCATTGAGTGTCCTGCGTGGGTCATTGAGTGTCCTGCGTGGGTCATTGAGAGTCCCGTGTGGGTCATTGTGTGTCCTGCGTTGGTCATTGAGAGTCCTGCCTGTTTCATTCAGTGTCCTGCGTGGGTCATGAGTGTCCTGCGTGGGTCATTGTGTGTCCTGTGTGGGTAATTGAGTGTCCTGCATGGGTCATTGAGTGTCCTGTGTGGGTCATGAGTATCCTGCGTGGGTCATTGAGTGTCCTGTGTGGGTCATGAGTGTCCTGTGTGGGTCATTGAGTCTCCTGCGCGGTTCATGAGTGTCCTGTATGGGACATTGAGTGTCCTGCGTGGGTCATGAGAGTCCTGTGTGGGTCATGAGTGTCCTGTGTGGGTCATTGAGTGCCCTGTGTGGGTCATTGAGTGTCCTGCATGGGTCATTGAGTGTACTGCGTGCGTAATTGAGTGTCCTGTGTATGTCATGTGTGTCCTGCATGGGTCATTGAGTGTCCTGCTTGGGTCATGTGTGTCCAGCGTGGGTCATTGAGAGTCCTGCATGGGTCATTGAGTGTCCTGCTTGGGTAAGGAGAGTTCTGCGTGGGTCATTGAGTGTCCTGCGTGGGTCATGAGTGTCCTGCATTGGTCATTGAGTGTCCTGCTTGGGTCATGTGTGTCCAGCGTGGGTCATTGAGAGTCCTGCGTGGGTCATTGAGTGTCCTGCGTGGGTCATTGTGTGTCCTGCTTGGGTCATGAGTGTCCAGTGTGGGTCATTGAGTGTCCTGTGTGGGTCATGAGTGTCCTGCGTGTGTCATTGAGTGTCCTGCGTGGGTCAAGAGTGTCCTGCTTGGTCCTGAGTGTCCTGTGTGGGTCAGTAAATGTCCTGTGTGGGTCATTGAGTATCCTGCGTGGGTCATTGAGTGTCCAGCGTGGGTCATTGAGTGTCCTGCGTGGGTCATTGTGTGTCCTACATGGGTCATGAGTGTCCTGCGTGGGTCATTGAGTGTCCTGTGTGGGTCATGAGTGTCCTGTGTGGGTCATTGAGTGTTCTGCGTGGGTCATGAGTGTCCTGCGTGGGTCATTGAGTGTCCTGCGTGGGTCATGCGTGTCCTGTGTCGGTCATTGAGTGTCCTGCGTGGGTCATTGAGTGTCCTGCGAGGGTCATGAGTGTCCTGTGTGGTTCGTTGAGTGTCCTGCGTGGGTCATGAGTGTTCAGCGTGGGTCATGAGTGTCCTGCGTGGGTCATTGAGTGTCCTGCGTGGGTCATTTAGTGTCCTCCGTGGGTCATTGAGTATCCTGCGTGGGTCATTGAGAGTCCAGTGTTGGTCATTGAGTGTCCTGCGAGGTTCATTATGTGTCCTGTGTGGGTCATGAGTGTCCTGCGTGGGTGATTCAGTGTCCTGCGTGGGTCATGAGTGTCCTGCGTGGGTCATTGAGTGTCCTGCGTGGGTCATGAGTGTCCTGCGTGGGTGATTGAGTGTCCTGTGTGGGTCATGAGTGTCCTGCTTGGATCATTGTGTGTCCTGCGTGGGTCCTGAGTGTCCTGCGTGGCCCATTGAGTGTCCTGTGTGGGTCATGAGTGTCCTGCGTGGGTTATTGAGTGTCCTGCGTGGGTAAGGAGAGTTCTGTGTGGGTCATTGAGTGTCCTGCGTGGGTCATGAGTGCCCTGCATGGGTCATTGAGTGTCCTGCGTGGGTCATTGAGTGTCCTGCGTTGGTCATTGTGTGTCCTGCGTGGGTCATGAGTGTTTGCGTGGGTCATTGAGTGTCCTGCGTGTGTCATTGAGTGTCCTGCGTGGGTCATTGAGTGTCCTGCGTGGGTCATTGAGAGTCCCGTGTGGGTCATTGTGTGTCCTGCGTTGGTCATTGAGAGTCCTGCCTGTTTCATTCAGTGTCCTGCGTTGGTCATTGAGTGTCCTGCGTGGGTCATTGTGTGTCCTGTGTGGGTCATTGAGTCTCCTGCGCGGTTCATGAGTGTCCTGTATGGGACATTGAGTGTCCTGCGTGGGTCATGAGAGTCCTGTGTGGGTCATGAGTGTCCTGTGTGGGTCATTGAGTGCCCTGTGTGGGTCATTGAGTGTCCTGCATGGGTCATTGAGTGTACTGCGTGGGTAATTGAGTGTCCTGTGTATGTCATGTGTGTCCTGCATTGGTAATTGAGTGTCCTGCTTGGGTCATGTGTGTCCAGCGTGGGTCATTGAGAGTCCTGCGTGGGTCATTGAGAGTCCTGCGTGGGTCATTGTGTGTCCTGCTTGGGTCATGAGTGTCCAGCGTGGGTCATTGAGAGTCCTGCATTGGTCATTGAGTGTCCTGTGTTGGTCATTGTGTGTCATGCGTGGCTCATTGAGTATCCTGCGTGGGTCATTGAGAGTCCTGTGTTGGTCATTGAGTGTCCTGCGAGGTTCATTATGTGTCCTGCGTGGGTCATGGGTGTCCTGCGTGGGTGATTCAGTGTCCTGCGTGGGTCATGAGTGTCCTGCGTGGGTCATTGAGTGTCCTGCGTGGGTCATGAGTATCCTGCGTGGGTCATTGAGTGTCCTGTGTGGGTCATGAGTGTCCTGCTTGGGTCATTGAGTGTCCTGCGTGGGTCCTGAGTGTCGTGCGTGTGCCATTGTGTGGCCTGTGTGGGTCAGGAGTGTTCTGCGTGGGTTATTGAGTGTCCTGCGTGGGTAAGGAGAGTTCTGCGTGGGTCATTGAGTGTCCTGCGTGGGTCATGAGTGTCCTGCATGGGTCATTGAGTGTCCTGCTTGGGTCATGAGTGTCCAGCGTGGGTCATTGAGAGTCCTGCGTGGGTCATTGAGTGTCCTGTGTTGGTCATTGAGTGTCCTGCGTGGGTCATTGAGTGTCCTGCTTGGGTCATTGAGAGTCGTGCGTGGGTCATTGAGTGCCCTGTGTGGGTCATTGAGTGTCCTGCGTGGGTCATGAGTGTCCTGCATGGGTCATGAGTGTACTCCGTGCGTCATTGAATGTCCTGCGTGGTTCATTGAGTGACCTGCGTGGGTCATGGGTGTCCTGCGTGGGTGATTCAGTGTCCTGCGTGGGTCATGAGTATCCTGCGTGGGTCATTGAGTGTCCTGCGGGGGTCAATAGTGTCCTGCGTGGGTCATTGAGTGTCCTGTGTGGGTCATGAGTGTCCTGCGTGGTTCATTGTGTGTCCTGTGTGGGTCATGAGTGTCCTGCGTGGGTCATTGAGTGTCCTGTGTGGGTCATTGAGTGTCCTGCGTGGGTCATGAGTGTCCTGCATGGGTCATTGAGTGTCCTGCATGGGTAATCTGTGTCCTGTGTTGGTCATTGAGTGTCCTGCGTGGGTCATTGAATGTCCTGCGAGGGTCATGAGTGTCCTGTGTGGTTCGTTGAGTGTCCTGCGTGGGTCATGAGTGTCCAGCGTGGGTCATGAGTGTCCTGCGTTGTTCATTGAGTGTCCTGCGTGGGTCATGAGTGTCCTGCGTGGGTCATTGAGAGTCGTGCGTGGATCATTGAGTGTCCTGTGTGGGTCCTTGAGTGTCCTGCGTGGGTCATGAGTGTCCTGCATGGGTCATGAGTGCACTCCGTGGGTCATTGAGTGTCCTGCATGGGTCATTGAGTGTCCTGTGTGGGTCATGAGTGTCCTGCGTGGGTCACTGAGTGTCCTGCGTGGGTCATGAGTGTCCTGCGTGGGTCATTGAGTGTCCTGTGTGGGTCATGAGTGTCCTGTGTGGGTCATTGAGTGTTCTGCGTGGGTCATGAATGTCCTGCGTGGGTCATGAGTGTCCTGCGTGGGTCATGGGTTTCCTGCGTGGGTCATTGAGTGTCCTGCATTGGTCATGAGTGCCCTGTCTGGGACATTGAGTGTCCTGCGTGGGTCATTGAATGTCCCGTGTGGGTCATTGAGTGTCCTGCGTGGGTCATTGAGTGTCCTGCGTGGGTCATGAGTATCCTGCGTGGGTCATTGAGTGTCCTGTGTGGGTCATGAGTGTCCTGCTTGGGTCATTGAGTGTCCTGCGTGGGTCCTGAGTGTCGTGCGTGTGCCATTGTGTGGCCTGTGTGGGTCAGGAGTGTTCTGCGTGGGTTATTGAGTGTCCTGCGTGGGTAAGGAGAGTTCTGCGTGGGTCATTGAGTGTCCTGCGTGGGTCATGAGTGTCCTGCATGGGTCATTGAGTGTCCTGCTTGGGTCATGAGTGTCCAGCGTGGGTCTTTGAGAGTCCTGCGTGGGTCATTGAGTGTCCTGTGTTGGTCATTGAGTGTCCTGCGTGGGTCATTGAGTGTCCTGCTTGGGTCATTGAGAGTCGTGCGTGGGTCATTGAGTGCCCTGTGTTGGTCATTGAGTGTCCTGCGTGGGTCATGAGTGTCCTGCATGGGTCATGAGTGTACTCCGTGCGTCATTGAATGTCCTGCGTGGTTCATTGAGTGACCTGCGTGGGTCATGGGTGTCCTGCGTGGGTGATTCAGTGTCCTGCGTGGGTCATGAGTATCCTGCGTGGGTCATTGAGTGTCCTGCGGGGGTCAATAGTGTCCTGCGTGGGTCATTGAGTGTCCTGTGTGGGTCATGAGTGTCCTGCGTGGGTCATTGTGTGTCCTGTGTGGGTCATGAGTGTCCTGCGTGGGTCATTGAGTGTCCTGTGTGGGTCATTGAGTGTCCTGCGTGGGTCATGAGTGTCCTGCATGGGTCATTGAGTGTCCTGCATGGGTAATCTGTGTCCTGTGTTGGTCATTGAGTGTCCTGCGTGGGTCATTGAATGTCCTGCGAGGGTCATGAGTGTCCTGTGTGGTTCGTTGAGTGTCCTGCGTGGGTCATGAGTGTCCAGCGTGGGTCATGAGTGTCCTGCGTTGGTCATTGAGTGTCCTGCGTGGGTCATGAGTGTCCTGTGTGGGTCATTGAGAGTCGTGCGTGGATCATTGAGTGTCCTGTGTGGGTCATTGAGTGTCCTGCGTGGGTCATGAGTGTCCTGCATGGGTCATGAGTGTACTCCGTGGGTCATTGAGGGTCCTGCATGGGTCATTGAGTGTCCTGCTTGGGTCATTGAGAATCGTGCGTGGGTCATTGAGTGCCCTGTGTTGGTCATTGAGTGTCCTGCGTGGGTCATGAGTGCCCTGCATGGGTCATTGAGTGTCCTGCTTGGGTCATGTGTGTCCAGCGTGGGTCATTGAGAGTCCTGCGTGGGTCATTGAGTGTCCTGCGTGGGTCATTGTGTGTCCTGCGTGGGTCATGAGTGTTTGCGTGGGTCATTGAGTGTCCTGCGTGTGTCATTGAGTGTCCTGCGTGGGTCATTGAGTGTCCTGCGTGGGTCATTGAGAGTCCCGTGTGGGTCATTGTGTGTCCTGCGTTGGTCATTGAGAGTCCTGCCTGTTTCATTCAGTGTCCTGCGTGGGTCATGAGTGTCCTGCGTGGGTCATTGTGTGTCCTGTGTGGGTAATTGAGTGTCCTGCATGGGTCATTGAGTGTCCTGTGTGGGTCATGAGTATCCTGCGTGGGTCATTGAGTGTCCTGTGTGGGTCATGAGTGTCCTGTGTGGGTCATTGAGTCTCCTGCGCGGTTCATGAGTGTCCTGTATGGGACATTGAGTGTCCTGCGTGGGTCATGAGAGTCCTGTGTGGGTCATGAGTGTCCTGTGTGGGTCATTGAGTGCCCTGTGTGTGTCATTGAGTGTCCTGCATGGGTCATTGAGTGTACTGCGTGGGTAATTGAGTGTCCTGTGTATGTCATGTGTGTCCTGCATGGGTCATTGAGTGTCCTGCTTGGGTCATGTGTGTCCAGCGTGGGTCATTGAGAGTCCTGCATGGGTCATTGAGTGTCCTGCTTGGGTAAGGAGAGTTCTGCGTGGGTCATTGAGTGTCCTGCGTGGGTCATGAGTGTCCTGCATTGGTCATTGAGTGTCCTGCTTGGGTCATGTGTGTCCAGCGTGGGTCATTGAGAGTCCTGCGTGGGTCATTGAGTGTCCTGCGTGGGTCATTGTGTGTCCTGCTTGGGTCATGAGTGTCCAGTGTGGGTCATTGAGTGTCCTGTGTGGGTCATGAGTGTCCTGCGTGTGTCATTGAGTGTCCTGCGTGGGTCAAGAGTGTCCTGCTTGGTCCTGAGTGTCCTGTGTGGGTCAGTAAATGTCCTGTGTGGGTCATTGAGTATCCTGCGTGGGTCATTGAGTGTCCAGCGTGGGTCATTGAGTGTCCTGCGTGGGTCATTGTGTGTCCTACATGGGTCATGAGTGTCCTGCGTGGGTCATTGAGTGTCCTGTGTGGGTCATGAGTGTCCTGTGTGGGTCATTGAGTGTTCTGCGTGGGTCATGAGTGTCCTGCGTGGGTCATTGAGTGTCCTGCGTGGGTCATGCGTGTCCTGTGTCGGTCATTGAGTGTCCTGCGTGGGTCATTGAGTGTCCTGCGAGGGTCATGAGTGTCCTGTGTGGTTCGTTGAGTGTCCTGCGTGGGTCATGAGTGTTCAGCGTGGGTCATGAGTGTCCTGCGTGGGTCATTGAGTGTCCTGCGTGGGTCATTTAGTGTCCTCCGTGGGTCATTGAGTATCCTGCGTGGGTCATTGAGAGTCCAGTGTTGGTCATTGAGTGTCCTGCGAGGTTCATTATGTGTCCTGTGTGGGTCATGAGTGTCCTGCGTGGGTGATTCAGTGTCCTGCGTGGGTCATGAGTGTCCTGCGTGGGTCATTGAGTGTCCTGCGTGGGTCATGAGTGTCCTGCGTGGGTGATTGAGTGTCCTGTGTGGGTCATGAGTGTCCTGCTTGGATCATTGTGTGTCCTGCGTGGGTCCTGAGTGTCCTGCGTGGCCCATTGAGTGTCCTGTGTGGGTCATGAGTGTCCTGCGTGGGTTATTGAGTGTCCTGCGTGGGTAAGGAGAGTTCTGTGTGGGTCATTGAGTGTCCTGCGTGGGTCATGAGTGCCCTGCATGGGTCATTGAGTGTCCTGCTTGGGTCATGTGTGTCCAGCGTGGGTCATTGAGAGTCCTGCGTGGGTCATTGAGTGTCCTGCGTTGGTCATTGTGTGTCCTGCGTGGGTCATGAGTGTTTGCGTGGGTCATTGAGTGTCCTGCGTGTGTCATTGAGTGTCCTGCGTGGGTCATTGAGTGTCCTGCGTGGGTCATTGAGAGTCCCGTGTGGGTCATTGTGTGTCCTGCGTTGGTCATTGAGAGTCCTGCCTGTTTCATTCAGTGTCCTGCGTTGGTCATTGAGTGTCCTGCGTGGGTCATTGTGTGTCCTGTGTGGGTCATTGAGTCTCCTGCGCGGTTCATGAGTGTCCTGTATGGGACATTGAGTGTCCTGCGTGGGTCATGAGAGTCCTGTGTGGGTCATGAGTGTCCTGTGTGGGTCATTGAGTGCCCTGTGTGGGTCATTGAGTGTCCTGCATGGGTCATTGAGTGTACTGCGTGGGTAATTGAGTGTCCTGTGTATGTCATGTGTGTCCTGCATTGGTAATTGAGTGTCCTGCTTGGGTCATGTGTGTCCAGCGTGGGTCATTGAGAGTCCTGCGTGGGTCATTGAGAGTCCTGCGTGGGTCATTGTGTGTCCTGCTTGGGTCATGAGTGTCCAGCGTGGGTCATTGAGAGTCCTGCATTGGTCATTGAGTGTCCTGTGTTGGTCATTGTGTGTCATGCGTGGCTCATTGAGTATCCTGCGTGGGTCATTGAGAGTCCTGTGTTGGTCATTGAGTGTCCTGCGAGGTTCATTATGTGTCCTGCGTGGGTCATGGGTGTCCTGCGTGGGTGATTCAGTGTCCTGCGTGGGTCATGAGTGTCCTGCGTGGGTCATTGAGTGTCCTGCGTGGGTCATGAGTATCCTGCGTGGGTCATTGAGTGTCCTGTGTGGGTCATGAGTGTCCTGCTTGGGTCATTGAGTGTCCTGCGTGGGTCCTGAGTGTCGTGCGTGTGCCATTGTGTGGCCTGTGTGGGTCAGGAGTGTTCTGCGTGGGTTATTGAGTGTCCTGCGTGGGTAAGGAGAGTTCTGCGTGGGTCATTGAGTGTCCTGCGTGGGTCATGAGTGTCCTGCATGGGTCATTGAGTGTCCTGCTTGGGTCATGAGTGTCCAGCGTGGGTCATTGAGAGTCCTGCGTGGGTCATTGAGTGTCCTGTGTTGGTCATTGAGTGTCCTGCGTGGGTCATTGAGTGTCCTGCTTGGGTCATTGAGAGTCGTGCGTGGGTCATTGAGTGCCCTGTGTGGGTCATTGAGTGTCCTGCGTGGGTCATGAGTGTCCTGCATGGGTCATGAGTGTACTCCGTGCGTCATTGAATGTCCTGCGTGGTTCATTGAGTGACCTGCGTGGGTCATGGGTGTCCTGCGTGGGTGATTCAGTGTCCTGCGTGGGTCATGAGTATCCTGCGTGGGTCATTGAGTGTCCTGCGGGGGTCAATAGTGTCCTGCGTGGGTCATTGAGTGTCCTGTGTGGGTCATGAGTGTCCTGCGTGGTTCATTGTGTGTCCTGTGTGGGTCATGAGTGTCCTGCGTGGGTCATTGAGTGTCCTGTGTGGGTCATTGAGTGTCCTGCGTGGGTCATGAGTGTCCTGCATGGGTCATTGAGTGTCCTGCATGGGTAATCTGTGTCCTGTGTTGGTCATTGAGTGTCCTGCGTGGGTCATTGAATGTCCTGCGAGGGTCATGAGTGTCCTGTGTGGTTCGTTGAGTGTCCTGCGTGGGTCATGAGTGTCCAGCGTGGGTCATGAGTGTCCTGCGTTGTTCATTGAGTGTCCTGCGTGGGTCATGAGTGTCCTGCGTGGGTCATTGAGAGTCGTGCGTGGATCATTGAGTGTCCTGTGTGGGTCCTTGAGTGTCCTGCGTGGGTCATGAGTGTCCTGCATGGGTCATGAGTGCACTCCGTGGGTCATTGAGTGTCCTGCATGGGTCATTGAGTGTCCTGTGTGGGTCATGAGTGTCCTGCGTGGGTCACTGAGTGTCCTGCGTGGGTCATGAGTGTCCTGCGTGGGTCATTGAGTGTCCTGTGTGGGTCATGAGTGTCCTGTGTGGGTCATTGAGTGTTCTGCGTGGGTCATGAATGTCCTGCGTGGGTCATGAGTGTCCTGCGTGGGTCATGGGTTTCCTGCGTGGGTCATTGAGTGTCCTGCATTGGTCATGAGTGCCCTGTCTGGGACATTGAGTGTCCTGCGTGGGTCATTGAATGTCCCGTGTGGGTCATTGAGTGTCCTGCGTGGGTCATTGAGTGTCCTGCGTGGGTCATGAGTATCCTGCGTGGGTCATTGAGTGTCCTGTGTGGGTCATGAGTGTCCTGCTTGGGTCATTGAGTGTCCTGCGTGGGTCCTGAGTGTCGTGCGTGTGCCATTGTGTGGCCTGTGTGGGTCAGGAGTGTTCTGCGTGGGTTATTGAGTGTCCTGCGTGGGTAAGGAGAGTTCTGCGTGGGTCATTGAGTGTCCTGCGTGGGTCATGAGTGTCCTGCATGGGTCATTGAGTGTCCTGCTTGGGTCATGAGTGTCCAGCGTGGGTCTTTGAGAGTCCTGCGTGGGTCATTGAGTGTCCTGTGTTGGTCATTGAGTGTCCTGCGTGGGTCATTGAGTGTCCTGCTTGGGTCATTGAGAGTCGTGCGTGGGTCATTGAGTGCCCTGTGTTGGTCATTGAGTGTCCTGCGTGGGTCATGAGTGTCCTGCATGGGTCATGAGTGTACTCCGTGCGTCATTGAATGTCCTGCGTGGTTCATTGAGTGACCTGCGTGGGTCATGGGTGTCCTGCGTGGGTGATTCAGTGTCCTGCGTGGGTCATGAGTATCCTGCGTGGGTCATTGAGTGTCCTGCGGGGGTCAATAGTGTCCTGCGTGGGTCATTGAGTGTCCTGTGTGGGTCATGAGTGTCCTGCGTGGGTCATTGTGTGTCCTGTGTGGGTCATGAGTGTCCTGCGTGGGTCATTGAGTGTCCTGTGTGGGTCATTGAGTGTCCTGCGTGGGTCATGAGTGTCCTGCATGGGTCATTGAGTGTCCTGCATGGGTAATCTGTGTCCTGTGTTGGTCATTGAGTGTCCTGCGTGGGTCATTGAATGTCCTGCGAGGGTCATGAGTGTCCTGTGTGGTTCGTTGAGTGTCCTGCGTGGGTCATGAGTGTCCAGCGTGGGTCATGAGTGTCCTGCGTTGGTCATTGAGTGTCCTGCGTGGGTCATGAGTGTCCTGCGTGGGTCATTGAGAGTCGTGCGTGGATCATTGAGTGTCCTGTGTGGGTCATTGAGTGTCCTGCGTGGGTCATGAGTGTCCTGCATGGGTCATGAGTGTACTCCGTGGGTCATTGAGGGTCCTGCATGGGTCATTGAGTGTCCTGCTTGGGTCATTGAGAGTCGTGCGTGGGTCATTGAGTGCCCTGTGTTGGTCATTGAGTGTCCTGCGTGGGTCATGAGTGTCCTGCATGGGTCATGAGTGTACTCCGTGCGTCATTGAATGTCCTGCGTGGTTCATTGAGTGACCTGCGTGGGTCATGGGTGTCCTGCGTGGGTGATTCAGTGTCCTGCGTGGGTCATGAGTATCCTGCGTGGGTCATTGAGTGTCCTGCGGGGGTCAATAGTGTCCTGCGTGGGTCATTGAGTGTCCTGTGTGGGTCATGAGTGTCCTGCGTGGGTCATTGTGTGTCCTGTGTGGGTCATGAGTGTCCTGCGTGGGTCATTGAGTGTCCTGTGTGGGTCATTGAGTGTCCTGCGTGGGTCATGAGTGTCCTGCATGGGTCATTGAGTGTCCTGCATGGGTAATCTGTGTCCTGTGTTGGTCATTGAGTGTCCTGCGTGGGTCATTGAATGTCCTGCGAGGGTCATGAGTGTCCTGTGTGGTTCGTTGAGTGTCCTGCGTGGGTCATGAGTGTCCAGCGTGGGTCATGAGTGTCCTGCGTTGGTCATTGAGTGTCCTGCGTGGGTCATGAGTGTCCTGCGTGGGTCATTGAGACTCGTGCGTGGATCATTGAGTGTCCTGTGTGGGTCATTGAGTGTCCTGCGTGGGTCATGAGTGTCCAGCGTGGGTCATTGAGAGTCCTGCATTGGTCATTGAGTGTCCTGTGTTGGTCATTGTGTGTCATGCGTGGCTCATTGAGTATCCTGCGTGGGTCATTGAGAGTCCTGTGTTGGTCATTGAGTGTCCTGCGAGGTTCAATATGTGTCCTGCGTGGGTCATGGGTGCCCTGCGTGGGTGATTCAGTGTCCTGCGTGGGTCATGAGTGTCCTGCGTGGGTCATTGAGTGTCCTGCGTGGGTCATGAGTATCCTGCGTGGGTCATTGAGTGTCCTGTGTGGGTCATGAGTGTCCTGCTTGGGTCATTGAGTGTCCTGCGTGGGTCCTGAGTGTCGTGCGTGTGCCATTGTGTGGCCTGTGTGGGTCAGGAGTGTTCTGCGTGGGTTATTGAGTGTCCTGTGTGGGTAAGGAGAGTTCTGCGTGGGTCATTGAGTGTCCTGCGTGGGTCATGAGTGTCCTGCATGGGTCATTGAGTGTCCTGCTTGGGTCATGAGTGTCCAGCGTGGGTCATTGAGAGTCCTGCGTGGGTCATTGAGTGTCCTGTGTTGGTCATTGAGTGTCCTGCGTGGGTCATTGAGTGTCCTGCTTGGGTCATTGAGAGTCGTGCGTGGGTCATTGAGTGCCCTGTGTGGGTCATTGAGTGTCCTGCGTGGGTCATGAGTGTCCTGCATGGGTCATGAGTGTACTCCGTGCGTCATTGAATGTCCTGCGTGGTTCATTGAGTGACCTGCGTGGGTCATGGGTGTCCTGCGTGGGTGATTCAGTGTCCTGCGTGGGTCATGAGTATCCTGCGTGGGTCATTGAGTGTCCTGCGGGGGTCAATAGTGTCCTGCGTGGGTCATTGAGTGTCCTGTGTGGGTCATGAGTGTCCTGCGTGGTTCATTGTGTGTCCTGTGTGGGTCATGAGTGTCCTGCGTGGGTCATTGTGTGTCCTGTGTGGGTCATGAGTGTCCTGCGTGGGTCATTGAGTGTCCTGTGTGGGTCATTGAGTGTCCTGCGTGGGTCATGAGTGTCCTGCATGGGTCATTGAGTGTCCTGCATGGGTAATCTGTGTCCTGTGTTGGTCATTGAGTGTCCTGCGTGGGTCATTGAATGTCCTGCGAGGGTCATGAGTGTCCTGTGTGGTTCGTTGAGTGTCCTGCGTGGGTCATGAGTGTCCAGCGTGGGTCATGAGTGTCCTGCGTTGGTCATTGAGTGTCCTGCGTGGGTCATGAGTGTCCTGCGTGGGTCATTGAGAGTCGTGCGTGGATCATTGAGTGTCCTGTGTGGGTCATTGAGTGTCCTGCGTGGGTCATGAGTGTCCTGCATGGGTCATGAGTGTACTCCGTGGGTCATTGAGGGTCCTGCATGGGTCATTGAGTGTCCTGCTTGGGTCATTGAGAGTCGTGCGTGGGTCATTGAGTGCCCTGTGTTGGTCATTGAGTGTCCTGCGTGGGTCATTGAGTGTCCTGTGTGGGTCATGAGTGTCCTGTGTGGGTCATTGAGTGTTCTGCGTGGGTCATGAATGTCCTGCGTGGGTCATGAGTGTCCTGCGTGGGTCATGGGTTTCCTGCGTGGGTCATTGAGTGTCCTGCATGGGTCATGAGTGCCCTGTCTGGGACATTGAGTGTCCTGCGTGGGTCATTGAGTGTCCAGCGTGGGTCATTGAGTGTCCTGCGTGGGTCATTTAGAGTCCTGCGTGGGTCATTGAGTGTCCTGCATGGGTCATGAGTGTCCTGCGTGGGTCATTGAGTGTCCTGTGTGGGTCATGAGTGTCCTGCGTGGGTCATTGAGTGTCCTGCGTGGGTCAAGCGTGTCCTGCGTGGGCCATTGAGTGTCCTGCATGGGCCATTGAGTATCCTGCGTGGGCCATTGATTATCCTGCGTGGGTCATTGAGTGTCCTGCGTGGGTCATTGAGTGTCCTGTGTGGGTCATGAGTGTCCTGTGTCGGTCATGAGTGTCCTGGATCATTGAGTGTCCTGCATGGGACATTGAGTGTCCTGCCTGGGTCATGGGTGTCCTGCATGGGTGATTCAGTGTCCTGCGTGGGTCATTCAGTGTCCTGCGTGGGTCATTGAGAGCCCAGCGTGGGTCATTGAGTGTCCTGCGTGGGTCATTGTGTGTCCTGCGTGGGTCATGAGTGTCCTGCTTGGGTCATTGAGTGTCCTGTGTGGGTCATTGAGTGTCCTGCGTGGGTCATTGAGAGTCCCGTGTGGGTGATTGTGTGTCCTGCGTGGCTCATTGAGAGTCCTGCATGGGCCATTCAGTGTCCTGCGTGGGTCATGCGTGTCCTGTGTCGGTCATTGAGTGTCCTGCGTGGGTCATTGAGTGTCCTGCGTGGGTCATTGAGTGTCCTGTGTGGGTCATGAGTGTCCTGCGTGGGTCATTGAGTGTCCTGCGTGGGTCAAGAGTGTCCTGCTTGGTCCTGAGTGTCCTGTGTGGGTCAGTAAATGTCCTGTGTGGGTCATTGAGTTTCCTGCGTGGTTCAGTGAGTGTCCTGTGTGGGTCATTGAGTATCCTGCGTGGGTCATTGAGTGTCCAGCGTGGGTCATTGAGTGTCCTGCGTGGGTCATTGTGTGTCCTACATGGGTCATGAGTGTCCTGCGTGGGTCATTGAGTGTCCTGTGTGGGTCATGAGTGTCCTGTGTGGGTCATTGAGTGTTCTGCGTGGGTCATGAGTGTCCTGCGTGGGTCATGAGTGTCCTGTATGGGACATTGAGTGTCCTGCGTGGGTCATGAGTGTCCTGCGTGGGTCATGAGTGTCCTGTGTGGGTCATTGAGTGCCCTGTGTGGGTCATTGAGTGTCCTGCGTGGGTCATTGAGTGTACTGCGTGGGTCATTGAGTGTCCTGCGTGGGTCATGAGTGTCCTGCGTGGGTCATTGAGTGTCCTGCGTGGTAAGGAGAGTCCTGCGTGGAACATTGAGTGTCCTGCGTGGGTCATTGAGTGTCCTGCGTGGGACATTCAGTGTCCTGCGTGTGTCTTTGAGTGTCCTGCGTGGGTCATGAGTGTCCTGCGTGGGTCATTGAGTGTCCTGCGTGGGTCATGAGTTCCTGCATGGGTCATTGAGTGTCCTGCTTTGGTCATGAGTGTCCAGCGTGGGTCATTGAGAGTCCTGCATGGGTCATTGAGTGTCCTGTGTTGGTCATTGAGTGTCCTGCGTGGGTCATTGATTATCCTGCGTGGGTCATTGAGAGTCGTGCGTTGGTCATTGAGTGTCCTGTGTGGGTCATTGAGTGTCCTGCGTGGGTAAGGAGAGTTCTGCGTGGGTCATTGAGTGTCCTGCGTGGGACATTCAGTGTCCTGCGTGTGTCATTGAGTGTCCTGCGTGGGTCATGAGTGTCCTGCGTGGGTCATGAGTGTCCTGCGTGGGTCATTGAGTGTCCTGCGTGGGTCATGAGTGTCCTGCATGGGTCATTGAGTGTCCTGCTTGGGTCATGAGTGTCCAGCGTGGGTCATTGAGAGTCCTGCGTGTGTCATTGAGTGTCCTGTGTTGGTCATTGTGTGTCATGCGTGGGTCATTGAGTATCCTGCGTGTGTCATTGAGAGTCCTGTGTTGGTCATTGAGTGTCCTGCGAGGTTCATTATGTGTCCTGCGTGGGTCATGGGTGTCCTGCGTGGGTGATTCAGTGTCCTGCGTGGGTCATGAGTGTCCTGCGTGGGTCATTGAGTGTCCTGCGTGCGTCATGAGTGTCCTGCGTGGGTCATTGAGTGTCCTGTGTGGGTCATTGAGTGTCCTGCGTGGGTCATGAGTGTCCTGCATGGGTCATTGAGTGTCCTGCATGGGTAATCTGTGTCCTGTGTTGGTCATTGAGTGTCCTGCGTGGGTCATTGAATGTCCTGCGAGGGTCATGAGTGTCCTGTGTGGTTCGTTGAGTGTCCTGCGTGGGTCATGAGTGTCCTGCATGGGTCATGAGTGTACTCCGTGGGTCATTGAGGGTCCTGCATGGGTCATTGAGTGTCCTGCTTGGGTCATTGAGAGTCGTGCGTGGGTCATTGAGTGCCCTGTGTTGGTCATTGAGTGTCCTGCGTGGGTCATGAGTGTCCTGCATGGGTCATGAGTGTACTCCGTGCGTCATTGAATGTCCTGCGTGGTTCATTGAGTGACCTGCGTGGGTCATGGGTGTCCTGCGTGGGTGATTCAGTGTCCTGCGTGGGTCATGAGTATCCTGCGTGGGTCATTGAGTGTCCTGCGGGGGTCAATAGTGTCCTGCGTGGGTCATTGAGTGTCCTGTGTGGGTCATGAGTGTCCTGCGTGGGTCATTGTGTGTCCTGTGTGGGTCATGAGTGTCCTGCGTGGGTCATTGAGTGTCCTGTGTGGGTCATTGAGTGTCCTGCGTGGGTCATGAGTGTCCTGCATGGGTCATTGAGTGTCCTGCATGGGTAATCTGTGTCCTGTGTTGGTCATTGAGTGTCCTGCGTGGGTCATTGAATGTCCTGCGAGGGTCATGAGTGTCCTGTGTGGTTCGTTGAGTGTCCTGCGTGGGTCATGAGTGTCCAGCGTGGGTCATGAGTGTCCTGCGTTGGTCATTGAGTGTCCTGCGTGGGTCATGAGTGTCCTGCGTGGGTCATTGAGAGTCGTGCGTGGATCATTGAGTGTCCTGTGTGGGTCATTGAGTGTCCTGCGTGGGTCATGAGTGTCCTGCATGGGTCATGAGTGTACTCCGTGGGTCATTGAGGGTCCTGCATGGGTCATTGAGTGTCCTGCTTGGGTCATTGAGAGTCGTGCGTGGGTCATTGAGTGCCCTGTGTTGGTCATTGAGTGTCCTGCGTGGGTCATGAGTGTCCTGCATGGGTCATGAGTGTACTCCGTGCGTCATTGAATGTCCTGCGTGGTTCATTGAGTGACCTGCGTGGGTCATGGGTGTCCTGCGTGGGTGATTCAGTGTCCTGCGTGGGTCATGAGTATCCTGCGTGGGTCATTGAGTGTCCTGCGGGGGTCAATAGTGTCCTGCGTGGGTCATTGAGTGTCCTGTGTGGGTCATGAGTGTCCTGCGTGGGTCATTGTGTGTCCTGTGTGGGTCATGAGTGTCCTGCGTGGGTCATTGAGTGTCCTGTGTGGGTCATTGAGTGTCCTGCGTGGGTCATGAGTGTCCTGCATGGGTCATTGAGTGTCCTGCATGGGTAATCTGTGTCCTGTGTTGGTCATTGAGTGTCCTGCGTGGGTCATTGAATGTCCTGCGAGGGTCATGAGTGTCCTGTGTGGTTCGTTGAGTGTCCTGCGTGGGTCATGAGTGTCCAGCGTGGGTCATGAGTGTCCTGCGTTGGTCATTGAGTGTCCTGCGTGGGTCATGAGTGTCCTGCGTGGGTCATTGAGACTCGTGCGTGGATCATTGAGTGTCCTGTGTGGGTCATTGAGTGTCCTGCGTGGGTCATGAGTGTCCAGCGTGGGTCATTGAGAGTCCTGCATTGGTCATTGAGTGTCCTGTGTTGGTCATTGTGTGTCATGCGTGGCTCATTGAGTATCCTGCGTGGGTCATTGAGAGTCCTGTGTTGGTCATTGAGTGTCCTGCGAGGTTCAATATGTGTCCTGCGTGGGTCATGGGTGCCCTGCGTGGGTGATTCAGTGTCCTGCGTGGGTCATGAGTGTCCTGCGTGGGTCATTGAGTGTCCTGCGTGGGTCATGAGTATCCTGCGTGGGTCATTGAGTGTCCTGTGTGGGTCATGAGTGTCCTGCTTGGGTCATTGAGTGTCCTGCGTGGGTCCTGAGTGTCGTGCGTGTGCCATTGTGTGGCCTGTGTGGGTCAGGAGTGTTCTGCGTGGGTTATTGAGTGTCCTGTGTGGGTAAGGAGAGTTCTGCGTGGGTCATTGAGTGTCCTGCGTGGGTCATGAGTGTCCTGCATGGGTCATTGAGTGTCCTGCTTGGGTCATGAGTGTCCAGCGTGGGTCATTGAGAGTCCTGCGTGGGTCATTGAGTGTCCTGTGTTGGTCATTGAGTGTCCTGCGTGGGTCATTGAGTGTCCTGCTTGGGTCATTGAGAGTCGTGCGTGGGTCATTGAGTGCCCTGTGTGGGTCATTGAGTGTCCTGCGTGGGTCATGAGTGTCCTGCATGGGTCATGAGTGTACTCCGTGCGTCATTGAATGTCCTGCGTGGTTCATTGAGTGACCTGCGTGGGTCATGGGTGTCCTGCGTGGGTGATTCAGTGTCCTGCGTGGGTCATGAGTATCCTGCGTGGGTCATTGAGTGTCCTGCGGGGGTCAATAGTGTCCTGCGTGGGTCATTGAGTGTCCTGTGTGGGTCATGAGTGTCCTGCGTGGTTCATTGTGTGTCCTGTGTGGGTCATGAGTGTCCTGCGTGGGTCATTGTGTGTCCTGTGTGGGTCATGAGTGTCCTGCGTGGGTCATTGAGTGTCCTGTGTGGGTCATTGAGTGTCCTGCGTGGGTCATGAGTGTCCTGCATGGGTCATTGAGTGTCCTGCATGGGTAATCTGTGTCCTGTGTTGGTCATTGAGTGTCCTGCGTGGGTCATTGAATGTCCTGCGAGGGTCATGAGTGTCCTGTGTGGTTCGTTGAGTGTCCTGCGTGGGTCATGAGTGTCCAGCGTGGGTCATGAGTGTCCTGCGTTGGTCATTGAGTGTCCTGCGTGGGTCATGAGTGTCCTGCGTGGGTCATTGAGAGTCGTGCGTGGATCATTGAGTGTCCTGTGTGGGTCATTGAGTGTCCTGCGTGGGTCATGAGTGTCCTGCATGGGTCATGAGTGTACTCCGTGGGTCATTGAGGGTCCTGCATGGGTCATTGAGTGTCCTGCTTGGGTCATTGAGAGTCGTGCGTGGGTCATTGAGTGCCCTGTGTTGGTCATTGAGTGTCCTGCGTGGGTCATTGAGTGTCCTGTGTGGGTCATGAGTGTCCTGTGTGGGTCATTGAGTGTTCTGCGTGGGTCATGAATGTCCTGCGTGGGTCATGAGTGTCCTGCGTGGGTCATGGGTTTCCTGCGTGGGTCATTGAGTGTCCTGCATGGGTCATGAGTGCCCTGTCTGGGACATTGAGTGTCCTGCGTGGGTCATTGAGTGTCCAGCGTGGGTCATTGAGTGTCCTGCGTGGGTCATTTAGAGTCCTGCGTGGGTCATTGAGTGTCCTGCATGGGTCATGAGTGTCCTGCGTGGGTCATTGAGTGTCCTGTGTGGGTCATGAGTGTCCTGCGTGGGTCATTGAGTGTCCTGCGTGGGTCAAGCGTGTCCTGCGTGGGCCATTGAGTGTCCTGCATGGGCCATTGAGTATCCTGCGTGGGCCATTGATTATCCTGCGTGGGTCATTGAGTGTCCTGCGTGGGTCATTGAGTGTCCTGTGTGGGTCATGAGTGTCCTGTGTCGGTCATGAGTGTCCTGGATCATTGAGTGTCCTGCATGGGACATTGAGTGTCCTGCCTGGGTCATGGGTGTCCTGCATGGGTGATTCAGTGTCCTGCGTGGGTCATTCAGTGTCCTGCGTGGGTCATTGAGAGCCCAGCGTGGGTCATTGAGTGTCCTGCGTGGGTCATTGTGTGTCCTGCGTGGGTCATGAGTGTCCTGCTTGGGTCATTGAGTGTCCTGTGTGGGTCATTGAGTGTCCTGCGTGGGTCATTGAGAGTCCCGTGTGGGTGATTGTGTGTCCTGCGTGGCTCATTGAGAGTCCTGCATGGGCCATTCAGTGTCCTGCGTGGGTCATGCGTGTCCTGTGTCGGTCATTGAGTGTCCTGCGTGGGTCATTGAGTGTCCTGCGTGGGTCATTGAGTGTCCTGTGTGGGTCATGAGTGTCCTGCGTGGGTCATTGAGTGTCCTGCGTGGGTCAAGAGTGTCCTGCTTGGTCCTGAGTGTCCTGTGTGGGTCAGTAAATGTCCTGTGTGGGTCATTGAGTTTCCTGCGTGGTTCAGTGAGTGTCCTGTGTGGGTCATTGAGTATCCTGCGTGGGTCATTGAGTGTCCAGCGTGGGTCATTGAGTGTCCTGCGTGGGTCATTGTGTGTCCTACATGGGTCATGAGTGTCCTGCGTGGGTCATTGAGTGTCCTGTGTGGGTCATGAGTGTCCTGTGTGGGTCATTGAGTGTTCTGCGTGGGTCATGAGTGTCCTGCGTGGGTCATGAGTGTCCTGTATGGGACATTGAGTGTCCTGCGTGGGTCATGAGTGTCCTGCGTGGGTCATGAGTGTCCTGTGTGGGTCATTGAGTGCCCTGTGTGGGTCATTGAGTGTCCTGCGTGGGTCATTGAGTGTACTGCGTGGGTCATTGAGTGTCCTGCGTGGGTCATGAGTGTCCTGCGTGGGTCATTGAGTGTCCTGCGTGGTAAGGAGAGTCCTGCGTGGAACATTGAGTGTCCTGCGTGGGTCATTGAGTGTCCTGCGTGGGACATTCAGTGTCCTGCGTGTGTCTTTGAGTGTCCTGCGTGGGTCATGAGTGTCCTGCGTGGGTCATTGAGTGTCCTGCGTGGGTCATGAGTTCCTGCATGGGTCATTGAGTGTCCTGCTTTGGTCATGAGTGTCCAGCGTGGGTCATTGAGAGTCCTGCATGGGTCATTGAGTGTCCTGTGTTGGTCATTGAGTGTCCTGCGTGGGTCATTGATTATCCTGCGTGGGTCATTGAGAGTCGTGCGTTGGTCATTGAGTGTCCTGTGTGGGTCATTGAGTGTCCTGCGTGGGTAAGGAGAGTTCTGCGTGGGTCATTGAGTGTCCTGCGTGGGACATTCAGTGTCCTGCGTGTGTCATTGAGTGTCCTGCGTGGGTCATGAGTGTCCTGCGTGGGTCATGAGTGTCCTGCGTGGGTCATTGAGTGTCCTGCGTGGGTCATGAGTGTCCTGCATGGGTCATTGAGTGTCCTGCTTGGGTCATGAGTGTCCAGCGTGGGTCATTGAGAGTCCTGCGTGTGTCATTGAGTGTCCTGTGTTGGTCATTGTGTGTCATGCGTGGGTCATTGAGTATCCTGCGTGTGTCATTGAGAGTCCTGTGTTGGTCATTGAGTGTCCTGCGAGGTTCATTATGTGTCCTGCGTGGGTCATGGGTGTCCTGCGTGGGTGATTCAGTGTCCTGCGTGGGTCATGAGTGTCCTGCGTGGGTCATTGAGTGTCCTGCGTGCGTCATGAGTGTCCTGCGTGGGTCATTGAGTGTCCTGTGTGGGTCATGAGTGTCCTGCTTGGGTCATTGAGTGTCCTGCGTGGGTCCTGAGTGTCCTGCGTGGGCCATTGAGTGTCCTGTGTGGGTCATGAGTGTCCTGCGTGGGTTATTGTGTGTCCTGCGTGTGTAAGGAGAGTTCTGCATCGGTCATTGAGTGTCCTGCTTGGGTCATGAGTGTCCAGCGTGGGTCATTGAGAGTCCTGCGTGGGTCATTGAGTTTCCTGCGTGGGTCATGAGTGTCCTGCGTGGGTAATTGAGTGTCCTGCGTGGGTCATGAGTGTCCTGCATGTGTCATGAGTGTACTCCGTGGGTCATTGAGTGTCCTGCGTGGGTCATTGAGTGTCCTGCATGGGTCATGAGTGTCCTGCGTGGGTCATTGAGTGTCCTGCGTGGGTCATGAGTGTCCTGCGTGGGTCATTGAGTGTTCTGCGTGGGTCATTGAGTGTCCTGCGTGGGTCCTGAGTGTCCTGCGTGGGCCATTGAGTGTCCTGTGTGGGTCATGAGTTTCCTGCGTGGGTCATGGGTTTCCTGCGTGGGTCATTGATTGTTCTGCATGGTTCATGAGTGTCCTGTCTGGGACATTGAGTGTCCTGCGTGGGTCATTGAGTGTCCCGTGTGCGTCATTGAGTGTCCTGCGTGAGTCATTTAGAGTCCTGCGTGGGTCATTGAGTGTCCTGCATGGGTCATGAGTGTCCTGCGTGGGTCATTGAGTGTCCTGTGTGGGTCATGAGTGTCCTGCGTGGGTCATTGAGTGTCCTGCGTGGGTCAAGAGTGTCCTGCTTGGTCCTGAGTGTCCTGTGTGGGTCAGTAAATGTCCTGTGTGGGTCATTGAGTTTCCTGCGTGGTTCAGTGAGTGTCCTGTGGGGGTCATTGAGTATCCTGCGTGGGTCATTGAGTGTCCAGCGTGGGTCATTGAGTGTCCTGCGTGGGTCATTGTGTGTCCTACATGGGTCATGAGTGTCCTGCGTGGGTCATTGAGTGTCCTGTGTGGGTCATGAGTGTCCTGTGTGGGTCATTGTGGTGAAAGGGTTAAAATTGTGTCCCAATACATGTGTGAATCTAACCGAAAATGGAAGGTGTCGCTTGGTCCCGTGTGAATCTTGTTATACACCTTCCCGTGTGAATAACCAGAATGGAATGTGTTTTTTAGCCTTGCTCTGCTCTAACCGAAAATGGAAGGTGTCGCTTAGTCCCGTGTGAATCTTGTTATACACCTTCCCGTGTGAATCTTCTTATCTGTATGTAACCAGAATGGAATGTGTTTTTTAGCCTTGCTCTGCTGTTCACATGAATGTTTATATCTGGAAAAGGGTATATCAGCTGGAGAAGTCTCCAGTTCGGTAGAGTCTGCTCCGGGGTTACGTTTAACCGCCGAGCGTGGGTTGTTGGCAACCGCTCTACGAGAACTGACGGCTCCCAGTTTTGGTAACATGTAGAGTGAGTATAAGCCAGACCCGTTGTAAGTACGAGACTGGTTGTGGGGACACTGCGGGGAATAAAACACTTATATTCTAGCAGACTCGCCTCTTGGCTGTTTGTTCTGTGTCAGACTACTTTCCTGCGAGCCTGGTCCTTGACCTTGAGAATTTTTAAAACATTTTGGCGTAGTCGGCAGGATCAATCGCAATTGAGGAAAGATTTTGATACAGAACAATGTTTTGGAAAAAGGCTAAGAAACCAGAGGAACAAACTGTGGAGGTCCTGACCGTCCCGGGATGGCATGGGCCGTGGCATGGCGTGGCAGTTTGTTTGAGAAATGGTGGGGGGCGACCGGAGGACTGGGAGGCCGAGGGCGTAGGAACCCCAGGGTCGCTGCTGTCCACCCTTGAGAGGATCCCAGTCCTGCCGAAGAACCCATTGCCTGGGGTACAGCGGAGGATGTGGGCCTGTGCGGCGGCTTGTAGACAACAGTCAGACAAGCGCCAAAAAGCTGAAGCAGAATTAGCCCTCCTGAAACATGAGCAGGGACTCAGTTCGGGAGATGCCTCTATGTTGAGGCAGGAAATTATGAAGTTAAAAGCTGAATTGACAGCATTAACTGAACTAGCAGGACGAACTATTATGTATTTGTCTGCTAAGAAACGGAAAGAGAAAAGGAAGGTCCCTCGAACCCCGGACCCGGTACAAGTACGGGCGTTTGTAGCCCAGTTAAATAACGGGGATCGGTGGGATATCGATCATTGGGATGGGAACATTTGGGGAGATTTAGATGATCAGTACGAAGAGGACCCACCCGTACTCCAAGCTAAACCAGTGGTTAGGAGAAAGCAGGTTCAGAGACGTCTCCCAGTGCAACGGGAGGTAATGTTAGATGAGAAAGGAAACCCTATACGGAATGAACAAGGGGAGGCAATTATGCATGAATTACCGCGGGCTCAGCCTCCCGCAGAATTCTCTGAATTAACGGAAGACTTCACTACCGATGAGGTGCTGTTTATCACCCAGAAAACCCGACGTAATCCTGGGGAGCCGTTAGAGCTATGGCTAATTCGGCTCCTCGAGGAATTTTTTTAGATTAGATTAGATTAGATTACTTACAGTGTGGAAACAGGCCCTTCGGCCCAACAAGTCCACACCGCCCCGCCGAAGCGCAACCCACCCATACCCCTACCCCTACATTTACCCCTAACCTAACACTACGGGCAATTTAGCATAGCCAATTCACCTGACCTGCACATCTTTTGGATTGTGGGAGGAAACAAGGGGGGCAACAAGTGCAGGTAGACTATCAGGATGCTCCCAAGTTTGGTGGATTAGCAAAGGATGCTGCCATAGACCTGGGGTACCGCAACCAAGCCAAGGATATGGTAATAGATCGCAGTATGGGGACCCTATTTGGGATGTATGCCAGGGCAGTGGCCGAACAGTATCCCTTCCCGTCCGATTGGCCCCCCTTGGAAGGAACTTGGACAACGATTAAGGAAGGGGTTCAGAGGCTAACCCGTTTGTGTGTGCGGGATGCCCTGTTGCTGGGAGTGCTGGACGAGGTAGATAACACAAATGTTAGTAGACAGACTAGAGACCATCTAGTGAAGACTGCCCCCCCCCATTATAAACCACTGTTATTAACCATAATGTTGAGTGGACGGGGAGAAACCCTAGGAGATGCCCGTAGTATGATGAGGGAGATGGGTGGTTTGGGGGATTGGGGACCCACAACCCGTGCTTCTCAGGGGGGCACGGAGGGGCGTCACCCTGAGGCTCGGGCAGGGGGAAAAGTAAACCCTAATCAAGGAAGTAACCAAGGCCCCTCACGGCGTGCTTTGTGGCAAGCTTTGATACGGGCGCAGGTCCCAGCATCGGAGATTGATGGCCTACCTACACCGGAATTAAAAGACTTATGCAGACGAAAGGGACTGAAGGTAGAGACGGAGTCCCGACCCACTATGGAAGACCTAGTGGAATTACTAACACAAAAATGTCAGACACGGGGTCCGGTTGTTAATGAGCCTCGAAGGGGTAGAACTTCCACTTCCCAGCGGTGGGAATCCTCGGAGGACGAGGAGGAGGAGGAGGTACGGCCTCCCCTCCGAGAGTGTTATAAAGTGGATAGGCGTGGCCGGAAACCTAGTAAGAAAGGCAAGAACAAAGAAGGGCGAGGCAAACGTCTTTACCCAGTGCTGTCTGGGGAAGATGAATGGGAGGAACAATAGGAATCGGGCCAAGCGCCAAGGGTTTGCCCACGAACGAGCCAATGGTCAGCAGACGACATTCGACCTCATGTATCATTGACTATCTATTGGCGCAAATCCGTCCAAACCGTTATGGCTCTAGTGGACACAGGGGCGGAGGCCACCTTAATCTATGGGACGCCCCATAAGTTTAAAGGAACCCCAGTCACGCTGGTTGGGCTGGGAGGTAATCTGATTGAAGGAAGAACAGTACAATTGCCCCTAAAGATAGGTACAATGCCCATTAAAACTTATTCAATTATCATTACACCGGTTAGAGAATGGATCCTGGGAATGGACATTCTGGCCGGTTTAACACTTCACCTCCAACAAGGGAAGTTTGAATTTGGAATCACGAAAATGGCTTTGCGCTGTAGGACGGTGTTAGTGGGAAAGGTTAAGATGGACCCCTTCCCCATCCCGATCGCCGATCGCGTAATAAGTCTTAGACAGTATAGGATTCCCGGCGGACATAAAGAAATATCCGCCACAATTAAGGATTATTTGGAAGCGGGAGTGCTTAGGACATGCACCACGGCGTGGAATAACCCCTTATGGCCCGTACATAAAGCCGATGGGTCATGGCGGATGACGGTAGATTATCGGCAACTAAACCGTCACACTCCGGCCTTGACGGCAGCGGTCCCGGATGCCGTCACTATTATAGGACGAATCCAACATCATCCAGGGGTGTGGTACGGAGTAATTGATTTGGCCAATGCCTTCTTCACAATTCCTATTCCCGAAGATAGGCAGGAACAGTTCGCATTCACTTGGGAGGGTAGACAATTCACGTTCACGCGATTGCCCCAAGGATATCTGCATAGCCCTACTATCTGCCACCGGATAGTTGCAGAACACTTGGCTGCCTTTAAAGTGCCTGACGAAGTGATGATCTCGCACTATATTGACGATATGATGATACAGGGGACAAGTCAGAAGCAGGTTCAGGAATTGCTGGACCAACTGGTTCAACATATGCGAGGATATGGGTGGGAGATCAACCCAGCCAAAATCCAGGGTCCCTCACAAACGGTAAAATTCTTAGGAATCGTGTGGAACAAGGGGGAAAGGGAAATCACTGCGAAAGCTAAAAATAAGATTCAGGTCTTTGCCGTCCCTCACACCCAGAAGGACGTGCAGCAATTTATTGGGTTATTCGGATTCTGGAGACAGCATATTCCCCATTTAGGACAAATTTTAAAACCTTTGTATCGAGTTACGAGGAAAAAGGCAGCGTTCGAATGGACGGAGGTCCATCAAACTGCATTTGAAATGGCCAAGCAAGCGATACAGCAAGCTGTGTCCTTGGGAAAGATACAGTCAGGACCTGTAGAACTGCAAGTCTCAGCACAGGGGGATTATGCCAATTGGAGCTTATGGCAAAAACAGGAAAGGACCCGTAAGCCACTGGGATTTTGGTCCCGAAAATTACCCCCGGCAGGGGAACGGTATACCCCCTTTGAGAAACAGTTATTAGCATGCTACTGGGGCTTGGTGGAAACCGAAGCCCTGACCATTGGACATGAAGTGATCATGAGAACAGCTATCCCTATTCTTCCGTGGGTACTTAGTGACCCCACTACCCACCGAATAGGAACTGCCCAAGAGAGCAGCATCATTAAATGGAAATGGTATGTGTCGGAGAGAGTGCGGACTGGACAGAAAGGAGTGTCAGTCCTACATGAGCAAGTGGCGGAGGCCCCTGAGGAAGGGGAAAAGCGGTTTGAGGTGATTGAATACAAGGAATCACCCGTTAAGATGGGAAAACGGTATGATGAACTGACCCCGGATGAACAAGCCACGGCTTGGTTCGTAGATGGGTCAGCCCAATGGAAAGCGGGACAGCGTAGATGGAAAGCTGCCGCCTTTAACCCAAAACAAGGCACTACCCTAGAAGAATTAGGGGAGGGAAAAAGTAGTCAGTGGGCAGAATTAAAGGCAGTGCATATGGTAGTCATGCAAGCAGGGGTCATGGGAGTTTGTTTGTTCTCTGACTCGTGGTCAGTGGTTAACGGCATGACACAATGGATGCCAACTTGGCAGGCCAATCAGTGGATGATCCAGAATAGGGAAGTATGGGGTAAACAGTTATGGGAGGATATATGGGAGAAAGCTCAATACCTGGTCATATACATCACCCACGTAGATGCCCATACCTCTCGAAATGATGTGGAAGCTCTACATAACCGATATGTGGATGGTATCGTCCGAACCATGATGGTGCAAAGGGGCACCTCAGTGGACCTAGCTAGATGGGCACACCTTAAGGCTGGGCACTGGGGAGTGCAAGGAACCTTGCACTGGGCTCGAGACCGAGGAATAGATCTTATGGTAGATGATGTTAAGACTGCAGTAAACCAGTGTGAGCAGTGTCAACATCAGCGGCAGGGAGTGCCCCAACACATGATGGGACATATCCATCGGGGGGATGGTCCGGGACAGAGCTGGCAAATGGACTTTGTGGGTCCCTTACCCTCCTCACAAGGATGTAACCACATATGTACAGCTGTGGACACTATGTCTGGGGTTTTGGTAGCCCATCCCTGTCGTCACAACAATCAACAGGCTACCTTGCGATGTTTAGATTTGATTGAACAATTCTATGGATTGCCCATACAGGTCCAGAGTGACAATGGCTCCCATTTCACAGGAAGGGTGGTAAAGCAGTGGTGTCACGATAACCACGTGGAATGGGTTTATCATGTACCCTATCACCCACAAGCTGCGGGACTTATAGAACGAATGAATGGGCTTCTGAAGTCCTCACTACGAAAAGCAGGAGGTTGCAATGACTTAACGGGTTGGAGGAAGCAACTAATTCGGGTGGTGAAACAAATTAATAACCGCCCATTAGGAAATGGGGTAACACCCTTGAATAGGATGATACGAGTATGTGATACCCCAAAGACTCAGCCTATTAAAATGTGGAAGTTCGCTGAGGAAGCTGATATTCCCGTAAGGGCCACGCCGGCTTCGGCTGGACTGGACCTACGAGCACTAACTGCCCAGACTTTGATCCAACAGAAACCTACGGTGATTAAGGTTAGGGTTGATTTGTCCCCCTGGAACCTATGGGCATATCCTCCCGCGGTCGGGACTGTCACTAAAGGGGATTGATGTGATGGCAGGCGTAATTGACGCAGACTACCAAGGGGAGTTGGGGGTGATCCTGGTCAACATCACCGCTGAACCTTACGTGATACAGAAGGGGGACAGAATAGCGCAATTGGTCATTAAGCCATGTAAGAGATGGGAGCTCCCGTTACGGTTACTGAGCGTGGGACGGGGGGATTTGGGTCTACTGACACTAAGGGGTCCAAGGTATGGGTGCGCCAGACGACCGGCCCCCCCAGGCCGGCCGAAATCATAGCACAGGGGAAGGACAGTCTGGTCACCATTATGTACCCCGGAGACCCGACCTGGGCAAACGTCCCGGCGAACCAGTGCTACTTACGTGAGACCTAAATAATGTTGTAATTGCTATGCACCCGCAGGCTGACCCTCCGCCTTGAACATGGGGTGGTCATGGGGATTGCGACTCCTATTGGCGATGTTCGCGATCGGATGGCCACTCCAGGGCATCGGTATCACGGCCTGGACGCTGGTACCGGTCGCCCGCCATGAGGTGCGGTGGGAGGCCAGTAGCCAGCGACGGACGCAGGACGACTTTACATGTGAACCCGGTCAGCAGTGCGTTGTTCTGACTCTCACCAGCGACTGTCAATTGTACACGTGTGCACAGTGCTACATGCGCCGGGATGGGGAAAAATATGACATATCGTTCATACCGCCTAATTGCACCCTGGTGGTAAATGCCCAAGTCAAGACGTGTTTGTGGGACCGACGCACCCAGACATGCGGGACAACGGGGACTCATTGGAGCGTCACAGCTCGGGGGGAAGATCTGTGGCTGCGCAATGCCACCGATATTCGGAATCGTCATCGATTCATGTGGTTAATAATGGTACTGCCCTCGACGAACGCCCCGTCTGAGGCGTTATTAAACCCCACGCGGGGCGGGCCAGCACCGAAGAGGGGTGCCACGGGGGACGTGCGGTCGCATCGAACACAGTTGGCCCCTATTATGTCAACTTGTCAACAGATGGCCCGGGCGGTACTGCACACTGATGTTCATTGGCGGGTACAGTTGCCCCTCATACCCGAGTGTCATACCAAGAGGCGGCGACGAGCGTGGTACGACACCCTGCTGGGAGGCGCAGGAACTGTTATGGGTATCTCGAATGCCATTGACTCTGAGGTAACCCGTACTAAATTATCTAACACGGGACAGGCCACCTCACAAGGACTACATACTATTGGAAGGTGGATGCCATCCGTAATGATGACTCAAGGAGAGACAGCTGAAATAATGATACGATCTCTGCAATGGGAACTGGATGTCTGGGGCGCCACTCAGGAACTGTTTGAGAACATTACGGCTCAGTTAAATTGGACTGCCTGTCATATTCAAATGTTGCATGCTCAAATACAGAAAGAACGCTTTTTGCGTGTGGTAACATCCCCCAATGTACAAGCGTGGAGGGGACTATGGAATGTATCTGAGAAATTGTGGATGATAACCCATCCAGAACGAACATGGTGTAACGCAACTATGTGTAACGGATACTTTGTTACCATGAATGTAACCCACACTGTTACGGTCTGTCGATATTATGTATTACCAGTGATTACATCTTCTGGATATTATTTTCTGAAGACAAGGGGACAGTGGTTTAGCCCAGATACCAATATTACCTATGATCTGTCCGCTTGTGAACAGACTGATCAGGGGAAAACTTGCCTACTGATGGACAGGTATCGGGACCCTTGCTTGACTAAGGGAACGGCCCTGTGCGAATGGACTGTTGAGACTCCAAGGGACATGATGTGGCAGATTGGGCCACACACGCTCTGTGTGGCTACCAATAATCCACATCCTATGCTTCCCTCAGCACCGTTCTCGGGATGCCTCTCAAATGTCTATCAGTGGCACTGGCAGAATCACACCTATTTGTTGACCACTTATAGCAGTGCTCGCCACTTTACCAAGGTGCAGTGGAAAGTGCTGAGGAATCCCTGGAACATTTCCCTGGATCGGTTTAAGCGGGCATTGGACCGATCCGAGGAGCTTAAGCAGATATTACGAAAGCATCAAACCAATGTCACCAAGGTTACGGTGTCTACCTTTATACATGGACAGGAGGTAGTACATGCTGCCCGTGTAGTGGACGTGGAGTCAGTTCATCATTGGTGGGACATATTGAGTGGTATGTCCTCCACTGCGGGGACAATCCTGTTCCCACCCTTGTCGATCCTGGTAGCGGTCCTGGTGATTTTAACATGCTGTAATGTCCTGACTTGCTTGTATATTTGGCGTGTACGTAGGCGCTTGTTAGAAAGAATACATATGGGCATAATGTAACACATGTATTGGGTCAAGCAGTGGAATGTGGTGTAAAATTATGTCCCAATACATGTGTGAATCATTATGCAACACATGTATTGGGCCAAGCAGTGGAATGTGGTGAAAGGGTTAAAATTGTGTCCCAATACATGTGTGAATCTAACCGAAAATGGAAGGTGTCGCTTAGTCCCGTGTGAATCTTGTTATACACCTTCCCGTGTGAATCTTCTTATCTGTATGTAACCAGAATGGAATGTGTTTTTTAGCCTTGCTCTGCTGTTCACATGAATGTTTATATCTGGAAAAGGGTATATCAGCTGGAGAAGTCTCCAGTTCGGTAGAGTCTGCTCCGGGGTTACGTTTAACCGCCGAGCGTGGGTTGTTGGCAACCGCTCTACGAGAACTGACGGCTCCCAGTTTTGGTAACATGTAGAGTGAGTATAAGCCAGACCCGTTGTAAGTACGAGACTGGTTGTGGTGACACTGCGGGGAATAAAACACTTATATTCTAGCAGACTCGCCTCTTGGCTGTTTGTTCTGTGTCAGACTACTTTCCTGCGAGCCTGGTCCTTGACCTTGAGAATTTTTTAAAACAGTGATTGAGTGTCCTGCGTGGGTCATTGAGTATCCTGCGTGGGTCATTGAGTGTCGTGCGTGGGTCATTGAGTGTCCTGTGTGGATCATTGAGTGTCCTGCGTGGGTCATGAGTGTCCTGCATGGGTCATGAGTGTCCTGCATGGGTCATTGAGTGTCCTGCGTGGGTCATTGAGTGTCCAGCATGGGTCATGGGTGTCCTGCGTGGGTGATTCAGTGTCCTGCGTGGGTCATGAATGTCCTGCGTGGGTCATTGAGTGTCCTGCATGGGTCATGAGTATCCTATGTGGGACATTGAGTGTCCTGTGTGGGTCATGAGTGTCCTGCGTGGGTCATCGAGTGTCCTGTGTGGGTCCTGAGTGTCCTGCGTGGGTCATTGAGTGTCCTGAGTGGGTCACGAGTGTCCTGCATGGGTTATTGAGTGTCCTGCTTTGGTCATGAGTGTCCTGCGTGGGTCATTGAGAGTCCCGCGTGGGTCATTGAGTGTCCTGCGTGGGTCATTGAGAGTCCTGCGTGGGTCATTCAGTGTCCTGCTTGGGTCATGAGTGTCCTGCGTGGGTCATTGTGTGTCCTGTGTGGGTAATTGAGTGTCCTGCATGGGTCACTGAGTGTCCTGTGTGGGTCATGAGTGTCCTGCGTGGGTCATTGAGTGTCCTGTGTAGGTCATGAGTGACCTGTGTGGGTCATGAGTGTCCTGCGTGGGTCATGAGTGTCCTGCATGGATCATTGAGTGTCCTGCATGGGTCATTGAGTGTCCTGTGTGGGTCATGCGTGTCCTGTGTGGGTCATTGAGTGTCCTGCGTGGGTCATGAGTGTCCTGCGTGGGTCATTGAGTGTACTGCGTGGGTCATGAGTGACCTGCGTGGGTCATTGAGTGTCCTGAGTGGGTCATGAGAGTCCTGCGTGGGTCATTGAGTGTCCTGCGTGTGTCATGAGTGTCCTGCGTGGGTCATTGAGTGTCCTGCGTGGGTCATGAGTGTCCTGCGTGGGTCATTGAGTGTCTTGCGTGGGTCATGAGTGTCCTGCGTGGGTCATTGAGTGTCCTGCGTGGGTCATTGAGTGTCATGCGTGGGTCATGAGTGTCCTGCGTGGGTCATGAGTGTCCTGCGTGGGTCATTGAGTGTCCTGCGTGGGTCATGAGTGTCCTGCGTGGGTCATTGCGTGTCCTGCGTGGGTCATCGAGTGTCCTGTGTGGTTCATGAGTGTCCTGTGTCGGTCATTGAGTGTCCTGCGTGGGACATTGAGTGTCATGCGAAGGTCATGAGTGTCCTGTGTGGTTCGTTGAGAGTCCTGCGTGGGTCATTTAGAGTCCTGCGTGGGTCATTGAGTGATCTGCGTGGGTCATGAGTGTCCTGCGTGGGTCATTGAGTGTCCTGCGTGGGTCATGAGTGTCCTGCGTGGGTCATTGAGTGTCCTGCGTGGGGCATGAGTGTCCTGCGTGGGTCCTGAGTGTCCTATATGGGTCAGTAAATGTCCTGTGTGGGTCATTGAGTTTCCTGCGTGGGTCAGTGAGTGTCCTGTGTGTGTCATTGAGTGTCCTGCGTGGGTCATTCAGTGTCCTGCGTGGGTCATTGAGAGTCCAGCGTGGGTCATTGAGTGTCCTGCGTGGGTCATTGTGTGTCCTGCGTGCGTCATGAGTGTCCTGCGTGGGTCATTGAGTGTCCTGCGTGGGTCATGAGTGTCCTGCGTGGTTCATGAGTGTCTTGTGTGGGTCATTGAGTGTCCTGCGTGTGTCATTGAGTGTCCTGCCTGGGTCATTGAGTGTCCTGTGTCGGTCATTGTGTGTCCTGCGTGGATCATTGTGTGTCCTGCGTGGGTCATGAGTGTCCTGCGTGTGTCATTGAGTGTCCTGTGTGGGTCATGAGTGTCCTGTGTCGGTCATTGAGTGTCCTGCGTGGGACATTGAGTGTCCAGCGAAGGTCATGAGTGGCCTGTGTGGTTCGTTGAGTGTCCTGCGTGGGTCATGAGTGTCCAGCGTGGGTCATGAGTGTCCTGCGTGGGTCATTGAGTGTCCTGCGTGGGTCATGAGTGTCCTGCGTGGGTCATTGAGTGTCCTGTGTGGTTCATGAGTGTCCTGTGTCGGTCATTGAGTGTCCTGCCTGGGTCATTGAGTGTCCTGCGAAGGTCATGAGTGTCCTGTGTGGCTCGTTGAGTGTCCTGCGTGGGTCATGAGTGTCCAGCGTGGGTCATGAGTGTCCTGCGTGGCTCATTGAGTGTCCTGCATGGGTCATTGTGTGTCCTGCGTGGGTCATTGAGTGTCCTGTGTTGGTCATTGAGCGTGCTGTGTGGGTCATGAGTGTCCTGCGTGGGTCGTTGAGCGTCCTGTGTGGGCCATGAGTTTCCTGCATGAGTCATTGAGTTTCCTGCGTGGGTCATTGTGTGTCCTGGGTGGGTCATGAGTGTCCTGCGTGGGTCATTGAGTGTCCTGTGTGGTTCATGAGTGTCCTGTGTGGGTCATTGAGTGTCCTGCGTGGGTCAATTAGAGTCCTGCGTGGGTCATTGAGTGATCTGCGTGGGTCATGAGTGTCCTGCGTGGGTCATTGAGTGTCCTGCGTGGGTCATGAGTGTCCTGCGTGGGTCATTGCGTGTCCTGCGTGGGTCATCGAGTGTCCTGTGTGGTTCATGAGTGTCCTGTGTCGGTCATTGAGTGTCCTGCGTGGGACATTGAGTGTCATGCGAAGGTCATGAGTGTCCTGTGTGGTTCGTTGAGAGTCCTGCGTGGGTCATTTAGAGTCCTGCGTGGGTCATTGAGTGATCTGCGTGGGTCATGAGTGTCCTGCGTGGGTCATTGAGTGTCCTGCGTGGGTCATGAGTGTCCTGCGTGGGTCATTGAGTGTCCTGCGTGGGTCATTGAGTGTCCTGCATGGGTCATTGAGTGTCCTGTGTGGGTCATGCGTGTCCTGTGTGGGTCATTGAGTGTCCTGCGTGGGTCATGAGTGTCCTGCGTGGGTCATGAGTGTCCTGCATGGATCATTGAGTGTCCTGCATGGGTCATTGAGTGTCCTGTGTGGGTCATGCGTGTCCTGTGTGGGTCATTGAGTGTCCTGCTTGGGTCATGAGTGTCCAGCGTGGGTCATTGAGTGTCCTGTGTTTGTCATTGAGTGTCCTGCGTGGGTCATTGAGTATCCTGCGTGGGTCATTGAGTGTCATGCGTGGGTCATTGAGTGTCCTGTGTGGATCATTGAGTGTCCTGCGTGGGTCATGAGTGTCCTGCATGGGTCATGAGTGTCCTGCATGGGTCATTGAGTGTCCTGCGTGGGTCATTGAGTGTCCTGCGTGGGTCATTGCGTGTCCTGCATGGGTCATGGGTGTCCTGCGTGGTTGATTCAGTGTCCTGCGTGGGTCATGAATGTCCTGCGTGGGTCATTGAATGTCCTGCATGGGTCATGAGTGTCCTGCTTGGGTCATTGAGTGTCCTGTGTGGGTCATGAGTGTCCTGCGTGGGTCATTGAGTGTCCTGCGTGGGTCATTGAGTGTCCTGCATGGGTCATTGAGTGTCCTGTGTGGGTCATGCGTGTCCTGTGTGGGTCATTGAGTGTCCTGCGTGGGTCATGAGTGTCCTGCGTGGGTCATTGAGTGTCCTGCGTGGGTCATTGAGTGTACTGCGTGGGTCATTGAGTGTCCTGCGTGGGTCATTGAGTGTCCTGCGTGGGTCATGAGTGTCCTGCGTGTGTCATGAGTGTCCTGCGTGGGTCATTGAGTGTCCTGCGTGGGTCATGAGTGTCCTGCGTGGGTCATTGCGTGTCCTGCGTGGGTCATCGAGTGTCCTGTGTGGTTCATGAGTGTCCTGTGTCGGTCATTGAGTGTCCTGCGTGGGACATTGAGTGTCAAGCGAAGGTCATGAGTGTCCTGTGTGGTTCGTTGAGAGTCCTGCGTGGGTCATTTAGAGTCCTGTGTGGGTTATTGAGTGATCTGCGTGGGTCATGAGTGTCCTGCGTGGGTCATTGAGTGTCCTGCGTGGGTCATGAGTGTCCTGCGTGGGTCATTGAGTGTCCTGCGTGGGTCATTGAGTGTCCTGCATGGGTCATTGAGTGTCCTGTGTGGGTCGTGCGTGTCCTGTGTGGGTCATTGAGTGTCCTGCGTGGGTCATGAGTGTCCTGCGTGGGTCATGAGTGTCCTGCATGGATCATTGAGTGTCCTGCATGGGTCATTGAGTGTCCTGTGTGGGTCATGCGTGTCCTGTGTGGGTCATTGAGTGTCCTGCTTGGGTCATGAGTGTCCAGCGTGGGTCATTGAGTGTCCTGTGTTTGTCATTGAGTGTCCTGCGTGGGTCATTGAGTATCCTGCGTGGGTCATTGAGTGTCATGCGTGGGTCATTGAGTGTCCTGTGTGGATCATTGAGTGTCCTGCGTGGGTCATGAGTGTCCTGCATGGGTCATGAGTGTCCTGCATGGGTCATTGAGTGTCCTGCGTGGGTCATTGAGTGTCCTGCGTGGGTCATTGCGTGTCCTGCATGGGTCATGGGTGTCCTGCGTGGTTGATTCAGTGTCGTGCGTGGGTCATGAATGTCCTGCGTGGGTCATTGAATGTCCTGCATGGGTCATGAGTGTCCTGCTTGGGTCATTGAGTGTCCTGTGTGGGTCATGAGTGTCCTGCGTGGGTCATTGAGTGTCCTGCGTGGGTCATTGAGTGTCCTGCATGGGTCATTGAGTGTCCTGTGTGGGTCATGCGTGTCCTGTGTGGGTCATTGAGTGTCCTGCGTGGGTCATGAGTGTCCTGCGTGGGTCATTGAGTGTCCTGCGTGGGTCATTGAGTGTACTGCGTGGGTCATTGAGTGTCCTGCGTGGGTCATTGAGTGTCCTGCGTGGGTCATGAGTGTCCTGCGTGGGTCATTGAGTGTCCTGCGTGTGTCATTGAGTGTCCTGCGTGGGTCATTGAGTGTCCTGCGTGGATCATGAGTGTCCTGCGTGGGTCATTGAGTGTCTTGCGTGGGTCATGAGTGTCCTGCGTGGGTCATGAGTGTCCTGCGTGGGTCATTGAGTGTCTTGCGTGGGTCATGAGTGTCCTGCGTGGGTCATGAGTGTCCTGCGTGGGTCATGCGTGTCCTGCATGGGTCATTGAGTGTCCTGCGTGGGTCATGAGTGTCCTGCGTGGGTCATGAGTGTCCTGCGTGGGTCATTGAGTGTCCTGCGTGGGTCATGAGTGTCCTGCGTGGGTCATTGAGTGTCCTGCGTGGGTCATGAGTGTTCTGCGTGGGTCATTGAGTGTCCTGCATGGGTCATGAGTGTCCTGCGTGGGTCATTGAGTATCCTGCTTCTGTCATGAGTGTCCTATGTGGGTCAGTGAGTGTCCTGCGTGGGTCATGAGTGTCCTGCGTGGGTCATTGAGTGTCCTGCATGTGTCATTGAGTGTCCTGCGTGGGTCATGCGTGTCCTGCGTGGGTCATTGGGTGTCCTGCGTGGGTCATGTATGTCCTGCGTGGGTCATTGACTGTCCTGAGTGTGTCATTGAGTGTCCTGAATGGGTCATTGTGTGTCCTGCGTGGGTCATTGAGTGTCCTGCGTGGGTCATTTAGTGTCCTGCGTGTGTCATGGGTGTCCTGCGTGGGTCATTGAGTGTCTGCGTGTGTCATGAGTGTCCTGCGTAGGTCATTGAGTGTCCTGCGTGGGTCATGAGTGTCCTGCGTGGGTCATTGGGTGTCCTGCGTGGATCATGAGTGTCCTGCGTGGGTCATTGAGTGTCCTGCGTGGGTCATTGAGTGTCCTGCATGGGTCATGGGTGTCCTGCGTGGGTGATTCAGTGTCCTGCGTGGGTCATGAATGTCCTGCGTGGGTCATGAGTGTCCTGCATGGGTCATGAGTGTCCTGCATGGGTCATTGAGTGTCCTGCGTGGGTCATTGAGTGTCCTGCATGGGTCATGGGTGTCCTGCGTGGGTGATTCAGTGTCCTGCGTGGGTCATGAATGTCCTGCGTGGGTCATTGAGAGTCCTGCATGGGTAATGACTATCCTATGTGGGTCATTGAGTGTCCTGCGTGGGTCATTGAGTGTCCTGAGTGGGTCACGAGTGTCCTGCATGGGTTATTGAGTGTCCTGCTTTGGTCATGAGTGTCCTGCGTGGGTCATTGAGAGTCCCGCGTGGGTCATTGAGTGTATTGCATGGGTCATTGTGAGTCCTGCGTGGGTCATTCAGTGTCCTGCTTGGGTCATGAGTGTCCTGCGTGGGTCATTGTGTGTCCTGTGTGGGTAATTGAGTGTCCTGCATGGGTCACTGAGTGTCCTGTGTGGGTCATGAGTGTCCTGCGTGGGTCATTGAGTGTCCTGTGTAGGTCATGAGTGACCTGTGTGGGTCATTGAGTGTCCTTCGTGGGTCATGAGTGTCCTGCGTGGGTCATGAGTGTCCTGCATGGATCATTGAGTGTCCTGCATGGGTCATTGAGTGTCCTGTGTGGGTCATGCGTGTCCTGTGTGGGTCATGAGTATCCTGTGTGGGTCATTGAGTGTCCTGCGTGGGTCATGAGTGTCCTGCGTGGGTCATTGAGTGTACTGCGTGGGTCATGAGTGTCCTGCGTGGGTCATTGAGTGTCCTGTGTGGGTCATGAGAGTCCTGCGTGAGTCATTGAGTGTCCTGCGTGTGTCATGAGTGTCCTGCGTGGGTCATTGAGTGTCCTGCGTGGGTCATGAGTGTCCTGCGTGGGTCATTGAGTGTCTTGCGTGGGTCATGAGTGTCCTGCGTGGGTCATTGAGTGTCCTGCGTGGGTCATTGAGTGTCTTGCGTGGGTCATGAGTGTCCTGCGTGGGTCATGAGTGTCCTGCGTGGGTCATTGAGTGTCCTGCGTGGGTCATGAGTGTCCTGCATGGGTCATTGAGTGTCCTGCTTGGGTCATGAGTGTCCAGCGTGGGTCATTGAGTGTCCTGTGTTTGTCATTGAGTGTCCTGCGTGGGTCATTGAGTATCCTGCGTGGGTCATTGAGTGTCGTGCGTGGGTCATTGAGTGTCCTGTGTGGATCATTGAGTGTCCTGCGTGGGTCATGAGTGTCCTGCATGGGTCATGAGTGTCCTGCATGGGTCATTGAGTGTCCTGCGTGGGTCATTGAGTGTCCTGCGTTGTTCATTGCGTGTCCTGCATGGGTCATGGGTGTCCTGCGTGGTTGATTCAATGTCCTGCGTGGGTCATGAGTGTCCTGCGTGGGTCATTGAGTGTCCTGCGTGGGTCATTGAGTGTCTTGCGTGGGTCATGAGTGTCCTGCGTGGGTCATGAGTGTCCTGCGTGGGTCATTGAGTGTCCTGCGTGGGTCATGAGTGTCCTGCATGGGTCATTGAGTGTCCTGCTTGGGTCATGAGTGTCCAGCGTGGGTCATTGAGTGTCCTGTGTTTGTCATTGAGTGTCCTGCGTGGGTCATTGAGTATCCTGCGTGGGTCATTGAGTGTCGTGCGTGGGTCATTGAGTGTCCTGTGTGGATCATTGAGTGTCCTGCGTGGGTCATGAGTGTCCTGCATGGGTCATGAGTGTCCTGCATGGGTCATTGAGTGTCCTGCGTGGGTCATTGAGTGTCCTGCGCTGTTCATTGCGTGTCCTGCATGGGTCATGGGTGTCCTGCGTGGTTGATTCAATGTCCTGCGTGGGTCATGAATGTCCTGCGTGGGTCATTGAATGTCCTGCATGGGTCATGAGTGTCCTGCTTGGGTCATTGAGTGTCCTGTGTGGGTCATGAGTGTCCTGCGTGGGTCATTGAGTGTCCTGTGTGGGTCATGCGTGTCCTGTGTGGGTCATTGAGTGTCCTGCGTGGGTCATGAGTGTCCTGCGTGGGTCATTGTGTGTCCTGCGTGGGTCATTGAGTGTACTGCGTGGGTCATTGAGTGTCCTGCGTGGGTCATTGAGTGTCCTGCGTGGGTCATGAGTGTCCTGCGTGGGTCATTGAGTGTCCTGCGTGTGTCATGAGTGTCCTGCATTGGTCATTGAGTGTCCTGCGTGGATCATGAGTGTCCTGCGTGGGTCATTGAGTGTCTTGCGTGGGTCATGAGTGTCCTGCGTGGGTCATGAGTGTCCTGCGTGGGTCATTGAGTGTCTTACGTGGGTCATGAGTGTCCTGCGTAGGTCATGAGTGTCCTGCGTGGGTCATGCGTGTCCTGCATGGGTCATTGAGTGTCCTGCGTGGGTCATGAGTGTCCTGCGTGGGTCATGAGTGTCCTGCGTGGGTCATTGAGTGTCCTGCGTGGGTCATGAGTGTCCTGCGTGGGTCATTGAGTGTCCTGCGTGGGTCATGAGTGTTCTGCGTGGGTCATTGAGTGTCCTGCATGGGTCATGAGTGTCCTGCGTGGGTCATTGAGTATCCTGCTTCTGTCATGAGTGTCCTATGTGGGTCAGTGAGTGTCCTGCGTGGGTCATGAGTGTCCTGCGTGGGTCATTGAGTGTCCTGCGTGTGTCATTGAGTGTCCTGCGTGGGTCATGCGTGTCCTGCGTGGGTCATTGGGTGTCCTGCGTGGGTCATGTGTGTCCTGCGTGGGTCATTGACTGTCCTGCGTGTGTCATTGAGTGTCCTGAATGGGTCATTGTGTGTCCTGCGTGGGTCATTGAGTGTCCTGCGTGGGTCATTGAGTGTCCTGCGTGTGTCATGGGTGTCCTGCGTTGGTCATTGAGTGTCTGCGTGTGTCATGAGTGTCCGGCGTAGGTCATTGAGTGTCCTGCGTGGGTCATGAGTGTCCTGCGTGGGTCATTGAGTGTCCTGCGTGGATCATGAGTGTCCTGCGTGGGTCATTGAGTGTCCTGCGTGGGTCATTGAGTGTCCTGCATGGGTCATGGGTGTCCTGCGTGGGTGATTCAGTGTCCTGCGTGGGTCATGAATGTCCTGCGTGGGTCATTGAGTGTCCTGCATGGGTCATGAGTATCCTATGTGGGTCATTGAGTGTCCTGTGTGGGTCATGAGTGTCCTGCGTGGGTCATCGAGTGTCCTGCGTGGGTCCTGAGTGTCCTGCGTGGGTCATTGAGTGTCCTGTGTGGGTCATGAGTGTCCTGCGTGGGTCATTGAGTGTCCTGTGTAGGTCATGAGTGACCTGTGTGGGTCATTGAGTGTCCTGTGTGGGTCATTGAGTGTCCTGCGTGGGTCATGAGTGTCCTGCGTGGGTCATGAGTGTCCTGCATGGATCATTGAGTGTCCTGCATGGGTCATTGAGTGTCCTGAGTGGGTCATGAGTGTCCTGCGTGGGTCATTGTGTGTCCTGTGTGGGTAATTGAGTGTCCTGCATGGGTTATTGAGTGTCCTGCTTTGGTCATGAGTGTCCTGCGTGGGTCATTGAGAGTCCCGCGTGGGTCATTGAGTGTCCTGCGTGGGTCATTGAGAGTCCTGCGTGGGTCATTCAGTGTCCTGCTTGGGTCATGAGTGTCCTGCGTGGGTCATTGTGTGTCCTGTGTGGGTAATTGAGTGTCCTGCATGGGTCATTGAGTGTCCTGTGTGGGTCATGAGTGTCCTGCGTGGGTCATTGAGTGTCCTGTGTAGGTCATGAGTGACCTGTGTGGGTCATTGAGTGTCCTGTGTGGGTCATTGAGTGTACTGCGTGGGTCATGAGTGTCCTGCGTGGGTCATGAGTGTCCTGCATGGATCATTGAGTGTCCTGCATGGGTCATTGAGTGTCCTGTATGGGTCATGCGTGTCCTGTGTGGGTCATGAGTGTCCTGCGTGGGTCATGAGTGTCCTGCGTGGGTCATGAGTGTCCTGTGTGGGTCATGAGTGTCCTGTGTTGGTCATTGAGTGCCCTGTGTCGGTCATTGAGTGCCCTGCGTGGGTCATTGAGTGTACTGCGTGGGTCATTGAGTGTCCTGTGTGGGTCATGAGTGTCCTGCGTGGGTCATTGAGTGTCCTGCATGGGTCATTGAGTGTCCTGCTTGGGTCATGAGTGTCCAGCGTGGGTCATTGAGTGTCCTGCGTGGGTCATTGAGTGTCCTGTGTTGGTCATTGAGTGTCCTGCGTGGGTCATTAAGTATCCTGCGTGGGTCATTGAGTGTCGTGCGTTGGTCATTGAGTGTCCTGTGTGGATCATTGAGTGTCCTGCGTGGGTCATTGAGTGTCCTGCTTGGGTCATGAGTGTCCAGCGTGGGTCATTGAGTGTCCTGTGTTTGTCATTGAGTGTCCTGCGTGGGTCATTGAGTATCCTGCGTGGGTCATTGAGTGTCGTGCGTGGGTCATTGAGTGTCCTGTGTGGATCATTGAGTGTCCTGCGTGGGTCATGAGTGTCCTGCATGGGTCATGAGTGTCCTGCATGGGTCATTGAGTGTCCTCCGTGGGTCATTGAGTGTCCTGCGTTGTTCATTGCGTGTCCTGCATGGGTCATGGGTGTCCTGCGTGGTTGATTCAATGTCCTGCGTGGGTCATGAATGTCCTGCGTGGGTCATTGAATGTCCTGCATGGGTCATGAGTGTCCTGCTTGGGTCATTGAGTGTCCTGTGTGGGTCATGAGTGTCCTGCGTGGGTCATTGAGTGTCCTGTGTGGGTCATGCGTGTCCTGTGTGGGTCATTGAGTGTCCTGCGTGGGTCATGAGTGTCCTGCGTGGGTCATTGTGTGTCCTGCGTGGGTCATTGAGTGTACTGCGTGGGTCATTGAGTGTCCTGCGTGGGTCATTGAGTGTCCTGCGTGGGTCATGAGTGTCCTGCGTGGGTCATTGAGTGTCCTGCGTGTGTCATGAGTGTCCTGCATTGGTCATTGAGTGTCCTGCGTGGATCATGAGTGTCCTGCGTGGGTCATTGAGTGTCTTGCGTGGGTCATGAGTGTCCTGCGTGGGTCATGAGTGTCCTGCGTGGGTCATTGAGTGTCTTACGTGGGTCATGAGTGTCCTGCGTAGGTCATTAGTGTCCTGCGTGGGTCATGCGTGTCCTGCATGGGTCATTGAGTGTCCTGCGTGGGTCATGAGTGTCCTGCGTGGGTCATGAGTGTCCTGCGTGGGTCATTGAGTGTCCTGCGTGGGTCATGAGTGTCCTGCGTGGGTCATTGAGTGTCCTGCGTGGGTCATGAGTGTTCTGCGTGGGTCATTGAGTGTCCTGTGTGGGTCATGAGTGTCCTGCGTGGGTCATTGAGTATTCTGCTTCTGTCATGAGTGTCCTATGTGGGTCAGTGAGTGTCCTGCGTGGGTCATGAGTGTCCTGCGTGGGTCATTGAGTGTCCTGCGTGTGTCATTGAGTGTCCTGCGTGGGTCATGCGTGTCCTGCGTGGGTCATTGGGTGTCCTGCGTGGGTCATGTGTGTCCTGCGTGGGTCATTGACTGTCCTGCGTGTGTCATTGAGTGTCCTGAATGGGTCATTGTGTGTCCTGCGTGGGTCATTGAGTGTCCTGCGTGGGTCATTGAGTGTCCTGCGTGTGTCATGGGTGTCCTGCGTTGGTCATTGAGTGTCTGCGTGTGTCATGAGTGTCCGGCGTAGGTCATTGAGTGTCCTGCGTGGGTCATGAGTGTCCTGCGTGGGTCATTGAGTGTCCTGCGTGGATCATGAGTGTCCTGCGTGGGTCATTGAGTGTCCTGCGTGGGTCATTGAGTGTCCTGCATGGGTCATGGGTGTCCTGCGTGGGTGATTCAGTGTCCTGCGTGGGTCATGAATGTCCTGCGTGGGTCATTGAGTGTCCTGCATGGGTCATGAGTATCCTATGTGGGTCATTGAGTGTCCTGTGTGGGTCATGAGTGTCCTGCGTGGGTCATCGAGTGTCCTGCGTGGGTCCTGAGTGTCCTGCGTGGGTCATTGAGTGTCCTGTGTGGGTCATGAGTGTCCTGCGTGGGTCATTGAGTGTCCTGTGTAGGTCATGAGTGACCTGTGTGGGTCATTGAGTGTCCTGTGTGGGTCATTGAGTGTCCTGCGTGGGTCATGAGTGTCCTGCGTGGGTCATGAGTGTCCTGCATGGATCATTGAGTGTCCTGCATGGGTCATTGAGTGTCCTGAGTGGGTCATGAATGTCCTGCGTGGGTCATTGTGTGTCCTGTGTGGGTAATTGAGTGTCCTGCATGGGTTATTGAGTGTCCTGCTTTGGTCATGAGTGTCCTGCGTGGGTCATTGAGAGTCCCGCGTGGGTCATTGAGTGTCCTGCGTGGGTCATTGAGAGTCCTGCGTGGGTCATTCAGTGTCCTGCTTGGGTCATGAGTGTCCTGCGTGGGTCATTGTGTGTCCTGTGTGGGTAATTGAGTGTCCTGCATGGGTCATTGATTGTCCTGTGTGGGTCATGAGTGTCCTGCGTGGGTCATTGAGTGTCCTGTGTAGGTCATGAGTGACCTGTGTGGGTCATTGAGTGTCCTGTGTGGGTCATTGAGTGTACTGCGTGGGTCATGAGTGTCCTGCGTGGGTCATGAGTGTCCTGCATGGATCATTGAGTGTCCTGCATGGGTCATTGAGTGTCCTGTATGGGTCATGCGTGTCCTGTGTGGGTCATGAGTGTCCTGCGTGGGTCATGAGTGTCCTGCGTGGGTCATGAGTGTCCTGTGTGGGTCATGAGTGTCCTGTGTTGGTCATTGAGTGCCCTGTGTCGGTCATTGAGTGCCCTGCGTGGGTCATTGAGTGTACTGCGTGGGTCATTGAGTGTCCTGTGTTGGTCATGAGTGTCCTGCGTGGGTCATTGAGTGTCCTGCATGGGTCATTGAGTGTCCTGCTTGGGTCATGAGTGTCCAGCGTGGGTCATTGAGTGTCCTGCGTGGGTCATTGAGTGTCCTGTGTTGGTCATTGAGTGTCCTGCGTGGGTCATTAAGTATCCTGCGTGGGTCATTGAGTGTCGTGCGTTGGTCATTGAGTGTCCTGTGTGGATCATTGAGTGTCCTGCGTGGGTCATTGAGTGTCCTGCGTAGGTGATTCAGTGTCCTGCGTGGGTCATGAGTGTCCTGCGTGGGTCATTGAGTGTCGTGCGTGGGTCATTGAGTGTCCTGTGTGGATCATTGAGTGTCCTGCGTGGGTCATTGAGTGTCCTGCGTAGGTGATTCAGTGTCCTGCGTGGGTCATTGAGTGTCCTGCGTGGGTCATGAGTGTCCTGCTTGGGTCATTGAGTGTCCTGTGTGGGTCATGAGAGTCCTGCGTGGGTCATTGAGTGTCCTGCGTGTGTCATTCAGTGTCCTGCGTGCGTCATTGAGTGTCCTGCGTGGGTCATGAGTGTCCTGCGTGGGTCATTGAGTGTCCTGCTTGGGTCTTGAGTGTCCTGCATGGGTCATTGAGTGTCCTGCGTGGGTCATTGAGTGTCCTGCGTGGGTCATTGCGTGTCCTGCATGGGTCATGGGTGTCCTGCGTGGGTGATTCAGTGTCCTGCGTGGGTCATGAATGTCCTGCGTGGGTCATTGAATGTCCTGCATGGGTCATGAGTGTCCTGCTTGGGTCATTGAGTGTCCTGTGTGGGTCATGAGTGTCCTGCGTGGGTCATTGAGTGTCCTGCGTGGGTCATTGAGTGTCCTGTGTGGGTCATTGAGTTTCCTGCGTGGGTCAGTGAGTGCCCTGTGTGGGTCATTGTGTGTCCTGCGTGGGTCATGAGTGTCCTGCGTGGGTCATGAGTGTCCTGCGTGGGACATTGAGTGTCCTGCGTGGGTCATGAGTGTCCTGTGTGGGTCATGAGTGTCCTGTGTTGGTCATTGAGTGCCCTGTGTCGGTCATTGAGTGCCCTGCGTGGGTCATTGAGTGTACTGCGTGGGTCATTGAGTGTCCTGTGTGGGTCATGAGTGTCCTGCGTGGGTCATTGAGTGTCCTGCATGGGTCATTGAGTGTCCTGCTTGGATCATGAGTGTCCAGCGTGGGTCATTGAGTGTCCTGCGTGGGTCATTGAGTGTCCTGTGTTGGTCATTGAGTGTCCTGCGTGGGTCATTGAGTATCCTGCGTGGGTCATTGAGTGTCGTGCGTGGGTCATTGAGTGTCCTGTGTGGATCATTGAGTGTCCTGCGTGGGTCATTGAGTGTCCTGCGTGGGTCATGAGTGTCCTGCGTGGGTCATTGCGTGTCCTGCGTGGGTCATCGAGTGTCCTGTGTGGTTCATGAGTGTCCTGTGTCGGTCATTGAGTGTCCTGCGTGGGACATTGAGTGTCAAGCGAAGGTCATGAGTGTCCTGTGTGGTTCGTTGAGAGTCCTGCGTGGGTCATTTAGAGTCCTGTGTGGGTTATTGAGTGATCTGCGTGGGTCATGAGTGTCCTGCGTGGGTCATTGAGTGTCCTGCGTGGGTCATGAGTGTCCTGCGTGGGTCATTGAGTGTCCTGCGTGGGTCATTGAGTGTCCTGCATGGGTCATTGAGTGTCCTGTGTGGGTCGTGCGTGTCCTGTGTGGGTCATTGAGTGTCCTGCGTGGGTCATGAGTGTCCTGCGTGGGTCATGAGTGTCCTGCATGGATCATTGAGTGTCCTGCATGGGTCATTGAGTGTCCTGTGTGGGTCATGCGTGTCCTGTGTGGGTCATTGAGTGTCCTGCTTGGGTCATGAGTGTCCAGCGTGGGTCATTGAGTGTCCTGTGTTTGTCATTGAGTGTCCTGCGTGGGTCATTGAGTATCCTGCGTGGGTCATTGAGTGTCATGCGTGGGTCATTGAGTGTCCTGTGTGGATCATTGAGTGTCCTGCGTGGGTCATGAGTGTCCTGCATGGGTCATGAGTGTCCTGCATGGGTCATTGAGTGTCCTGCGTGGGTCATTGAGTGTCCTGCGTGGGTCATTGCGTGTCCTGCATGGGTCATGGGTGTCCTGCGTGGTTGATTCAGTGTCGTGCGTGGGTCATGAATGTCCTGCGTGGGTCATTGAATGTCCTGCATGGGTCATGAGTGTCCTGCTTGGGTCATTGAGTGTCCTGTGTGGGTCATGAGTGTCCTGCGTGGGTCATTGAGTGTCCTGCGTGGGTCATTGAGTGTCCTGCATGGGTCATTGAGTGTCCTGTGTGGGTCATGCGTGTCCTGTGTGGGTCATTGAGTGTCCTGCGTGGGTCATGAGTGTCCTGCGTGGGTCATTGAGTGTCCTGCGTGGGTCATTGAGTGTACTGCGTGGGTCATTGAGTGTCCTGCGTGGGTCATTGAGTGTCCTGCGTGGGTCATGAGTGTCCTGCGTGGGTCATTGAGTGTCCTGCGTGTGTCATTGAGTGTCCTGCGTGGGTCATTGAGTGTCCTGCGTGGATCATGAGTGTCCTGCGTGGGTCATTGAGTGTCTTGCGTGGGTCATGAGTGTCCTGCGTGGGTCATGAGTGTCCTGCGTGGGTCATTGAGTGTCTTGCGTGGGTCATGAGTGTCCTGCGTGGGTCATGAGTGTCCTGCGTGGGTCATGCGTGTCCTGCATGGGTCATTGAGTGTCCTGCGTGGGTCATGAGTGTCCTGCGTGGGTCATGAGTGTCCTGCGTGGGTCATTGAGTGTCCTGCGTGGGTCATGAGTGTCCTGCGTGGGTCATTGAGTGTCCTGCGTGGGTCATGAGTGTTCTGCGTGGGTCATTGAGTGTCCTGCATGGGTCATGAGTGTCCTGCGTGGGTCATTGAGTATCCTGCTTCTGTCATGAGTGTCCTATGTGGGTCAGTGAGTGTCCTGCGTGGGTCATGAGTGTCCTGCGTGGGTCATTGAGTGTCCTGCATGTGTCATTGAGTGTCCTGCGTGGGTCATGCGTGTCCTGCGTGGGTCATTGGGTGTCCTGCGTGGGTCATGTATGTCCTGCGTGGGTCATTGACTGTCCTGAGTGTGTCATTGAGTGTCCTGAATGGGTCATTGTGTGTCCTGCGTGGGTCATTGAGTGTCCTGCGTGGGTCATTTAGTGTCCTGCGTGTGTCATGGGTGTCCTGCGTGGGTCATTGAGTGTCTGCGTGTGTCATGAGTGTCCTGCGTAGGTCATTGAGTGTCCTGCGTGGGTCATGAGTGTCCTGCGTGGGTCATTGGGTGTCCTGCGTGGATCATGAGTGTCCTGCGTGGGTCATTGAGTGTCCTGCGTGGGTCATTGAGTGTCCTGCATGGGTCATGGGTGTCCTGCGTGGGTGATTCAGTGTCCTGCGTGGGTCATGAATGTCCTGCGTGGGTCATGAGTGTCCTGCATGGGTCATGAGTGTCCTGCATGGGTCATTGAGTGTCCTGCGTGGGTCATTGAGTGTCCTGCATGGGTCATGGGTGTCCTGCGTGGGTGATTCAGTGTCCTGCGTGGGTCATGAATGTCCTGCGTGGGTCATTGAGAGTCCTGCATGGGTAATGACTATCCTATGTGGGTCATTGAGTGTCCTGCGTGGGTCATTGAGTGTCCTGAGTGGGTCACGAGTGTCCTGCATGGGTTATTGAGTGTCCTGCTTTGGTCATGAGTGTCCTGCGTGGGTCATTGAGAGTCCCGCGTGGGTCATTGAGTGTATTGCATGGGTCATTGTGAGTCCTGCGTGGGTCATTCAGTGTCCTGCTTGGGTCATGAGTGTCCTGCGTGGGTCATTGTGTGTCCTGTGTGGGTAATTGAGTGTCCTGCATGGGTCACTGAGTGTCCTGTGTGGGTCATGAGTGTCCTGCGTGGGTCATTGAGTGTCCTGTGTAGGTCATGAGTGACCTGTGTGGGTCATTGAGTGTCCTTCGTGGGTCATGAGTGTCCTGCGTGGGTCATGAGTGTCCTGCATGGATCATTGAGTGTCCTGCATGGGTCATTGAGTGTCCTGTGTGGGTCATGCGTGTCCTGTGTGGGTCATGAGTATCCTGTGTGGGTCATTGAGTGTCCTGCGTGGGTCATGAGTGTCCTGCGTGGGTCATTGAGTGTACTGCGTGGGTCATGAGTGTCCTGCGTGGGTCATTGAGTGTCCTGTGTGGGTCATGAGAGTCCTGCGTGAGTCATTGAGTGTCCTGCGTGTGTCATGAGTGTCCTGCGTGGGTCATTGAGTGTCCTGCGTGGGTCATGAGTGTCCTGCGTGGGTCATTGAGTGTCTTGCGTGGGTCATGAGTGTCCTGCGTGGGTCATTGAGTGTCCTGCGTGGGTCATTGAGTGTCTTGCGTGGGTCATGAGTGTCCTGCGTGGGTCATGAGTGTCCTGCGTGGGTCATTGAGTGTCCTGCGTGGGTCATGAGTGTCCTGCATGGGTCATTGAGTGTCCTGCTTGGGTCATGAGTGTCCAGCGTGGGTCATTGAGTGTCCTGTGTTTGTCATTGAGTGTCCTGCGTGGGTCATTGAGTATCCTGCGTGGGTCATTGAGTGTCGTGCGTGGGTCATTGAGTGTCCTGTGTGGATCATTGAGTGTCCTGCGTGGGTCATGAGTGTCCTGCATGGGTCATGAGTGTCCTGCATGGGTCATTGAGTGTCCTGCGTGGGTCATTGAGTGTCCTGCGTTGTTCATTGCGTGTCCTGCATGGGTCATGGGTGTCCTGCGTGGTTGATTCAATGTCCTGCGTGGGTCATGAGTGTCCTGCGTGGGTCATTGAGTGTCCTGCGTGGGTCATTGAGTGTCTTGCGTGGGTCATGAGTGTCCTGCGTGGGTCATGAGTGTCCTGCGTGGGTCATTGAGTGTCCTGCGTGGGTCATGAGTGTCCTGCATGGGTCATTGAGTGTCCTGCTTGGGTCATGAGTGTCCAGCGTGGGTCATTGAGTGTCCTGTGTTTGTCATTGAGTGTCCTGCGTGGGTCATTGAGTATCCTGCGTGGGTCATTGAGTGTCGTGCGTGGGTCATTGAGTGTCCTGTGTGGATCATTGAGTGTCCTGCGTGGGTCATGAGTGTCCTGCATGGGTCATGAGTGTCCTGCATGGGTCATTGAGTGTCCTGCGTGGGTCATTGAGTGTCCTGCGCTGTTCATTGCGTGTCCTGCATGGGTCATGGGTGTCCTGCGTGGTTGATTCAATGTCCTGCGTGGGTCATGAATGTCCTGCGTGGGTCATTGAATGTCCTGCATGGGTCATGAGTGTCCTGCTTGGGTCATTGAGTGTCCTGTGTGGGTCATGAGTGTCCTGCGTGGGTCATTGAGTGTCCTGTGTGGGTCATGCGTGTCCTGTGTGGGTCATTGAGTGTCCTGCGTGGGTCATGAGTGTCCTGCGTGGGTCATTGTGTGTCCTGCGTGGGTCATTGAGTGTACTGCGTGGGTCATTGAGTGTCCTGCGTGGGTCATTGAGTGTCCTGCGTGGGTCATGAGTGTCCTGCGTGGGTCATTGAGTGTCCTGCGTGTGTCATGAGTGTCCTGCATTGGTCATTGAGTGTCCTGCGTGGATCATGAGTGTCCTGCGTGGGTCATTGAGTGTCTTGCGTGGGTCATGAGTGTCCTGCGTGGGTCATGAGTGTCCTGCGTGGGTCATTGAGTGTCTTACGTGGGTCATGAGTGTCCTGCGTAGGTCATGAGTGTCCTGCGTGGGTCATGCGTGTCCTGCATGGGTCATTGAGTGTCCTGCGTGGGTCATGAGTGTCCTGCGTGGGTCATGAGTGTCCTGCGTGGGTCATTGAGTGTCCTGCGTGGGTCATGAGTGTCCTGCGTGGGTCATTGAGTGTCCTGCGTGGGTCATGAGTGTTCTGCGTGGGTCATTGAGTGTCCTGCATGGGTCATGAGTGTCCTGCGTGGGTCATTGAGTATCCTGCTTCTGTCATGAGTGTCCTATGTGGGTCAGTGAGTGTCCTGCGTGGGTCATGAGTGTCCTGCGTGGGTCATTGAGTGTCCTGCGTGTGTCATTGAGTGTCCTGCGTGGGTCATGCGTGTCCTGCGTGGGTCATTGGGTGTCCTGCGTGGGTCATGTGTGTCCTGCGTGGGTCATTGACTGTCCTGCGTGTGTCATTGAGTGTCCTGAATGGGTCATTGTGTGTCCTGCGTGGGTCATTGAGTGTCCTGCGTGGGTCATTGAGTGTCCTGCGTGTGTCATGGGTGTCCTGCGTTGGTCATTGAGTGTCTGCGTGTGTCATGAGTGTCCGGCGTAGGTCATTGAGTGTCCTGCGTGGGTCATGAGTGTCCTGCGTGGGTCATTGAGTGTCCTGCGTGGATCATGAGTGTCCTGCGTGGGTCATTGAGTGTCCTGCGTGGGTCATTGAGTGTCCTGCATGGGTCATGGGTGTCCTGCGTGGGTGATTCAGTGTCCTGCGTGGGTCATGAATGTCCTGCGTGGGTCATTGAGTGTCCTGCATGGGTCATGAGTATCCTATGTGGGTCATTGAGTGTCCTGTGTGGGTCATGAGTGTCCTGCGTGGGTCATCGAGTGTCCTGCGTGGGTCCTGAGTGTCCTGCGTGGGTCATTGAGTGTCCTGTGTGGGTCATGAGTGTCCTGCGTGGGTCATTGAGTGTCCTGTGTAGGTCATGAGTGACCTGTGTGGGTCATTGAGTGTCCTGTGTGGGTCATTGAGTGTCCTGCGTGGGTCATGAGTGTCCTGCGTGGGTCATGAGTGTCCTGCATGGATCATTGAGTGTCCTGCATGGGTCATTGAGTGTCCTGAGTGGGTCATGAGTGTCCTGCGTGGGTCATTGTGTGTCCTGTGTGGGTAATTGAGTGTCCTGCATGGGTTATTGAGTGTCCTGCTTTGGTCATGAGTGTCCTGCGTGGGTCATTGAGAGTCCCGCGTGGGTCATTGAGTGTCCTGCGTGGGTCATTGAGAGTCCTGCGTGGGTCATTCAGTGTCCTGCTTGGGTCATGAGTGTCCTGCGTGGGTCATTGTGTGTCCTGTGTGGGTAATTGAGTGTCCTGCATGGGTCATTGAGTGTCCTGTGTGGGTCATGAGTGTCCTGCGTGGGTCATTGAGTGTCCTGTGTAGGTCATGAGTGACCTGTGTGGGTCATTGAGTGTCCTGTGTGGGTCATTGAGTGTACTGCGTGGGTCATGAGTGTCCTGCGTGGGTCATGAGTGTCCTGCATGGATCATTGAGTGTCCTGCATGGGTCATTGAGTGTCCTGTATGGGTCATGCGTGTCCTGTGTGGGTCATGAGTGTCCTGCGTGGGTCATGAGTGTCCTGCGTGGGTCATGAGTGTCCTGTGTGGGTCATGAGTGTCCTGTGTTGGTCATTGAGTGCCCTGTGTCGGTCATTGAGTGCCCTGCGTGGGTCATTGAGTGTACTGCGTGGGTCATTGAGTGTCCTGTGTGGGTCATGAGTGTCCTGCGTGGGTCATTGAGTGTCCTGCATGGGTCATTGAGTGTCCTGCTTGGGTCATGAGTGTCCAGCGTGGGTCATTGAGTGTCCTGCGTGGGTCATTGAGTGTCCTGTGTTGGTCATTGAGTGTCCTGCGTGGGTCATTAAGTATCCTGCGTGGGTCATTGAGTGTCGTGCGTTGGTCATTGAGTGTCCTGTGTGGATCATTGAGTGTCCTGCGTGGGTCATTGAGTGTCCTGCTTGGGTCATGAGTGTCCAGCGTGGGTCATTGAGTGTCCTGTGTTTGTCATTGAGTGTCCTGCGTGGGTCATTGAGTATCCTGCGTGGGTCATTGAGTGTCGTGCGTGGGTCATTGAGTGTCCTGTGTGGATCATTGAGTGTCCTGCGTGGGTCATGAGTGTCCTGCATGGGTCATGAGTGTCCTGCATGGGTCATTGAGTGTCCTCCGTGGGTCATTGAGTGTCCTGCGTTGTTCATTGCGTGTCCTGCATGGGTCATGGGTGTCCTGCGTGGTTGATTCAATGTCCTGCGTGGGTCATGAATGTCCTGCGTGGGTCATTGAATGTCCTGCATGGGTCATGAGTGTCCTGCTTGGGTCATTGAGTGTCCTGTGTGGGTCATGAGTGTCCTGCGTGGGTCATTGAGTGTCCTGTGTGGGTCATGCGTGTCCTGTGTGGGTCATTGAGTGTCCTGCGTGGGTCATGAGTGTCCTGCGTGGGTCATTGTGTGTCCTGCGTGGGTCATTGAGTGTACTGCGTGGGTCATTGAGTGTCCTGCGTGGGTCATTGAGTGTCCTGCGTGGGTCATGAGTGTCCTGCGTGGGTCATTGAGTGTCCTGCGTGTGTCATGAGTGTCCTGCATTGGTCATTGAGTGTCCTGCGTGGATCATGAGTGTCCTGCGTGGGTCATTGAGTGTCTTGCGTGGGTCATGAGTGTCCTGCGTGGGTCATGAGTGTCCTGCGTGGGTCATTGAGTGTCTTACGTGGGTCATGAGTGTCCTGCGTAGGTCATTAGTGTCCTGCGTGGGTCATGCGTGTCCTGCATGGGTCATTGAGTGTCCTGCGTGGGTCATGAGTGTCCTGCGTGGGTCATGAGTGTCCTGCGTGGGTCATTGAGTGTCCTGCGTGGGTCATGAGTGTCCTGCGTGGGTCATTGAGTGTCCTGCGTGGGTCATGAGTGTTCTGCGTGGGTCATTGAGTGTCCTGCATGGGTCATGAGTGTCCTGCGTGGGTCATTGAGTATTCTGCTTCTGTCATGAGTGTCCTATGTGGGTCAGTGAGTGTCCTGCGTGGGTCATGAGTGTCCTGCGTGGGTCATTGAGTGTCCTGCGTGTGTCATTGAGTGTCCTGCGTGGGTCATGCGTGTCCTGCGTGGGTCATTGGGTGTCGTGCGTGGGTCATGTGTGTCCTGCGTGGGTCATTGACTGTCCTGCGTGTGTCATTGAGTGTCCTGAATGGGTCATTGTGTGTCCTGCGTGGGTCATTGAGTGTCCTGCGTGGGTCATTGAGTGTCCTGCGTGTGTCATGGGTGTCCTGCGTTGGTCATTGAGTGTCTGCGTGTGTCATGAGTGTCCGGCGTAGGTCATTGAGTGTCCTGCGTGGGTCATGAGTGTCCTGCGTGGGTCATTGAGTGTCCTGCGTGGATCATGAGTGTCCTGCGTGGGTCATTGAGTGTCCTGCGTGGGTCATTGAGTGTCCTGCATGGGTCATGGGTGTCCTGCGTGGGTGATTCAGTGTCCTGCGTGGGTCATGAATGTCCTGCGTGGGTCATTGAGTGTCCTGCATGGGTCATGAGTATCCTATGTGGGTCATTGAGTGTCCTGTGTGGGTCATGAGTGTCCTGCGTGGGTCATCGAGTGTCCTGCGTGGGTCCTGAGTGTCCTGCGTGGGTCATTGAGTGTCCTGTGTGGGTCATGAGTGTCCTGCGTGGGTCATTGAGTGTCCTGTGTAGGTCATGAGTGACCTGTGTGGGTCATTGAGTGTCCTGTGTGGGTCATTGAGTGTCCTGCGTGGGTCATGAGTGTCCTGCGTGGGTCATGAGTGTCCTGCATGGATCATTGAGTGTCCTGCATGGGTCATTGAGTGTCCTGAGTGGGTCATGAATGTCCTGCGTGGGTCATTGTGTGTCCTGTGTGGGTAATTGAGTGTCCTGCATGGGTTATTGAGTGTCCTGCTTTGGTCATGAGTGTCCTGCGTGGGTCATTGAGAGTCCCGCGTGGGTCATTGAGTGTCCTGCGTGGGTCATTGAGAGTCCTGCGTGGGTCATTCAGTGTCCTGCTTGGGTCATGAGTGTCCTGCGTGGGTCATTGTGTGTCCTGTGTGGGTAATTGAGTGTCCTGCATGGGTCATTGATTGTCCTGTGTGGGTCATGAGTGTCCTGCGTGGGTCATTGAGTGTCCTGTGTAGGTCATGAGTGACCTGTGTGGGTCATTGAGTGTCCTGTGTGGGTCATTGAGTGTACTGCGTGGGTCATGAGTGTCCTGCGTGGGTCATGAGTGTCCTGCATGGATCATTGAGTGTCCTGCATGGGTCATTGAGTGTCCTGTATGGGTCATGCGTGTCCTGTGTGGGTCATGAGTGTCCTGCGTGGGTCATGAGTGTCCTGCGTGGGTCATGAGTGTCCTGTGTGGGTCATGAGTGTCCTGTGTTGGTCATTGAGTGCCCTGTGTCGGTCATTGAGTGCCCTGCGTGGGTCATTGAGTGTACTGCGTGGGTCATTGAGTGTCCTGTGTTGGTCATGAGTGTCCTGCGTGGGTCATTGAGTGTCCTGCATGGGTCATTGAGTGTCCTGCTTGGGTCATGAGTGTCCAGCGTGGGTCATTGAGTGTCCTGCGTGGGTCATTGAGTGTCCTGTGTTGGTCATTGAGTGTCCTGCGTGGGTCATTAAGTATCCTGCGTGGGTCATTGAGTGTCGTGCGTTGGTCATTGAGTGTCCTGTGTGGATCATTGAGTGTCCTGCGTGGGTCATTGAGTGTCCTGCGTAGGTGATTCAGTGTCCTGCGTGGGTCATGAGTGTCCTGCGTGGGTCATTGAGTGTCGTGCGTGGGTCATTGAGTGTCCTGTGTGGATCATTGAGTGTCCTGCGTGGGTCATTGAGTGTCCTGCGTAGGTGATTCAGTGTCCTGCGTGGGTCATTGAGTGTCCTGCGTGGGTCATGAGTGTCCTGCTTGGGTCATTGAGTGTCCTGTGTGGGTCATGAGAGTCCTGCGTGGGTCATTGAGTGTCCTGCGTGTGTCATTCAGTGTCCTGCGTGCGTCATTGAGTGTCCTGCGTGGGTCATGAGTGTCCTGCGTGGGTCATTGAGTGTCCTGCTTGGGTCTTGAGTGTCCTGCATGGGTCATTGAGTGTCCTGCGTGGGTCATTGAGTGTCCTGCGTGGGTCATTGCGTGTCCTGCATGGGTCATGGGTGTCCTGCGTGGGTGATTCAGTGTCCTGCGTGGGTCATGAATGTCCTGCGTGGGTCATTGAATGTCCTGCATGGGTCATGAGTGTCCTGCTTGGGTCATTGAGTGTCCTGTGTGGGTCATGAGTGTCCTGCGTGGGTCATTGAGTGTCCTGCGTGGGTCATTGAGTGTCCTGTGTGGGTCATTGAGTTTCCTGCGTGGGTCAGTGAGTGCCCTGTGTGGGTCATTGTGTGTCCTGCGTGGGTCATGAGTGTCCTGCGTGGGTCATGAGTGTCCTGCGTGGGACATTGAGTGTCCTGCGTGGGTCATGAGTGTCCTGTGTGGGTCATGAGTGTCCTGTGTTGGTCATTGAGTGCCCTGTGTCGGTCATTGAGTGCCCTGCGTGGGTCATTGAGTGTACTGCGTGGGTCATTGAGTGTCCTGTGTGGGTCATGAGTGTCCTGCGTGGGTCATTGAGTGTCCTGCATGGGTCATTGAGTGTCCTGCTTGGATCATGAGTGTCCAGCGTGGGTCATTGAGTGTCCTGCGTGGGTCATTGAGTGTCCTGTGTTGGTCATTGAGTGTCCTGCGTGGGTCATTGAGTATCCTGCGTGGGTCATTGAGTGTCGTGCGTGGGTCATTGAGTGTCCTGTGTGGATCATTGAGTGTCCTGCGTGGGTCATTGAGTGTCCTGCGTAGGTGATTCAGTGTCCTGCGTGGGTCATGAGTGTGCTGCGTGGGTCATTGAGTGTCCTGCGTGGGTCATGAGTGTCCTGCTTGGGTCATTGAGTGTCCTTTTTTTCATGAGAGTCCTGCGTGGGTCATTGAGTGTCCTGCGTGGGTGATTGAGTGTCCTGCGTTGGTCAATGTGTGTCCTTTGTGGGTCATGTGTGTCCTGCGTGGATCATTGAGTGTCCGGCGTGGGTCATTGAGTGTTTTGCGTGGGTCATTCAGTGTCCTGCGTGCGTCATTGAGTGTCCTGCGTGGGTCATGAGTGTCCTGCGTGGGTCATTGAGTGTCCTGCTTGGGTCATGAGTATCCTGCATGGGTCATTGAGTGTCCTGCTTGGGTCATGAGTGTCCAGCGTGGGTCATTGAGTGTCCTGCGTGGGTCATTGAGTGTCCTGTGTTGGTCATTGAGTGTCCTGCGTGGGTCATTGAGTATCCTGCGTGGGTCATTGAGTGTCGTGCGTGGGTCATTGAGTGTCCTGTGTGGATCATTGAGTGTCCTGCGTGGGTCATGAGTGTCCTGCATGGGTCATGAGTGTCCTGCATGGGTCATTGAGTGTCCTGCGTGGGTTTTTGAGTGTCCTGCATGGGTCATGGGTGTCCTGCGTGGGTGATTCAGTGTCCTGCGTGGGTCATGAATGTCCTGCGTGGGTCATTGAGTGTCCTGCATGGGTCATGAGTATCCTATGTGGGTCATTGAGTGTCCTGTGTGGGTCATGAGTGTCCTGCGTGGGTCATCGAGTGTCCTGCGTGGGTCCTGAGAGTCCTGCGTGTGTCATTGAGTGTCCTGAGTGGGTCATGAGTGTCCTGCGTGGGTCATTGTGTGTCCTGTGTGGGTAATTGAGTGACCTGCATGGGTTATTGAGTGTCCTGCTTTGGTCATGAGTGTCCTGCGTGGGTCATTGAGAGTCCCGCGTGGGTCATTGATTGTCCTGCGTGGGTCATTGAGAGTCCTGCGTGGGTCATTCAGTGTCCTGCTTGGGTCATGAGTGTCCTGCGTGGGTCATTGTGTGTCCTGTGTGTGTAATTGAGTGTCCTGCATGGGTGATTGAGTGTCCTGTGTGGGTCATTGGTGTCCTGTGTGGGTCATTGAGTGTCCTGTGTAGGTCATGAGTGACCTGTGTGGGTCATTGAGTGTCCTGTGTGGGTCATTGAGTGTCCTGCGTTGGTCATGAGTGTCCTGCGTGGGTCATGAGTGTCCTGCATGGATCATTGAGTGTCCTGCATGGGTCATTGAGTGCTCTGTGTGGGTCATGCGTGTCCTGTGTGGGTCATTGAGTGTCCTGCGTGGGTCATGAGTGTCCTGCGTGGGTCATTGAGTGTACTGCGTGGGTCATTGAGTGTCCTGCGTGGGTCATTGAGTGTCCTGCGTGGGTCATGAGTGTCCTGCGTGGGTCATTGAGTGTCCTGCGTGTGTCATGAGTGTCCTGCGTGGGTCATTGAGTGTCCTGCGTGGATCATGAGTGCCCTACGTGGGTCATTGAGTGTCTTGCGTGGGTCATGAGTGTCCTGCGTGGGTCATGAGTGTCCTGCGTGGGTCATTGAGTGTCTTGCGTGGGTCATGAGTGTCCTGCGTGGGTCATGAGTGTCCTGCGTGGGTCATGCGTGTCCTGCATGGGTCATTGAGTGTCCTGCGTGGGTCATGAGTGTCCTGCGTGGGTCATGAGTGTCCTGCGTGGGTCATTGAGTGTCCTGCGTGGGTCATGAGTGTCCTGCGTGGGTCATTGAGTGTCCTGCGTGGGTCATGAGTGTACTGCGTGGGTCATTGAGTGTCCTGCATGGGTCATGAGTGTCCTGCGTGGGTCATGAGTGTCCTGCGTGGATCATGAGTGTCCTATGTGGGTCATTGAGTGTCCTGCGTGTGTCATTGAGTGTCCTGCGTGGGTCATGCGTGTCCTGCGTGGGTCATTGGGTGTCCTGCGTGGGTCATGTGTGTCCTGCGTGGGTCATTGACTGTCCTGCGTGTGTCATTGAGTGTCCTGAATGGGTCATTGTGTGTCCTGCGTGGGTTATTGAGTGTCCTGCGTGGGTCATTGAGTGTCCTGCGTGTGTCATGGGTGTCCTGCGTGGGTCATTGAGTGTCTGCGTGTGTCATGAGTGTCCTGCGTGGGTCATTGAGTGTCCTGCGTGGGTCATGAGTGTCCTGCGTGGGTCATTGAGTGTCCTGCGTGGATCATGAGTGTCCTGCGTGGGTCATTGAGTGTCCTGCGTGGGTCATTGAGTGTCCTGCATGGGTCATGGGTGTCCTGCGTGGGTGATTCAGTGTCCTGCGTGGGTCATGAATGTCCTGCGTGGGTCATTGAGTGTCCTGCATGGGTCATGAGTATCCTATGTGGGTCATTGAGTGTCCTGTGTGGGTCATGAGTGTCCTGCGTGGGTCATCTAGTGTCCTGCATGGGTCCTGAGTGTCCTGTGTGGGTCATTGAGTGTCCTGTGTGGGTCATGAGTGTCCTGCGTGGGTCATTGAGTGTCCTGTGTAGGTCATGAGTGACCTGTGTGGGTCATTGAGTGTCCTGTGTGGGTCATTGAGTGTCCTGCGTGGGTCATGAGTGTCCTGCGTGGGTCATGAGTGTCCTGCATGGATCATTGAGTGTCCTGCATGGGTCATTGAGTGTCCTGTGTGGGTCATGCGTGTCCTGTGTGGGTCATTGAGTGTCCTGCGTGGGTCATGAGTGTCCTGCGTGGGTCATGAGTGTCCTGCATGGATCATTGAGTGTCCTGCATGGGTCATTGAGTGTCCTGTGTGGGTCATGCGTGTGCTGTGTGGGTCATTGAGTGTCCTGCGTGGGTCATGAGTGTCCTGCGTGGGTCATTGAGTGTACTGCGTGGGTCATGAGTGTCCTGCGTGGGTTATTGAGTGTCCTGCGTGGGTGATTGAGTGTCATGCGTTGGTCAATGTGTGTCCTTTGTGGGTCATGTGTGTCCTGCGTGGATCATTGGGTGTCCTGCGTGGGTCATTGAGTGTCCTGCGTGGGTCATTCAGTGTCCTGCGTGCGTCATTGAGTGTCCTGCGTGGGTCATGAGTGTCCTGCGTGGGTCATTGAGTGTCCTGCTTGGGTCATGAGTGTCCTGCATGGGTCATTGAGTGTCCTGCTTGGGTCATGAGTGTCCAGCGTGGGTCATTGAGTGTCCTGCGTGGGTCATTGAGTGTCCTGCGTGGGTCATGAGTGTCCTGCGTGGGTCATTGAGTGTCCTGCTTGGGTCATGAGTGTCCTGCATGGGTCATTGAGTGTCCTGCTTGGGTCATGAGTGTCCAGCGTGGGTCATTGAGTGTCCTGCGTGCGTCATTGAGTGTCCTGCGTGGGTCATGAGTGTCCTGCGTGGGTCATTGAGTGTCCTGCGTGGGTCATGAGTGTCCTGCGTGGGTCATTGAGTGTCCTGCTTGGGTCATGAGTGTCCTGCATGGGTCATTGAGTGTCCTGCTTGGGTCATGAGTGTCCAGCGTGGGTCATTGAGTATCCTGCGTGGGTCATTGAGTGTCGTGCGTGGGTCATTGAGTGTCCTGTGTGGATCATTGAGTGTCCTGCGTGGGTCATGAGTGTCCTGCATGGGTCATGAGTGTCCTGCATGGGTCAATGAGCGTCCTGCGTGGGTCATTGAGTGTCCTGCATGGGTCATGGGTGTCCTGCGTGGGTGATTCAGTGTCCTGCGTGGGTCATCAATGTCCTGCGTGGGTCATTGAGTGTCCTGCATGGGTCATGAGTATCCTATGTGGGTCACTGAGTGTCCTGCGTGGGTCCTGAGTGTCCTGCGTGGGTCATTGAGTGTCCTGAGTGGGTCATGAGTGTCCTGCATGGGGTATTGAGTGTCCTGCTTTGGTCATGAGTGTCCTGCGTGGGTCATTGAGAGTCCCGCGTGGGTCATTGAGTGTCCTGCGTGGGTCATTGAGAGTCCTGCGTGGGTCATTCAGTGTCCTGCTTGGGTCAAGAGTGTCCTGCGTGGGTCATTGTGTGTCCTGTGTGGGTAATTGAGTGTCCTGCATGGGTCATTGAGTGTCCTGTGTGGGTCATGAGTGTCCTGCGTGGGTCATTGAGTGTCCTGTGTAGGTCATGAGTGACCTGTGTGGGTCATTGAGTGTCCTGCGTGGGTCATGAGTGTCCTGCGTGGGTCATGAGTGTCCTGCATGGATCATTGAGTGTCCTGCATGGGTCATTGAGTGTCCTGTGTGGGTCATGCGTGTCCTGTGTGGGTCATTGAGTGTCCTGCGTGGGTCATGAGTGTCCTGCGTGGGTCATTGAGTGTCCTGCGTGGGTCATGAGTGTCCTGCGTGGGTCATTGAGTGTCCTGCATGGGTCATGAGTGTCCAGCGTGGGTCATTGAGTGTCCTGTGTTTATCATTGAGTGTCCTGCGTGGGTCATTGAGTATCCTGCGTGGGTCATTGAGTGTCGTGCGTGGGTCATTGAGTGTCCTGTGTGGATCATTGAGTGTCCTGCGTGGGTCATGAGTGTCCTGCATGGGTCATGAGTGTCCTGCATGGGTCATTGAGTGTCCTGCGTGGGTCATTGAGTGTCCTGCGTGGGTCATTGCGTGTCCTGCATGGGTCATGGGTGTCCTGCGTGGTTGATTCAGTGTCCTGCGTGGGTCATGAATGTCCTGCGTGGGTCATTGAATGTCCTGCATGGGTCATGAGTGTCCTGCTTGGGTCATTGAGTGTCCTGTGTGGGTCATGAGTGTCCTGCGTGGTTCATTGAGTGTCCTGCGTGGGTCATTGAGTGTCCTGCGTGGGTCACTGAGTGTCCTGCGTGGGTCATGAGTGTCCTGCGTGGGTCATTGAGTGTCCTGCGTGGGACATGAGTGTCCTGCGTGGGTCCTGAGTGTCCTGTGTGGGTCAGTAAATGTCCTGTGTGGGTCATTGAGTGTCCTGCGTGGGTCATGAGTGTCCTGCGTGGATCATGGGTGAACTGTATGGGACATTGAGTGTCCTGCGTGGGTCATGAGTGTCCTGTGTGGGTCATGAGTGTCCTGTGATGGTCATTGAGTGCCCTGTGTCGGTCATTGAGTGCCCTGCGTGGGTCATTGAGTGTACTGCGTGGGTCATTGAGTGTCCTGTGTGGGTCATGAGTGTCCTGCGTGGGTCATTGAGTGTCCTGCATGGGTCATTGATTGTCCTGCTTGGGTCATGAGTGTCCAGCGTGGGTCATTGAGTGTCCTGCGTGGGTCATTGAGTGTCCTGTGTTGGTCATTGAGTGTCCTGCGTGGGTCATTGAGTATCCTGCGTGGGTCATTGAGTGTCGTGCGTGGGTCATTGAGTGTCCTGTGTGGATCATTGAGTGTCCTGCGTGGGTCATTGAGTGTCCTGCGTAGGTGATTCAGTGTCCTGCGTGGGACATGAGTGTGCTGCGTGGGTCATTGAGTGTCCTGCGTGGGTCATGAGTGTCCTGCTTGGGTCATTGAGTGTCCTGTGTGGGTCATGAGAGTCCTGCGTGGGTCATTCAGTGTCCTGCGTGCGTCATTGAGTGTCCTGCGTGGGTCATGAGTGTCCTGCGTGGGTCATTGAGTGTCCTGCTTGGGTCTTGAGTGTCCTGCATGGGTCATTGAGTGTCCTGCGTGGGTCATTGAGTGTCCTGCGTGGGTCATTGCGTGTCCTGCATGGGTCATGGGTGTCCTGCGTGGGTGATTCAGTGTCCTGCGTGGGTCATGAATGTCCTGCGTGGGTCATTGAATGTCCTGCATGGGTCATGAGTGTCCTGCTTGGGTCATTGAGTGTCCTGTGTGGGTCATGAGTGTCCTGCGTGGGTCATTGAGTGTCCTGCGTGGGTCATTGAGTGTCCTGCGTGGGTCATTGAGTGTCCTGCGTGGGTCATGAGTGTCCTGCGTGGGTCATTGAGTGTCCTGCGTGGGACATGAGTGTCCTGCGTGGGTCCTGAGTGTCCTGTGTGGGTCAGTAAATGTCCTGTGTGGGTCATTGAGTTTCCTGCGTGGGTCAGTGAGTGCCCTGTGTGGGTCATTGAGTGTCCTGCGTGGGTCATGAGTGTCCTGCGTGGGTCATGAGTGTCCTGTATGGGACATTGAGTGTCCTGCGTGGGTCATGAGTGTCCTGTGTGGGTCATGAGTGTCCTGTGTTGGTCATTGAGTGCCCTGTGTCGGTCATTGAGTGCCCTGCTTGGTCATTGAGTGTACTGCGTGGGTCTTTGAGTGTCCTGTGTGGGTCATGAGTGTCCTGCGTGGGTCATTGAGTGTCCTGCATGGGTCATTGAGTGTCCTGCTTGGGTCATGAGTGTCCAGCGTGGGTCATTGAGTGTCCTGCGTGGGTCATTGAGTGTCCTGTGTTGGTCATTGAGTGTCCTGCGTGGGTCATTGAGTATCCTGCGTGGGTCATTGAGTGTCGTGCGTGGGTCATTGAGTGTCCTGTGTGGATCATTGAGTGTCCTGCGTGGGTCATTGAGTGTCCTGCGTAGGTGATTCAGTGTCCTGCGTGGGTCATGAGTGTGCTGCGTGGGTCATTGAGTGCCCTGCGTGGGTCATGAGTGTCCTGCGTGGGTCATTGAGTGTCCTGCGTGGGTCATTCAGTGTCCTGCGTGCGTCATTGAGTGTCCTGCGTGGGTCATGAGTGTCCTGCGTGGGTCATTGAGTGTCCTGCTTGGGTCATGAGTATCCTGCATGGGTCATTGAGTGTCCTGCTTGGGTCATGAGTGTCCAGCGTGGGTCATTGAGTGTCCTGCGTGGGTCATTGAGTGTCCTGTGTTGGTCATTGAGTGTCCTGCGTGGGTCATTGAGTATCCTGCGTGGGTCATTGAGTGTCGTGCGTGGGTCATTGAGTGTCCTGTGTGGATCATTGAGTGTCCTGCGTGGGTCATGAGTGTCCTGCATGGGTCATGAGTGTCCTGCATGGGTCATTGAGTGTCCTGCGTGGGTCATTGAGTGTCCTGCATGGGTCATGGGTGTCCTGCGTGGGTGATTCAGTGTCCTGCGTGGGTCATGAATGTCCTGCGTGGGTCATTGAGTGTCCTGCATGGGTCATGAGTATCCTATGTGGGTCATTGTGTGTCCTGTGTGGGTCATGAGTGTCATGCGTGGGTCATCGAGTGTCCTGCGTGGGTCCTGAGTGTCCTGCGTGGGTCATTGAGTGTCCTGAGTGGGTCATGAGTGTCCTGCGTGGGTCATTGTGTGTCCTGTGTGGGTAATTGAGTGTCCTGCATGGGTTATTGAGTGTCCTGCTTTGGTCATGAGTGTCCTGCGTGGGTCATTGAGAGTCCCGCGTGGGTCATTGAGTGTCCTGCGTGGGTCATTGAGAGTCCTGCGTGGGTCATTCAGTGTCCTGCTTGGGTCATGAGTGTCCTGCGTGGGTCATTGTGTGTCCTGTGTGTGTAATTGAGTGTCCTGCATGGGTCATTGAGTGTCCTGTGTGGGTCATGAGTGTCCTGCGTGGGTCATTGAGTGTCCTGTGTAGGTCATGAGTGACCTGTGTGGGTCATTGAGTGTCCTGTGTGGGTCATTGAGTGTCCTGCGTGGGTCATGAGTGTCCTGCGGGGGTCATGAGTGTCCTGCATGGATCATTGAGTGTCCTGCATGGGTCATTGAGTGTCCTGTGTGGGTCATGCGTGTCCTGTGTGGGTCATTGAGTGTCCTGCGTGGGTCATGAGTGCCCTGCGTGGGTCATTGAGTGTACTGCGTGGGTCATTGAGTGTCCTGCGTGGGTCATTGAGTGTCCTGCGTGGGTCATGAGTGTCCTGCGTGGGTCATTGTGTGTCCTGCGTGTGTCATGAGTGTCCTGCGTGGGTCATGAGTGTCCTGCGTGGGTCATTGAGTGTCTTGCGTGGGTCATGAGTGTCCTGCGTGGGTCATGAGTGTCCTGCGTGGGTCATGCGTGTCCTGCATGGGTCATTGAGTGTCCTGCGTGCGTCATGAGTGTCCTGCGTGGGTCATGAGTGTCCTGCGTGGGTCATTGAGTGTCCTGCGTGGGTCATGAGTGTCCTGCGTGGGTCATTGAGTGTCCTGCGTGGGTCATGAGCGTTTTGCGTGGGTCATTGAGTGTCCTGCATGGGTCATGAGTGTCCTGCGTGGGTCATTGAGTATCCTGCTTCTGTCATGAGTGTCCTATGTGGGTCAGTGAGTGTCCTGCGTGGGTCATGAGTGTCCTGCGTGGGTCATTGAGTGTCCTGCGTGTGTCATTGAGTGTCCTGCTTGGGTCATGCGTGTCCTGCGTGGGTCATTGGGTGTCCTGCGTGGGTCATGTGTGTCCTGCGTGGGTCATTGACTGTCCTGCGTGTGTCATTGAGTGTCCTGAATGGGTCATTGTGTGTCCTGCGTGGGTCATTGAGTGTCCTGCGTGGGTCATTGAGTGTCCTGCGTGTGTCATGGGTGTCCTGCGTGGGTCATTGAATGTCTGCGTGTGTCATGAGTGTCCTGCGTGGGTAATTGAGTGTCCTGCGTGGGTCATGAGTGTCCTGCATGGGTCATTGAGTGTCCTGCGTGGATCATGAGTGTCCTGCGTGGGTCATTGAGTGTCCTGCGTGGGTCATTGAGTGTCCTGAACGGTTCATGAGTGTCCTGCGTGGGTCATTGAGTGTCCTGCGTGTGTCATGAGTGTCATTTTTGGGTCAGTGAGTGTCCTGCGTGGGTCATGAGTGTCCTGCGTGGGTCATTGAGTGTCCTGCATGGGTCATTGAGTGTCCTGCATGGGTCATTGAGTGTCCTGCGTGGGTCATGCGTGTCCTGCGTGGGTCATTGAATGTCCTGCGTGGGTCATGAGTGTCCTGCGTGGGTCATTGAGTGTCCTGCGTGCGTCTTTGAGTGTACTGCATGGGTCATGAGTGTCCTGCGTGGGTCATTGAGTGTCCTGCGTGTGTCATGAGTGTCCTGCGTGGGTCATGAATGTCCTGCGTGGGTCATTGAGTGTCTTGCATGGGTCATTGAGTGTCCTGCGTGGGTCATGAGTGTCCTGCGTGGGTAATGCGTGTCCTGCATGGGTCATTGAGTGTCCTGCATGGGTCATTGAGTGTCCTGCGTGGGTCATTGAGTGTCCTATGTGGGTCATGAGTGTCCTGCATGGGTCATTGAGTGTCCTGCGTGGGTCATTGAGTGTGGTGTGTGGGTCATGAGTGTCCTGCGTGGGTCATTGAGTGTCCTGCGTGGGTCATGAGTGTCCTGCGTGGGTCATTGAGTGTCCTGCGTATGTCATGAGTGTCCTGCGTGGGTCATTGAGTGTCCTGCGTGGGTCATGAGTGTCCTGCGTGGGTCATGAGTGTCCTGCGTGGGTCATGAGTGTCCTGCGTGGAATATGAGTGTCCTGCATTGGTCATGCGTATCCTGCATGGTCATTGAGTGTCCTGCGTGGATCATGAGTGTCCTGCGTGGGTCATTGAGTGTCCTGCGTGGGTCATGAGTGTCCTGCGTGGGTCATTGAGTGTCCGGCGTAGGTCATGAGGGTCCTGCGTGGGAAAGCAAACTGTATGTAGTCTTGGCGGCAAATGTTTCCATTTCTTGCAGACTTCTCTCTGACCTACTTCCCCTCATGTTTGCCCTTCACAAAACGTTTGATTTGATTTTGAATTGGTTCAATTTAATATTGAGATATTGACATGCTAACCAGATAAATTACATGTGCATCAGGGTAATCGAACAAAATGCAGAATATATTGTGATAGCTACATAGAAAGTGCAGAGAAAGGTTAACTGGAATATATCAGAGATACTTTCACAATCCTGATAACAACAGGAAAGAAGCTGTTATTTTAATCCATGTTTCAACTTTTTGTACCTTCTGCCCGATGGAAGAGGGTATTATTGGCGTGGGAAGACCCTTGTTTATGTTGGATGTTTTCCTGAAGCAGTAGGAAGTACGGACAGAGTCGATGGAAGAAAGGTTGGTTTGTATGATGGACTGAGCTGCGTTCACAACTCTAAGGCATTGTCTAAAGCATTCGCTTCCTTTTCTGAGCATGTACCATTTCAAAACCCCCTTTTCCCCATTCTAGTTTCAGCAGGTTGCCTGCAGGTCATCAAATAACATCCACTCTTCTCTTCGAAACTGTTGATGTTGTTCGTTGGTTACAGTCCTGTAGTTCCTGAAAGGGATCAAAAATAAATTTGCTGTTACTTGGTCAAACAATGTGATATACAATACTGCTCAATGTCATCAAACTTTTTACACTCAGTGGCAGAGACTGCCCACGGATTTATTTCAATTGTCTGGGAATGTTTCACACAGTCACTTGTGTTCTGTAAAATTGCCACATGGCAACACAGAAAATACAAAACAGGAGTAAGACTATTCAGCCCCACAGGCCTGCTCCACTCAGTCAATAGGATTGTGGCTGATCACTCAACTCAGTCCCTTTGCACTGCTTCCCCCCAACTTTCTCTCATTGGTCACTTTAGCCCCTAAGATTAGATCCAACTCTGTCTGGAACAACATTCAACGTTGGATCTGACTGCTTTCTGTGACTGAGGCTTCCACAGGATGCCCACTCTCTGGGTGAAGACATTTCTCCACATCTCAGTCCTACCCAGTCTCCTTTAGATTGTGAACCCCCTGGTTCTGGACTCCCAGCATCCCTCAGTCATCAGGAACACGCTTCCTGTGTTTACCCTGGCTAATCTTGTAGGTTTCTATGAGATTCCATTCCCCCCTGCTGCCCCCATTCTCCAGTGAATACACATGCTCAGTTTTGGTTTTCACTGTGGTTTTGTTCAAGTTAAATTGTCTGACATGAATACAAATCCTCACTGAAACCACGATTAGTACAATATTATAAACCAATAGATTAGTGTGACAGTTTAACATTGAATATCATACATTCATGCAGCATGGAAACAGACCCTTTGGCCCAACTCATCCATGCTGATCAGGTTTGCTGAACTGGACTTATCCCATATGCCCGTGTTTAACTCATATCCCTCTAAAACTTTCCTATCCACGAGCCTGTCCGAACATCTTTTAAATGTTGGAATTGTCCCTGTCTCTACCACTTCCTCTGATAGCTCGTTCTGTGCACGCACCACCTTCTGTATGATAAAATGACCCCTCAGATCTCTTTTAAACCTCTCTGCCCTTTCCTTAAGTCTATACCGTCCAGTTTTTCGACTCCCCCATTCTGTCAAATGACTTTGGCTGTTCACCTTGTCTATGGTCCTCATGATTTTATAAACGTCTGTAAGGTAATTCTTTCAGGCTCCTATGCTCCAATGGAAAAGAGTGTCCCAACTTATCTACCTTCAGTCTCGCTGACGTCCTTGTATCTTTTCTGCACCTTTTCCAGTTTAATAATATCCTTCCTATAGAAGGGCAATCAGAATTGTACACAGTATTCCAACTCCTGCACTTAATGCTCTGACCAATACAAACACCTTCTTCACCACCCTGTCTACCCTTTAAGAGCTTAACAGGATGGAAGTGCAGGACAAGCGTTAAAGTGCCAATATCAAATTAAAAGGCTCAGTACTCACCGTCTCTCCATGGTGAGCTGGATGCAGTGTAGTTCCTTCTGAAATAGGAGAATGCATGAGGAAAACTGAAACACGACAGATTCTGCAGATCAGAAACTAGCACAGAGAATACATCTGGGGAGACAGAGAGAGAAAGAGAGCGAACGTTGTGAGACCTCTGTCACTCTTCTTCGGTGAGTTCCAAAGAGAAGTCATATTGGAAATGTTAACTCTGTGCCTCTCTCTCTCTCTCTCTCCACAGATGCTGCCAGTTCTGCTCAGTTTCTCCCACATTCTCAGTGATAATTATTTCACTTTCTGCAATTAATTAACATTGAAGGTTACACAATGTTCATAAAATCACCTTGTCTTCACAATGATAATCTACTGATAAATAAGCAAGGCCTGTTGACTAAAAGATAATACAATAATGCTGTGGATTTTATCCTATCCTCCTCACAGCGACTAAATAATGGAAGTGAATTTTGAATTAGTTTGAGCAAGGTGTTAATGGAATATCTTGACAAGTGCAGCCTGCGTAAAGAAATAATTCTCACATCTCTGTTCTGATAATATCTCCGAAATGTCTCAGTCAGCCCCATCGAAGGTTTGACTCATCATGAGCTCGGAAGTAAGCATTTTGTGGAATGGTCACATTCATAGCTTTGTGGGGGAGAATACAAGGTGAGGTCTCTCGTCCAGGGCAAGCTAAGCATTGGAGCACCTGCATTTAAAGGCCCCAAAAGCTTCTTGAAAACACATCCCTTTAATATTTTGGCCTGAACCATATTCTGTGATAACGATTCCCATAGGCACGACACTCTCTGGGTGAAGACATTTCTTTTCATCTCAGTCCTGAAAGGTTTACCTCTTATCCTTAAGCTGTGACCCCAGTTCAGGACTGCCCTGATCACCAGGATCATCCTTCCTGTGTTTATCCTATCTAGTCCTGTTGGAATTCTACAGGTTTCTATGAGATTCCACCTGTCAATCTTCTAAAATCCAGTTAATATTGTTCTAATCAATGCAGTTTCTCAACGTCTGTCCATCCCGTCATCCCAGGAATCAGTCTGGGAAACCTTTGCTGTAATCCTTCCACAGCCACAGTTGCCTTCCTCAGATAAGAAGACCCCAAAACTACAAACACAGTATTCCATTTGTAGAGAGGTGCAAGAGAGGAGCGGAGGACTGCTGGGAAGGTGAGTAAAAAACATGTTTTGAACAGAGCGGTGAGGAGAGAAGGCAAAAACGTGGGTTGCCAGGAAATATTTAAGTGGGTGAAAGCTAAATCTGAAACCGTACACCGTAGGGCCTCCCTCCCACCTACCTCCTCTAACCTTACGAAGAGTCTTTAAACATGGTTTTCTCATTTTCTTTTTCTTTTCTTCTCTCCCTTTGTTTCGTCCTGTGCGGGCTTTCAGAGTAGCGGGATATGGATGTTAGGGCAGTTGCATGTTCCTCCTGCAGAATGTGGCAGGTGAGAGACACTTCACATGTCTCTGCGACTACATCTGCGGGAAGTACACCTAACTCCAGCTCCTCGAAAACTGAGTTAGGGAACTGGAGCTGGAGCTGGAGCTGGATGGACTACGGATCATCCGGGAGGCTGAGGGGGAAATTGAGAGGATGTACAGGGAGGTGGTCACTCCCCAGGCACAAGGTAAGGACAGTTGTGTTACTGTCAGGGGGAGGAAAGGGAACCAACAGACAAAGCAGGGATCCCCTGTGGCTGTTCCCCTCAGCAATAGTGGATACTACAGGTGGGGACAGCCTACCAGGGGGAAGCGCTAGTTGTCAGGTCTCTGTCACTGAGCCTGTCACTGTGGTCAGAAGGGAAGGGGGAAGAATAGAAAAGCGCTGTGGTAGGGGATTCAATAGTTAGACGGATTGACAGGAGATTTTGTGGTCAGGAGTAGAACGCCAAGAAGGTACGTTGCCTCCCCGGTGTCAGGGTCCGGGATGTCACTGATTGGGTTTACTGGATTCTGAAGGGGGAGGGGGAGTAGCCAGAAATCGTGGTACATATTGGCACCAATGATATAGTCAGGAAAGGGATTGAGGATCTCAAAAGTGACAACAGAGAGTTAGGTTGGAAGCTGAAGAGCAGGACGAGTACAGTAGTGACCTCAGGTTTGCTACTGGTGCCACGAGATAGTGAGGTGAGGAACAGGCAGCGAATGCAGCGAAACACTTGGCTGCAAAGCTGGTGCAGGAGGGAGAGCTTCAGAAACCCTGATCATTGGGAGACCTTCTGGAGAAAGTGGGACCTGTACAGGAAGGGCGGGTTGCACCTGAACTGGAGGGGTACAAATGTCCTGGGTGGGAGATTTGCTCGTGTGGTTCGGGAGGGTTTAAACTAGTTTGGCAGGGGGTGGGAAGCAGAGCTACATATCTGAGAGGGGGGCTGTTCCAGATGGGGCAGTGAATCTATCAGGAATGTTTCTCACACGATGAAACAAAGAGATTGGTTAAAGTGTGTGTCTGCTTAAATGCAACGAGTGTCAGAAATAAGAGTGACGAACTTAGAATATGCATCAGCACTTGGGGCTACGATGTTGTGGCCATAACGGAGACGTGGGTTTCACAGGGGCAGGAATGGTTGCTGGATGTTCCAGGGTTGAGAACACTTAAAAAGAACAAGAAGGGTGGAAAAAGAGGAGGGGGTGTAGCGTTGCTAATCAGAGAGTGCATCATAGCTACAGAAATGGAAGTTGTTGAAGAAGGTTTGTCTACTGAGTCCGTAAGGGTGGAAGTTAGGAACAGCAAGGTAGCAGCCACCTCATTGGGGGGTTTTTACAGACCCCCTAATAGCAGTAGAGAGATTGAAGAACTCATGTTTTTTGGAAAAATGCAGAAGTAGCAGGGTTGTTGTCATGGGTGATTTCAACTTTCCCAATATTGACTGGAACCTCCTAAGTACCGATGGTTTGGATGGAGCCGTTTTTGTCAGGTGTATTCAGGAGAGTTTCCTTATTCAGTATGTCGACAGGCCGACGAGGGGAGAGGCCGTTTTGGATTTGGTGCTGGCAATGAGCCAGGACAGGTGTCAGATCTCGCGGTGGGAGAGTACTTTGGTGACAGTGATCACAACTGCCTCACATTCACCATAGCCTTGGAGAGGGAAAGGAGCAGTTACCAAGGGAAGATATTTAATTGGGGAACAGGAAATTATGATGCTATCAGACAGGAGTTGGGAAGTACAGACTGGGAGCAATTGTTCCACAGAATGGGCACAGCTGACATGTGGAGATTATTTAATGGGTGGCACGGTGGCACAGTGGTTAGCACTGCTGCCTCACAGCGCCAGAGACCCGGGTTCAATTCCCGCCTCAGGCGACTGACTGTGTGGAGTTTGCACGTTCTCCCCGTGTCTGCGTGGGTTTCCTCCGGGTGCTCCGGTTTCCTCCCACAATCCAAAAATGTGCGGGTCAGGTGAATTGGCCATGCTAAATTGCCCGTAGTGTTAGGTTAAAGGGGTAAATGTAGGGGTATGGGTGGGTTGCGCTTCGGCGGGTCGGTGTGGACTTGTTGGGCCGAAGGGCCTGTTTCCACACTGTAAGTAATCTAATCTTTAAGGAGCAGTTGTTGTGAGTGATGCATGAATTTGTTCCTCTGAGACAGGTAAGAAGGGGTAAGATTAAGGAGCCTTGGATGATGAGAACAGAGGAGCTTCTCGTCAAAAGGAAGAAGGCAGTTTACGTAAGGTGGAGGAAGCAAGGATCTAGCACAGCTTTAGAGGATTACAGGCTTGCTAGAAAGGAGCTCAGAAATGTTGTGGCCACAACAGGGACATGGGTTTCTCAGGGGCAGAAATGTTCCAGGGTTTAGAGCATTTAAAAAGAATAGGGAGGGGGTAAAAGAGGAGGGGGTGTAGCACTACTAATCAGAGAGGGTATCACAGCTACAGAAGCTTCCATTGTCGAGGAAGATCTGCCTACCGAGTCAGTATGGGTGGGAATTAGGAACAGCAAGGGAGCAGTCACCTCTTTAGGGGTTTACTACAGGCCCCCCATAGCAGCAGGGAGATTAAAGAAAGCATAGGTCAGCAGATTTTGTAAAAGTGTGGATGTAGTAGGGTTGTTGTAATAGGTGACTTTAACTTTCCCAATATTGATTGGAACCTCCTTCGAGCAGAAGATTTGAATGGAGCTGTTTTTGTAAAGTGTGTTCAGGAGGGTTTCCTAACTCAGTACGTTGACAGGCCGCCGAGAGGAGAGGCCATTCTAGACTTAGTGCTCGGAAACGAGCCGGGGCAGGTATCAGATCTTGTGGTGGGAGACCATTTGGTGATAGTGACCACAACTGCCTCACATTCTACATAGCTATGGAGAGGGAGAGGATTAGGCAAAATGGGAGGATATTTAATTGGGGAAGAGGAAACTATGATGCGATTAGACATGAGTTAGGAAGCATGGACTGGGAGCAATTGTTCCATTGCTAAGGCACTAGAGACATGTGGAGACTGTTTAAGGAACAGTTGTTGCAAGTGATGAATAAATATGTCCCTCTGAGACAGGCAAGAAGTGGTAAGATAAAGGAACCTTGGATGATGAGAGCAGTGGAGCTTCTTGTCAAAAGGAAAAAGGTAGCTTACATAAGGTGGAGGAAGCTAGGATCAAGGTCAGCTCTACAGGATTACAGGCAGGTGAGGAAGGAGCTTAAAAATGGTCTGAGGAGAGCCAGGAGGGGGCACGAGAAAGGATTGGCAGTATGGATTGTGGCGAATAAGAGAATGGTCAAAGAAAGGGTAGGGCTGATTAGGGATAGCATAGGGAATTTGTGTGTGGAGTCTGAGGAGGTAGGGGAAGCCCTAAATGAGTTTTTTGCTTCTGTCTTTACGAAAGAAACAAACTTTGATGAGGGTCTGGCTGTGGATGTGGTATATATGGACTTCAGTAAGGCATTTGATAAGGTTCCCCATGGCAGGCTCATTCAGAAGGTCAGGAGGAATCGGATACAAAGGAACATAGCTGTCTGGATACAGAATTGGCTGGCCAACTGAAGACAGCGAGTGGTAGTAGAAGGAAAATATTCTGCCTGGAAGTCTGTGGTGAGTGGTGTTCCACAGGGCTCTCTTCTTGGGCCTCTACTGTTTGTAATTTTTATTAATGACTTGGGTGAGGGGATTGAAGGATGGGTCAGCAAGTTTGCAGATGACACAAAGGATGGAGGTGTCGTTGACAGTACAGAGGGCTGTTGTAGGCTGCAATGGGACATTGACAGGATGCAGAGATGGGCTGAGAGGTGGCAGATAGAATTCAACCTGGATAAATGCGAGGTTATGCATTTTGGAAGGTCGAATTTGAAAGCTGAGTACAGGATTAAGGATAGGATTCTTGGCAGTGTGGAGGAATAGAGGGATCTTGGTGTGCAGGTACATAATCCCTTAAAATGGCCACCCAAGTGGACAGGGTTGTTAAGAAAGCATATGGTGTTTTGGCTTTCATTATCAGGGGTACTGAGTTTAAGAGTTGTGAGATAATGTTGCAGCTCTATAAAACTTTGGTGAGACCGCACTTGGAATACTGTGTCCAGTTCTGGTCACCCTATTATAGGAAAGATATGGATGCTTTGGAGAGGGTTCAGAGGAGGTTTACCAGGATGCTGCCTGAACTGGAGGGCTTACCTTATGAAGAGAGGTTGACTGAGATCGGACTTTTTTCATTGGAAAAAGGAGGAGGAGAGGGGACCTAATTGAGGTATACAAGATAATGAGAGGCATAGATAGAGTCGATAGCCAGAGACTATTTCCCAGGGCAGAAATGACTAACATGAGGGGTCATAGTTTTAAGTGGGTTGGAGGAAAGTATAGAGGGGATATCAGAGGCGGGTTCTTTACACAGAGAGTTGTGAGAGCATGGAATGCGTTGCCAGCAGCAGTTGTGGAAGCGAGGTTATTGGGGACATTTAAGAGACTACTGGACATGCATATGTCACAGAAATTTGAGGGTGCATACATGAGGATCAGTGGTTGGCACAACATTGTGGGCTGAAGGCCTGTTCTGTGCTGTACTGTTCTATGTGCTATGTTCTAAATGGACTGAGGAGAGCCAGGTGAGGGCACGAAAAAGGCTTGGCAAGAAGGATTAGGGAGAACCCAAAGGCATTTTATTCATACGTGAGGAATAAGAGAATGATCAGGGAGAAGGTAGGGCCGGTCAGGGATAGCATAGGGAACTTGTGCATGGAGCCTGAGCAGATAAGTGAGTTTTTTGCTTCAATTTTCACTAAGGAAAGGGACCTTGTTGTGAATGAGAACTTTGAGGAGCTGGGATACAGGCTTGACCAGATCAAGATTGATGAAATTGATGTGCTGGAAAGTTTGGCAAACATTAAGATTGATAAGTCCCCAGGGCCAGACCAGGTTTATCCTAGGCTGCTCCAGGAAGCGAGAAAGGAGGTTGGTAAGCCGTTGGCGAGGGTATTTGCCACCTCGGTCTCCATGGGAGTCATACCGGAGGATTGGAAGAAGGCAAATGTTGTTCCTCTTTTCAAGAAGGGGAGTAGGGAAATCCCTGGCAATTACAGACCAGTCAGTCTATGTCTGTGGTCAGCAAAGTTTTGGAAAGAATTCTGAGGGATAGGATTTATGACTATTTGCCAAAGCATTGTGTGATTAAAGGCAGTCAGCATGGCTTTGTGAGGGATAGGTCATGCCTCACAAATCTTATTGAGTTCTTTGAGGAAGTGACAAGACAGGTCGATGAAAGTCAAGCAGTGGATGTGGTGTATCTGGACTTCAGCAAGGCATTTGATAAGGATCCTCATGGTAGGCTCATTCATAAAGTCAGGAGGTATGTGAAAGAGGGAGATTTGGCTGTCTGGTTTCAGAATTGTTTGGCTGACAGAAGGCAGAGAGTGGTTATAGATGGAAAGTATTCTGCCTGGAGGACAGTGTTGAGTGGGGTCCCGCAGGGTTCTGTTCTTGGGCCTCTGCTCTTTGCTGTTTTTTAAATTACTTGGATGAGGAGATTGAGAGGTGGTTTAGTAAATTTGCCGATGACATAAAGGTTGAAGGTGCCATTGATAGTACCGAGGGCTATTGCAGGCTGCAGTGCAGAGGATACAGGATGCAGAGCTGGGCTGAGAAATGGCAGATGGAGTTCAACCTGGATAAATCGAAGTGATGCATTTTGGAAGCTCAAACTTGAATGCTGAATATAGGATTAGGATCTGAGCTACACGGAGAGGCTGAACAGGCTGGGGCTGTTTTCCCTGGAGCGTCGGGGGCTGAGGGGTGACCTTATAGAGGTTTACAAAATTATGAGGGGCATGGATAGGATAAATAGACAAAGTCTTTTCCCTGGGGTTGGGGAGTCCAGAACTAGAGGGCATAGGTTTAGGGTGAGAGGGCAAAGATATAAAAGAGACCTAAGGGACAACTTTTTCACACAGAGGGTGGTACGTGTATGGAATAAGCTGCCAGAGGATGTGATGGAGGCTGGTACAATTGTAACATTTAAGAGGCATTTGGATGGGTATATTAATAGGAAGGGTTTGGAGGGATATGGGCCGGGTGCTGGCAGGTGGGACTAGATTGGGTTGGGATATCTGGTCGGCATGGACGGGTTGGACCAAAGGGTCTGTTTCTATGCTGTGCATCTCTATGACTCCATGACTGGCACGAGGGGTCATAGTTTTAAGATTTTAGGAGCAAGTTAGAGATGGGACATGTGTTTACGCAGAGAGTTGTGAATGCATTGAATGCGTTGCCAGCTGTGGTGGTGGAAGCAGAGTCATTAGCGACTGCTGGACATGCACATGGCCAGCAGTGAATTGAGGGGTGCGTAAGTTTCTTTTACATTAGGATTAATTCTCAGCACAACTTCGTGAGCCGAAGGGCCTGTTCTGTGCTGTACATTTCTATGTTCTATACTCTATATTCCTGGGTGTGGTCTCAGCCTGTAATATCATAGCGAGACATCCCTATTCCAGGATTCAAATCCTCTCGCTACGAAGGCTATCATCCCATTTGCCTTCTTCACCATCTGCTGATCCTGCAATGCTCACTTTCAGCGACTGGTGCAGGAGGAACTCACAGGTCTCATTGAACATTTCCTTTCTCTGAACTACCTGCAATCAAATAATATCTTACCTTAGAGGAGGAGAGCAAACTTAATAACAGGTCAGGAAATCAATAAACATCCCACCATAATCCCAAGTATCCCTATCCATTAGGTGACGTGCCATGACAAAAGCTAAAGAAGTGGAGCTCGCTTTGCTGAATGACTCATCCAGGGAGCGAGAACCTCCAGCCGTGCGCCTATGTTCTCCAAGGGAGACGAGAGCTAAGGTGTTAGCACAGCCACTTTTAAGAAACAAACTGATTCAAGAACAGCTTCTTCCCTACTGTAATCAGATTTATGTTTGTACCTTTCATACATTTGAGTTGATCTTTTTCTGCACCTTGTCTGTAGCTGTAACGCTATACTCTGCATTCTGGTCTATTACTCTGATGTACTGGGTACTTATGTAAGGTACACATGTGCAACATGCAAAACAATAACTATCACTGTATCTTGGTGCATGTGACAATAATAAATCAAGTCAAATTTTAAAAAGTATTCATTTAAATATTATAAGGTGTGTACTTACTTTTCGTGGACAGACAGACTGCCAAAAAGGCACACATCAGATTAAGTACTATGAAAGTTGTAGAAGCCAATGCTATTGACAATATAGGACTGGAATCTGACAAAAAAAGGCAATAATCTTCAATCAGCATAACACTTCAGCATTTTCTCATTAACCTGCATCAGAAATGATGATAAGTTTACACCGTTTCTGGAGCAGGTGCAACTTGAATCTAGATCACCTGACCCAGAGGTTAGGACATATCCACCGTGCCACTGGAGCCCCGCACAGTATAGCGATCAGTATTTTTAATCAACCTGTTCAGATATGAGGAAGAATCTTGATCTCCTGGCTCACTGGGTGAGAACACTACCACTGCCCCATAAAAGTGACCCAATATTGCGGCAACTTTTGTTAATTAACCCGGTTTTCTCAGAGATGTTATAACGCACCTCTGGAGCAGTTGGAATTTCAACCCTGGCCTCCTGGTCGAGGGGTGCAAATACTGCTTCTGCAGCATATGAACCTCTGCCCTGTGGAATGAAAAATGTTTTTAAATTTTGTTTTAGACATCTATTTTACCGAATCAGCATGGTATTATACATTTCAGGTCCAGGTGAGTTATGAACCATGTCTCCAAGTACCGCGGTAGTGACCAAATCACTGCACCGCAAGAGGGGCCCAGCATAATGATATTTGTTTTTATTAACCCACTTTCTTCAGAATCGACCAGATCACCCACCCCTGGAGCAGGTAGGTATGATGTGAACATACATCTCCTTGCCCAGAGCTAGGGGCATTAACAGTGGACTATGATAGCCCCCCGCCCAGTACAGTGATTTTCTTTCCGAAGAGTGTGGTGCTGGAAAAGCACAGCAGATCAGACAACATTGATGAGCAGGGAAATCAACGTTTCGGGCAAAAGGCTTTCATCAGGAATGAGGGGGGAGGGCAAGGGAAGGGGGCTGAGAGATAAATAGGAGGATGGGGATGAGGGAAAGGTAGCTGGGAAGGTATTAGGTAGATGCAGGTGGGGGAGGGGGGTTATAGTGAAGGTCAGAGGGATGGATGGAGCTAATAAGTGGGAAGGAAGATGGACAGGTAGGGCGGTGCAGAGTTGAAGGGTTAGATGTGGGATGAGGTGGAGGGACCAGAGATAACTTGTTCAGAGATGTTATTACACATCTTTGGAGCAAGGGCCTCCCAGTCCAGCGATAGGGATACTACCATTGCACCACAAGAGGGCCCCAGTATAGCTGCGTATTTTAAAAATTTCATCCACTTTTCTAACCACTCTGTTTGGAGATGTTGTGATACACTGCTGGAGCAGGTGGGACTTCAATCCTGCCACCTGGTCCAGGGGGAAGGATACTACTACTGTAGCACAAAAGGGCCCCAGTACAGTGACTTTCTTTTTTAATTGAACATATTTTTCTGATCAATCTGTTCACAGATGATATCACACACCTCCGGAGAAGGGGGTCCCTGCTCCTCAATCTCCTAGCCCAGGGAATTGGCACTACCACTGCACTACAAGAGCTCCTGCCCCAGTACAGTGACATTAGCTTTACAACAATAGAAATCACCTGCATCATCTATCTGTAGTTTGCCAGTCATCATTGACAATTATACTTTAAGAAGCTGTAGACAAATATGCGAACTGAATAAATTACTGATTGAGTAATTTACCTGGATAGCTGTAATCATAAAACCCCGGGAAAACTGTGTCTTGTTTCAGCCATCCTTAAACTATAAAAATAACATACTGTTTCCAACAAGACAAGACATTACAGTACACTGTCAGAGCTAGGTTAATACTTGACTTACTTATCTCTGCTGCCACAGCTTCATTGATTTGTTCTTCATGATCTGAAACAAGAAATTGAAAAGCCTTGATTTTTAATTCACAAAATCAGAGTTAAAGACTCAGTTGCCCCATACCTAAACTTTAATTCCTTGAGGTTTGACCATTTCCATCTTGAAGGATATGGGCAGCAGATACATGGGATTACCACTCCTACAAGTGGAGCCACTCACCAGGTTCAATTCCGGCCTCAGGTGACTGTCTGTGTGGAGTTTGCACATTCTCCCCGGGTCTGCGTGGGTTTCTTCCGGGTGCTCCGGTTTCCTCCCACAGTCCAAAAATGTGCAGGTTAGGTGAATTGGCCATGTTAAATTGCCCATAGTGTTAGGTGAAGGGGTAAATGAAGGGGAATGGGTCTGGGTGGGTTGCTCTTCGGAGAGTCGGTGTGGATTGGTTGGGCTAAAGGGTTTGTTTCCACACTGTAGGGAATCTTAAAAAAAAACTAACTTGGAAATTTATTGGCTGAAATAGATTCCAGTGTTGCTGGAATCCTGAAATCCCATCCCTAAGGGCATTGTGGGTCAACCTACAGCACATGGACTGCAGCGGTTCAAGAAGGTAGCTCACCCTTACCATCCCAAGAGGGCAATTAGGGACAGGGACGATAAATGCTCAAATCAACCAACAATGCACACATTCAGGTAAGCTCAATACCGCATGTCAAAAATTCTGTTTAAATATCATCCCAATCCACAGAATCATGGCAACAGATTCTACAGTTCAACTCATCCACACTGACCAAGTTTCCCAAACTAAACTAGTCCCATTTCCCTGCATTTGACCCATTTCGCTCTAAACCATTCCTATTTATGTACCTGTGTAAATGTCTTTTAAATGTTGTAATTGTAACTGCGCCTCCCACTTCCTTTGGTAGCTCGTCCCATACACGCACCACCCTCTGTGTGAAAACGTTGCCCCTCATGTCACTGCTAAAACTTTCTTCTCTCACCTTAAAATTGTACTGCCTAGGTTTGGACTTGCATACCCTGGGGAAAAGGTGTTGTCTATTCATCTTACCTGTGCCCCTGATAATTACATAAACCTCTATAAGATCATTGCTCAACCTCCCCTGCTCCAGTGAGAAAAATCCCATCTTATTCAGCCTTATAACTTCGAACCCTCCAGATCTGGTAACCCCCTTGTAAATCTTTTCTGCCCCCTTTCCAATTTAATAATGTCCTTCCTATAGTCAGACGACCAGAACTGTACACAGTACTCCAAAAGTGGCCTCACTAATGTCCTTTTCAACCACAACATGACCTCCCAACTCCTATACTCAAGGCTGTGATCCAAGGGAAGGCAAGCATGCCCAACGCCCTCTTCACCACCTTGTCTACTTGAAATGTAATTTATAACAAACTGAGTACCTCAACTCCAAGGATTCTCTGTTCGACAAAACCCCCTACCATTAACTGTGGAAGTCTATTGGTCTGCCATTTTCCACATGAAATATCACACAGCAGAGCTTACCAACAATAAACTCACCCATCACAGTTACTTGCAACCAGTCACTCTGGGCAATGAAGACTGTTTTACCACTGACATCAATGAGGCAGTAACATGAGTAATTCCCCTCATCACAATAGGTCACATTCCCTATCGTGATAGTCATGTTGCTCTTCTCTTCCTTAATTTGGAAATGCTCATTTTGTTTGTGACCCCCCTTGAAGATGAAACATCGACTGCTGGTGGCAGCGAGGCAAGTCATTGTGAAAGTTTCGCCTTCTGTGACCTCAGCTGCTGGATATAATTGGAGGACACTCAAAGGTGCCTTGATTCTACCTGGGAGACAGAGAGAAAACAAATCAGGCACACCATGTGCCAGTACTGTGACAATGTAAACTTCTGTGCTTGAACAACTGTTCATGGTTTGGACAAATCAACAAAAAATAACCTGTTGCACGCGGGAAAAAAGCAGCAATAACTCTGCCTGGAATAAATTGTTTCTCGAGATGAAAGGGGCAAGTTAATTTCTTGTGGTCTTATGCCGAACAGTTGCCATACTGAGCTGTGATGCATCTGGATAGGATGCTTTCTACAGTGCATATATAAAAATTGGTGCGAGTCATTGCAGACATGTCAAATTTCTGTAGGTCATCCTGAGGAAGTAGAGTGTGCTTCCTTGACTGTAGGATTGATGTGAATGGACCAGGAGAGTTGATAATATTTACTCCTCCGAAACAAGAATCTAATGACCACCTCCATCTCAGCATCATTGATGAAGACACAGGTGTGTACTCCACTCCACTTCCTGATGTTGATCACTAGCTCCTTCATTTTGCTGACATTGATGGAGAGATTGTTGTCTTTGCACCAGGTCACTAAGCTCTCTATCTCATATGTACATACATGATATAAGATAGTGTAAAATAAATAAGTGCTGCTCACCCAATATGGACAATCGAACAGGAGTACTCGGCCTTGATCTCTGACGGCGATTGGAAATGTTTGCATACAAGCAACAGTAATTCCCAAGATGTTGGGAAGTTATGTTGATGATGGTGTAGACCACAGGCGAGCTCAAGATAGATGTAACATTGTAAATGACCTTGTCATTTCGAAACAGATAGACAATTTTCGGATCTTCAGTGTGCGTTTCACACTTGACAATGACAACCCCACCCTATAGGGCCAGGCCAGTCACTGGTTCCAATGTTATTGTCGGGTTTGGAAAGTTTCCTGTTAAGTGTAAAGAATTCAATCATTCTGTTGTCTTTGACTTGTGAGCAGAAATGCCTCAAAGCTTCTCCTTGGCTACATAGACATTTTGCAAAATGGTGAGATGAATTTGAATCACTCCAATGTTTTCAAGGGTCATTCTGCTAAGTGCATCCCATCTTCTATAAGACCTTGAGGACATGAGAAATTGGAGCAGGAGTAGGCTATTCGGTCCCTCAAGACTGCTCTGCCCTTTGATAGGATCATAACTGATTCTACAATCCTCATGTCCACTTTATCTCATCATTGCTGACTCCCTGACTGATCAAGAATCTACCTATCTCAGCCTTAGATATTGACAAGGACTGTCCCTAGACCTCTCTGTGGCAACGACTTCCAAAATTTCTCAACCCAACATTAGAGAGGTCATTGCTTCTAACCAATGGGGATGCAATAGATTGAAGAGGCTTCTTCTCTGTGCTGTAGATCTTGAAGTCTCTGAAGCCAGAAGACTATTAAACCACAAGAAATAGGAGCAGAATGAGGTCCTTCAGTCCAATGAGCCTATTCTAGCATTCAGTGATGATTGATATGTTTCTCAATCCCATTCTCTTTCCTTCTCCCTGTACCCTCATCAATCATGAACCTATCTATCTCTGTCTTAAAGACACTCAATGACTTGGACTCCACAGTCCTCTGTGGCAATGAGTTCCTCAGATTCACCATCTTCTGGCTGAAAAAATCCCTCCTCCCCTCAGTTCTATGGGATCATTCCTTCACTGTGTCTTTCCACTCCTACGAGTGGAAACTTCTTCTCTATGTCCAATCCAGGGCTTTCAGTATTCAGTAAGTTTCAGTCAGATCTTCCCTCTTCCTCCTAAACTCCATCGAGTACAGATCCAGAGTTATCAATCTCTCCTCATATGAGAAGTCCCTCATGCCTGGGATCCTTCTTGTAAACCTATTCTTGGCTCCCTTCAACATGCCCTTCCTTAGGTACGGGGTGCCCAAAACTGCTCATGATATTTCAAATTAACTTGTTGATTCAGTGTCATGAGAGGACCCGACATAATATTGATCAACTCATAGCGTTAGAAAAGCAAGCCATAACTAGATTAGATTAGATTCCCTAAGTGTAGAAATAGGCCCTTCGGCCCAACAAGTCCACACCGACCCTTCTAAGAGTAACCCACCCAGACCCATTTCCCTCTGACTAATGCACCTAACACTATGGGCAATTTAGTGTGGCCAATTCACCCTCACCTGCACATCTTTGGAATGTGGGAGATGGGCTACTCCAAAATAAATGCATGGAACAATTGGCTGTTAAAGGATTACCTGGTTGCTGCTTTTACAACAATTCAAATTTAACTAATTACTTTAAATTGTGCCGAGAATTCTAAAACCCAATTGAGTTTGACTTGATTTCCTGTACCTTTTCCTGTAAAACATACTCACAGTAAAAAGAAAGAAAATGACCAGAGAGATCAGCAGATGGAAGATTGAAGACAGCAGAGAAGACAGAGACCGCGTGGACTTGAGATTAAGTTAATGTAATATTTAATAATTGTGTGATTGGAATAGTATGTTAATAGGATTGTGTTCAGTTAGGGGAAAGAGTGTTCAGTTTGTTAATAGTTTTGGTTAATGTTCTGTTAGAAAAATAAACCATTATTTTTCTTTAAATAGTGGATGGTACGAGTTCTCTCACACTTCTAACAGATTACAAGACAAGGTAAGTTTTTCTGGGGATTTTAATTAACAGAGAGGTTTGAACTCTGTGTCATAACAGGGGGCATAGTTTCGATTAGCTTCTCCACAGTATGGAAACAGGCCCTTCAGCGCAACAAGTCCATGCTGACCCTCTGAAAAATAACCCACCCAGACCCATTCTCCCACCCCATATTTATTGCTCACTAATGCGCCTAACCCTTTGAGCAATTTAGCATGGCCAATTCACCCTCACCTGCATATCTTTGGATTGTGGGAGGAAACCCATACAAGCACAGAGTGAATGTGCAAACTCCACACAGACAGTCACCCAAGGTGGGAATCAAACCCAGGTGTCTGGCGCTGTGAGGCAGCAGTGCTAACCACTGAGCCACCGTGCCGCCCTAGTTTAAAGGAGGTATTCAAGCAAGCTTTTTTGAAACAGAAGATAGCAAATGCTTGGAACACATTGCCAGGGGAGGTGGTAGAAGCAGATACAACAACAATATTCAAGAGGCATTTGGATAGCCACATGAAGAGGCAGGAAATAGAGGAATACAGACCGTATGCAGGCCGATGGGACTAGGATAGAAAGGCATCATGGTCAGCACAGATATGGTGGGCTGAAGGGCTGGTTCCTAGGCTGGACTAACCCATGTTCTGTAAACAGCAGATGAACAGGAAGGAGTTGGCCATCAGAGAGAGGCAAAAGCCTTGTTTTCCTCATCCAATCAAAAAGATGACATCTACAGAAATCATTTCAATTATTTTTAATCAAGGAGCCATTCAGTGTAGTAACAGTGACAGAAACTTACCGTAATCTCTTCCGTGTTCTGGGCAAACAGCTGGAGAAATTCACAGGGAGACAAGAAAAAAGAACACATTACTGTTAACGCACAACAAATTGGCCAATCTTTGAAAAGCACAGACTCCTTCATGGGCGAGAGACAGAAGGGAAACTGTGCAATGTTTGGGGAGCATAAATGACAACATCAGATCAGTTCGTGGCTGATGTGGTTCTATCCTGAGAGAGGGTCCTCATTCGCAATAACTTTCAGTTATTGATTGAGCTTGATTAAGTAAGTGGGCAAAACATTGTCAGGTGTAGCCCCATGATGGGGAAATGTGAAGGAAGGACAAAAGTATTAATTAATTGGAGAGAAACTGCACAAAGATGCAATGCAAAGGGACTTGGGAGGGGGACTTGTGCACGAAATGCAGAAAGCTACCCTATAGGGACAGTAGGTAATCAGGAAGGGTTAATGGAATACTGGCTCTTATTTCAAGGGAGGGGGGAGGCCACATCAGAGCACTGTGGATAGTTTTGCTCCCCTTATTTAAGGAAACACATCATTTCCTTGGAGGTGATTTGGAGAATATTCACGAGGACGGTCTCCAAGATGGAAGGATTGTCTTGAGCAAGAGGGTAGGGCCTCGTTGTGTTGAAGAGTCTTTGTGTAGAATCCCAGGAGATGGGAGAGATACTAAATCAATATTTTGCAAGAGTTTTTACTGCAGAGAAGGAAATTAAATGTAGAGAATGCAGAAAATAAGATTTGATGTTTTAAAAACAGTTCACATGACAGAAGAGGAAGTTCAGGAGACCTTGGAGAATATAAAGGTGGATAAATGTTCGGGACCTGATCTAATGTATCCCAGAACGTTGTCGGAAGTAAAGGAGGAAAATACAAGACCCCTTAAGAAACATTTGCATCATCAATGAGGTGCCTAATGACTGGAGGGTGTGGCTAATGTTATACCTTTGTTTAAGAAAGACTGTAAGGAGATACCGGGGAATGTGGATCTATGAGTCTGACTTTGGTTGTTGGTAAATTGTTGGAGGTGATTATAAGAGATAGGACATTTAGAGAGGCAAAAATTGATTAGGGATAGTCAGCATGGTTTTGTGTGAGGAAAACTGTCTCACAAACTTGATTGAGGAGGTTTTTATGGCAGAGCAGTAAACGCTGTTTATTTGGATTTTCGTAAAGCCTTTGACAAGGTTTTACAAAGTAGGCTAATTGATAAAGTTAGGTCACATGGGATTCAGGGGAGTTTGCAAACTGGATAAATAATTGGCTTAATTGCCAGAGACAGAGTGTGATGGCAGAGGGATGCTTTTCAGACTGGAGGCCTTCAGACTGGAGTAGGGTTCCACACGGATCAGCTCTGGGTCCTCTTTGTCTATCATTTATAGAAATGATTTGGCTGAGAACATAGAAGGTATGATTAGTAAGTTTATGGATGACACCAAAATTGTTGCCATAGTATTCAGTGAAGAAGGATTTTCAAGATGACAAAAGGTTCTTGATCAAATGGGTCAATGGGCTGGAAAATGGGAGATGAAGTTTGTTTTGGATAAGTGCAAGGCATTGCATTATGTTACAATAAACAAAGGTAGAGCTTATTTAATTAATGACAGGGCCTTGGGTACTGTTATAGAACCGGGGGAGCCGAGAGGTTCAGGTACATCAATTTAAAGTTTGCATCACATATAGACAGGATGGTTGGAAAGGCATTTGGCAGCGTTGCCTTCATTGCTCAGTCCTTTGTGTATGGGAGTTGGGATGTTATGTCGAGGTTGTACAGGACATTGGTGAGGCCTCTTCCAGAATGCTACTCCCAATTCCAGTCACCCAGGTATAGGAAGGATATTATCAACCTGGAGAGGGTTCGGAAGAGTTTTATCAGAATGTTGCCGGGTATGAAAGGTTTGAGTTATAAAGAAAGGTTGGATAGGCCGGGACCTATTTCATCGGAGTGTAGGAGTTGAGAGGTGACCTAATAGAAGTTTATAAAATAATGACAGGATAGAGGGAGTTGATGGTAGTTGGCTTTTCCCTAATGGGGAATTTCAACATGAGGGGGCAAGTTTTTAAGGTGAGAGGAGACAGATTTTAAAAAGACATGAGAAGAAAATATTTTAAACAGAAGATGTTTCGCGTGTGGAATGAACTGCCTGACAATGGTGGATGCGGGTATAATTACAATGTTTAAAAGACATTTGGATGGATACATAAATAGGAAAGGTTTAGGACCAGGCAGGTGGGACTGGTTTAGCTTGGGGTTATGTTCTGGTCAGACGGGTTGGATCGAAGGTTCTGTTTCCGTGCTGTATGGCTCGAGGTTGGGACTCTACTCACTGGGCTTCGAAAGAATGAGATCTCATTGAAACATATAGGGGCTTGACATGTTCAATGCTGATGTGATGCTTTCCCCTCATGGGTGAGTCTAGGACTAGAAGACACACAAGGGGAGTTGTCAGCCTACTAGTATTATTGCCAGACTATTAATCCAGAGACCCTGGTAATGTTCAGAGAACCTGGGGTCACATCCTGCTACGGCAGATTGTTGAATTTGAATTCAGTCAATATCTGGAATTTTCTATCAATGACCATGAATCGATTGTCAGATAAAAACCATCATTAATACCCTTCAGGGATGGAAGTTGCCATCCTTACCTGGTCTGGCCTATGAGTGACTCCAGACTCACAACTGTAACTGACACTTAACTCCCCTCTGGGCAATGGGTAATAAACGCTGTCCTGGCCAATGATGCCTACATCCTGTCAATGAATTTTTGAAGAAGTCTCAGAACAAAGGAGTGCTAATTTCAGACTGAGATGAGGAGGAATTTCTTCTCTCAGAGAGTTGTAAGTTATTGGAACTTCTTGCCATAGAGATGTCTGTGTGGGGGCAGAGTTCTTTTGTATATTGAAGGCCAAAATAGATAAGATTCAAGGGAATCAAGGGAAAGTGGATGTGAGGAATGTGGAATCAACCACAGTCCTGTTGAGTGGTGCGGCGGACTCAAGATGTTGTGCCATAAGAGACGCTGTTCCCACCTCTTATAGCACAGAGAAGTAGATGAATGGTAGCTAATGGAGCAACTGAACAAAGTAAGATTGAAGTCACTGGAAGTTATATGTTGCTGAACAAAAAAAAAACATGCAAAACATCCTCTACTGTTCTTCACTATTTATATAAATGGTTTAGATAAGAATATCGGAGATATGGTGTCATGGACAGTGAAGAAGGTTTTCTAAGAGTGCAATGGGATCTTGATCAGATGAGCCATTGGACCAGTGTGTGATAGATGACGTTTAATTTAGATAAATGCGAGGTATTGCATTATGTCAAGGCAAGTCAGGGCAGGAGTTATGCAGCTTATTGTAGGGCCCCGGGGAACATTGATGATCAGAGAGACCGAGAGGTGCAGGTGCCCGGTTCCTTGAAAGTGGTGTTGCAGGTAGACAGGATGGTGAAGAAGGCATTTGATGTGTTTGCCTCCATCAGTCACGACACTGAGTACAGGTGTTGGGACGTCATGCTGAGGCTTTACAAGATATTGGTAAGAGCCTCTTTAGAATACTCCATACAATTTTACCCTGCTCTAGGATGGATGTTTATCAGGGGAGGCTGGATGGGCTGGGACATTTTTCCCTAGATGATAGGATGCCAGAAGAGCTGGTGGAGGCAGGTACAATTACAATATTTAAAAGACATTTGGACAGATACATGAATAGGAAAGGTTTAGAGGAATTTGGGTCAATTGTAGGCAAAGGGGACTCGTTCAGTTTAGGAAACCTGTTTGGTATGGCTGAGTTGGATCAAAGGGTCTGTTTCTGTGCTGTATGTCTCTATAATGTATACCTTAACTGTAGTGATCTGGTTGACTCTTAACTGCCTTAAGAGGGCAAGTAGGGATGGGTAATAAAAGCGGGTCCTAGCATGTGTGGTGGCTCCATCTTGTGAACTGGATCCTATCACAAGTAACTTGGCCTGAACATTAACATTACTGCACATTACTGGGTTTGAGGAATGCAGGGATATCCTTTGCAGATTTGTGTTTCTGACTCAGTGAATGAAGCAGCTAATATGTTTGGAATATTGTGAGCAGTTTTGGGCCTCATATCGAAGGAAGGATGTGCTGGAGTTGGAGAGGGTCCAGAGGGGGTTTACAGGAAATGTCCCGGGGATGAACGGCTTGTCATATGAGGAGAAGTTGAGGACTCTAGATCTGTACTCCGTGGAGTTTAGAAGGATGAGGGGTAATCTGATGGAAACTTAGAGAATACTGAGAGACCTGGATAAAGTGGACATGGAGAAGATGTTTCCACAAGTAGGAGAGACTAGGGCCCAGAGCACATTCTCAGAGTGAATGGATGACCCTTAAGGACTGAGATGAGAAATGTCTTTGAGCCAGAGGGTGATGAATCTGTGGAACATGTTGCCACAGAGGACTGTGGAGGCCAAGTCAGTGAGTGTCTTTAGGACAGAGATAGATAGGTTTGTGATTAGTAAGGGGATCAAGGCAGGAAAATCAGGCTGAGAAACACATCAGCCAGAATCGAATAATGGAGAGGATTTGAGAGGTTGAATGGCCTAATCCTGCTCCTGTACGTCATGGTCTGATGGTCAACATTTACTGGATTGACAGAGAGGAAAGAAAATATTAAGTGGCTATGTGCTGACTTTCGACAGAGGCCTACAAATCCTACGAAGTGTTGATGTTTTTTCAGACATTATGCAAATTTTGTGGTTGCCAATTTATTTTCAATGACACCCAATTAATTCATCTCGTAACTACAATCAAGAGGAGGAAAGTAACAATGGACTTAATAACATGTTGTGAGTGGGGGGAGCTGAATAACCAAACGTTTCCTGAAGAAGGGCTCATGCTCAAGGGCTCATGCCCAAAACGTTGATTCTCCTGCTCCTTGGATGCTGCCTGACCTGCTGCACTTTTCCAGCAACACATTTTCAGCTCTGATCTCCAGCATCTGCCGTCCTCACTCTCTCCTCAAAGGCAGATACTACCGCTGCAATGCTTTTAACATTCTAGGAGAGAAGGGATAGCACTGGGAGAGGGTTCAGAGGGATATTCACCAGGATGTTGCCTTGGGAGCTGGAAAGTTTCAGGGATGGAGAGAGATTGGACAGACTGAGGTTGTCCGGGAGATTGTGAGAGGGAGGACATAATTGAGATACATAAAATGATGAGGGTGCATAGATAGGGGAGACAGGAAGAAACCTTTCCCTCTTGATGGAGGGATCAGTGACCCAGGGGGCACAGATTGAAGGTAAGGTGCAGGAGGTTTACAGGGGGATGTGAGAAAAATCATACTTTCAAGAAAGCGTTGGATAGAGCTCTTAAGGATAGTGGAATCAAGGGTTATGGGGATAAGGCAGGAACAGGATACTGATTGAGGATGATCAGCCATGATCATAATGAATGGTGGCACTGGCTCGAAGGGCAGAATGGCCTACTCCTGCACCTATTGTCTATTGTCTATCTTCACCCAGAGGGTGGTGGGAATCTGGAACTGACTGCCTTTAAGGGTGGGAGAGGCAGAAACCCTCATCACATTGAAGAAGGATTTAGATGTGCACTTGTGATGCTACAGCTATGGGCCAGGTGCCGCAGAATGAGAATTTGAGAATAGTGAGGCAGTTGTTTTGACCAACCACAGATACAATGGACCAAAGGTCCTATAGTGTAGACCTCTGTAGCTCTATGCCTCAGTGGCCACAAGATCAGCTGCTTTGACATCCCCATAATATCGATTCTCCAAGACATTAATGCTGAGATATATGAGCTGGGAACCTTAATGTCTGAATACTTTAAATAACATATGACCTCAAGCAGAAAACATGAATGAAAAGAAAGGAAAAACAAAATTAAAAAGAATCTAGATTCAATTCACAACTTGGTGATAGTTTTCAAAACAAAAGGAAACAATGTTTTGGAGGATAAATACTTGCCCATTAATAGCAGAAAAATCATCCGGAACATTTCATCTACAAAAGTGCGACACAACATTGAGTGTGAGAAACAAAAGCTCACTCACTTTAATAATTTCAGTCCGAGACAAATATCTGAATCCGCCGTTTATTTATACACCTATAGGTGGGTGCTTTGTCTCATTACCAGGTAAGGCAATGACAAAATGCACAGTATATCCCAAAAAACCCTTGCAATTTATACTGTTTTTTCCCATATGTTTTCCTTATTCCATTGTCTGTTCCCTGCTTCGCTCGCGTCACTCATTTCCTTAAGACTTATCCCACAACTTCTGTTTATCCTGTCTTGTCCGTGACAAACTCTTATCTCTGACTCCCATAAGGGTGTTTGACGTCAGTCTATTGTAGATTATTGATTAGGCATATCTTTTCTTCTATCAGCATCTATTTCCATCCAGAGGCCACTTTGACCTCTTTGATTAGGGTTTGTTCCTGTGTCTCCGTGTAAGGGGGAAACAGATGCTTTCCTGTTTGCCCATATATCCACCATTGTTCTGTATTCACGTCTCATGCTAACATATCCTTTCTTTTTGCTGAATATGTATTTTCTCATTCCTGTTCTGTATCAGAATTTATACTTGCAGAAATAACATTAATTCATTTATATCCCACAATTTCCCCTTTTTCTTTTCATTACTATCTGTTATCTTCTGCATTTTTGTCTCTTTTTTTTTTAAACATTGTTCCCAAAATTCGCAAGCATCATTTCAGAGATTTCATCCATCTTAGTCTCACTCATCTCCTTATTATTTAGTTGATAAAGTTCCTCTGTCTGATTCCCCTCAGGGGCATTCGTTTCACCAAGGCTGTTTCAATCAGCCTCTGGGTGAGCCCTCGTATACAGGGTATGACACAACAGCCAATGGCCACCAATACCCCGACTACTACTATCAGGGAAGTAAGGATAAAAACCACCACCCGCTTCCATTTTCCAAACCAGGATTCAAGCCATCCCGTGAGAGGTGCGTCTACTCCTGAATTCTCAGCCAGTTCCTCTGCTAAGGTAGTCAATCCCCGTAAGGCCCGAGTAATTGAACCATCAGGCGCAATATTATTAGGAATAAAGGTACAACAGCTTCCTCCTAACATCACACACACATACACACCCTTTTTCTGCTAAAATCATATCAAGGGCTATTCTGTTTTCCTATGCCATCCTACTCGTCGCATCAAGCTGTTCTGATATTCCTTTAACCGCCTCTCTTGTATAATTTATAAATCGTTGTTGATTATAAAAAATGTAATTTATCCAGTCTACATTTTTATTAATTGTTGCCCACCAAAAGAGAGCTGACTCAAAGCCTGCTGCAATCTGATTACGAGCCTTGAATTCATCAGGTACTCCCCTCGGGACTCCTACCGAATCGAGATAAATCCTGTCATCAAAAGAAATATCTAACAGTAATCTCTTACCCCTTCCCTTTTTCCCTACGATCTTTTCCTTCTCAAATGCCAAGGTAAATGGAATTGCCAATTGTACAATTGCGCATATCCCTTTCCAATCCGGAGGTAGGGTGGGTCTCAATATTTTTCCTCCACAGTACCACCACAGATCCGCTCGGGGAACCTTTAATGCTGAGTAGTTCCCTCCCTTCTCCGTTTCGGTAACATTCTTAATCTCTGTACATAATTTCAGCTCCCCCAAATATCTCGACCGACTTGTACCTCGCCTGTGCACACATGACGTGTGATTTCCAACTGCGGCGGAAAATGTGGGGGGAACTTTTGCATCTTTCTCCTCCAAGGGAGGGAACATCAGAGATAGGGAGGTACAATTCCTATCATTCCATGCAGTCTCATCCTGGTACAGGGCTATCATACATTTCATGCCCTTCCTGTCTTGCTTCCACCCGAGCGGAAAGGGAACCACCTGGGCCACTGGCCTACCAGAGGCACATGGATAGCAATTGCTTTTGTTCAGACTTTTTACAGTATACTTTACCCATTCAACCCAGGCATTTGCATCCCCGTACCCAGTCTCTGTCTCGATGGTCTGTTTCAATCCTTTACCTCTATAATTTTTACTACTTTAGGATCATCGGGAGGGGTGAAAGGTTGTATCTCATTACCCAGTAATTCTACCCGTTTTCCCTGTCCTACGCTAATTCGAAAACAACAGCCCACAAACTCCTTCCCATTTGCTTTCATTTCAATCCCAAATGTTTCATTTAATTGTACCTCATAAGTGCCACCTCCCAAAACCGCTCCGTGCCATGTGGTTTTCCTTATCGTTAAATATATGGGGTTACACTTTTTATCGGGACAATCGGTGCTGGTCGAAAGGGGGCCCGGTGTATTGTGACAAGACCATTATACCAGGTACCATCCCCGAGGCCATCCCCATAGGACTTAAGATGTATCTCTGAGTTGCGGTATTGTCTCTGATTAGCTACATTCCCACAATTTACTAAGCTACATATATCAGTGTCTATTACTTGTGGATTATCAGACTCAGGAACCATTAATAATACATATGAAAATGATATGTGACAAAATCCCAATACCAAGAGGGCTAGCATCATAACTCTAAGCATTCCCAGTATTCTGATCGTTATGCTAAAACACAAAAAGGCTTAATATCCAATCTTACAGAAATAATCCCGCGCTCGCATCGCCACTGTATAGTCAGTTACTCAAAGTCTCTTTCATCTGAGTTTCAGCGGGTCTTGCGTTGATTCAGCTGTCCAGACTTCTTCCTCAACTGGAGGGTCCACTGGCCCTTTGATCCGAGTGTAATGAATCCAGCCTTTCTCCGCCGTCCTTATTGCCATTTCAGTCAAAAGAGCCTGATACGGCCCTTCCCAGTCTGGCTGCAGCTTAGTCTCTGTCCATGATTTTATTAAGACCCAATCTCCTGGCCGGATGGGATGAACAGCAAATTCAAGGGGCGGAGTCTGTGCCAATAGACCCTGTTTTCTGAGGAAAGATAAAGAGGAGGACAAGCCCAGTATATACTTCTTTAAAAACAAATCTTTAGTTTTGGGAATTGGCAATTCTCCCTGCGTTCCAAGATAAGGTAATTCAAATAAGATTTCATAGGGGGATAGTCCCAAATCTTTCCTCCACCAAGGGACAAGCCCAAAAGGCATCCTTTAAATCTATCACACTAAACCATCTGTAATCATGAGGGATCTTACTTAATAACGTGTAGGGGTTTGGCACCACTGGGTGCCTGACCTGTACTATCCAATTTAATGTTCTCAAACCCTGCACCAATCGATAAGTTCCATCAGATTTCCGCACTGGTAGAATTGGGGTATTATAAGGAGACATACATGGTTCCAATAGTCCATCTCTAATCAGTCCCTCAATTACTGGCTGCAGTCCTCGTTTACCTTCTATGGAAATAGGATATTGTCGTTCACAGATAACGTCTCCTTTTCGTTTTAAATTTATTGTAAGGGGAGGGATCTGTAGTTTTGCACAATTCCCTTCTCTAGCCCATACAATAGGGTCTATCTTTCTCTCTGCATCCTCTGTCAACATCGCCAGTTGTACAACTAATTCTTTTTCCTGAACTCCAATCTCCAGTCCTAAAAGGATAATTAAGTCTCTCCCCAGTAAATTACTTCCTATATCAAGGATATACAGCAGTTCCCCTGTGATCCTATCCTTAGGATCTTCTATCATCATAGGTTCAAATACTGGAACAATAAATCCTTCCCCTTTTACCCCTGAAACAAAGAAACAATAATTGACCGTGTTAACATTTCTACTTTCTTTGTTTTAAATTTCAGCAATGACCGTGCTGCCCCCGTATCTACTAGGAAGACTACCTCTTCCCTACAGGGTCCCACCTTCAAGTTTATCAAGGGTTCCTGGTGGGCCCCCGAGGGCAGGAACCCCTGACACCCCTATTCTTCATCATAATTCATAAGTGGAATTGCCCTTTCTTCCCTTTGTAGATCAGGACACTCCCGCTTAAAATGCCCTATCTTTCCACAATAATAGCATCCTGCCTGTAGCGACTTCCATCTCTGCCCCTGTCACTCAAACCCTCTATCAAATGTTCCCCCTTGTCCTCTCCCTCTCCCTCTTCCTCTCTGTCCTACATGCTGCCACCCGCTGCTCCGGTTGCCCACTATTGGTTCCATTCTCCCCTTAATTACCCCATCAACCGTAGCTACCATCATTTTCACCTTCTGTTTTTGTCTCTCATCCTCCCTTTTTACAAATACTTTCTGTGCCTCTCTCAACAATTCATCTAATGGTTTTTCGCTCCATCCTTCTATCTTCTGTATCTTTCTCTGTATGTCTGGCCATGCTCTTGTCACAAAATGTACTTTCAAAAGACCCTGTGCCACTGGGTCCTCAGGGTTCATTCCAGAGTAGTTCTGCATTGAGTCCCTTAATCTTTGCAAGAAAGCTGAGGGAGTCACATCCTTCTCCTGTCTAATTTCAAAGGCTTTAATCAAATTCTGTGACTTCGGAACTGCCTCTCTTATTCCTTTTAGAATCAGGTCTTTCAATCCCCTCATTTCTTCTGTATGCTCCGGGTTTTGGTTTTCCCACTGGGGGTCTCTGAGGGGAAACTTCACCTCTCCCTGTCCAGCATCCCCATCTCCAATCGGGTGTTCCCTGTCCCATATTTTAATGGCAGTTCCTCGTATAAGTCCCCTTTCTTCCCCAGTAAATAGTAGATTCAAAATAGACATTAATTCAGCCCAGATATACAGACTGGGCCCCAAAAATTGATCAATTTGTTCAGACAACCCACCGGATCCTCAACCAGGACCTCCATTTCCTTTTTAAATGTTCTGACCTCCCCACTGGTGAGGGGCGCACTTACAAACCCAATCTCTTTGTCCCCTATGGGTACTTCCCAAAGGGGATAAGTCGTTACGTTTTTCCCCTTTTTCTTTTTTTTAAAGAAATATTGCAATATTTCTAGCTCCCCATAACTTCAAACACCAATTCATCAATTCATGCTTGACTAACCTTCAAAGCCTGTTCCTAACTTATAAATATATTTATATATATTTACGTTCATTTCTTCAGTATTTAATAGTCAAAATGCAAAATGCATACAGTTCCCAATTTTGCAATTCACTGTAATTACCCAGTTTTAGTCCTTTAATTTAGATCCAAAATTAGTTTTCTTAAATAGTCCTGACCAATCATTGCTCAATTACAATACTATAAGTCGTAAAATAATCAGAGCTTGCCTTAAAAGAATTTGTCTACTCAAGTTTTTTTTTTAAAAAAAACTTCTAATGCATGAACAATGGCTGAATCCAAGGTCACAGATATTAACCATAGAATTTTGCTTTTACTACAATCTAATGTTGAACTGAAACTTCAACTGTCCTCCATAAATCGCTTTTATGAAAAGATAAAAGAGATTAGTGATAATAAGGCAGTCATGATCTGTAAAAAGAACAGGAGTTATTCCTTTTTTTTTCTTCATAATCACAATAGAATCCTTAACCTTAAAAGAAATCATGTTAAGTTTCCATACCAAAATCAGATTCAAAACAGTCCTGGAACACAAGCTCCAGGGAATAAAACACAAACATTCAATCACCAACAAACAAATGTTCACTCAAACCAAATCACAAAGGGTTAAACTTCCTACCAGCTGTACAGCTCTGTACGTTTTCTCTCTCTCTCTCTCTCTCTCTCTCTCTCGCACATCGACATATAAACTCAGATATTCACAAACCCAGTCTTCGTCCGATCTGTACTTTGGCCAGAAGACAGCGGGACAAAGAATGGATTCCTTAGTCCATACATAGCAACAATATTTAATCATCTTTCTCCCTTGTGCAAGTATTATTTTGCCAATTTCCACAACATCCTGCCCAAAGGACTTTCCGGAGGAATGTTGTAAGGGACGCCGCCTCCATTTCCATTGCCGTTTCCTTACTTTGTTTCCCCGGAGGCTTTTTCCTTACCCACAGCGCAAGCCATAGTGAGTTCCTTCGTTAGTCCCTTATTAACTACTAAAACTCAATCCCGGCCACCAAGGCAATACTTAAAAGTCAATTTTCTTACCTTGGTCTGTGCACAGAGTTGCCTGGCCCCTTTTATCACCGTATCTTCTATCGAGCTCCTATCACTGTCTGATTCAGATGTCTCTCTTATAGGATTCACATCAGTCACCCAAGGGAGCAGACCAAACCGGGACACGAGACCGCTCCTCAATGGGGAACGGGACGGGTCTTCCCAGTGTCCAAGGCCAGCCACTCCCCCCCGGTGATGGAAGAAAATCCCGGACGAGCCCCCAATTGTGAGAAACAAAAGCTCACTCACTTTAATAATTTCAGTCCGAGACAAATATCTGAATCCGCCGTTTATTTATACACCTATAGGTGGGTGCTTTGTCTCATTACCAGGTAAGGCAATGACAAAATGCACAGTATATCCCAAAAAACCCTTGCAATTTATACTGTTTTTTTCCCATATGTTTTCCTTATTCCATTGTCTGTTCCCTGCTTCGCTTACATCACTCATTTCCTTAAGACTTATCCCACAACTTCTGTTTATCCTGTCTTGTCCGTGACAAACTCTTATCTCTGACTCCCATAAGGGTGTTTGACGTCAGTCTATTATAGATTATTGATTAGGCATATCTTTTCTTCTATCAGCATCTATTTCCATCCAGAGGCCACTTTGACCTCTTTGATTAGGGTTTGTTCCTGTGTCTCCGTGTAAGGGAGAAACAGATGCTTTCCTGTTTGCCCACACATCCACCATTGTTCTGTATTCACGTCTCATGCTAACATATCCTTTCTTTTTGCTGAATATGTATTTTCTCATTCCTGTTCTGTATCAGAATTTATACTTGCAGAAATAACATTAATTCATTTATATCCCACATTGAGGAACAGAGTTATGGCTGGTTAAATGTAACCCTACAATTTGAGGCCTAAGTGAAGAATGGAGTTGAAGAGTTCCGTTAATTTGACAGGAAGTATTAAGCTGCAAACTCAGACACTAGGGAAGAGATGCTGATTTGGCTGTTACACTAAGACCACAGGAAGTCAGTCTGCCACTCAAAGAAGGAGGAAGAAGACACCACAATTGACGTCAGCAGAGATCAAAGATTGTTTGTAAAGCCTCAAGGAATGGGACAAGACAGAAACGAAGCAAGTGAGGCCCATTTCAAAGAGCCATAGAGAATCGCAGAGGGTCATGGAGAGACATTGAGTTATAGAGAGTCATACAGCATTGAAACAGGCCCTATTTGTTGCATCAAACTTGTAAATCTATCATTCCTCCATTGCGATTATTTTGCTATTTTCTCGAGTTGGCCTCCTGACCTCCAGTGCTGGATGTAGGGGGATGGGTTTTGAGAGCCCTTTACTTCCTTTTGTTTCTCTCTGTCTCCCCACAGCCACGTTCTGGGATTGCTGAGTTGTATTTTATTCTACTGCCTGTGAGGCTCAGAGAGCAGCTATGCACACCCCTCATTGCTCTGACTCCAATCCCTCTCCCAGTAATCCCTCTCCCAGTAATCCCTCTCCCAGTAATCCCTCTCCCAGTAATCCCTCTCCCAGTAATCCCTCTCCCAGTAATCACTCTCCCAGTAATCCCTCTCCCAGTAATCACTCTCCCAGTAATTACTCTCCCAGTATAGCTTGAAAAGGAAACCTGCAGGATTTGAACCCAGTGTATGTTTGCTATGTGTCCACAACCCGAAGCTGTGAGGCTCGGAGCAGATTGGGCAATGGGCCTGCTCCAGCAAAGACCCTTCACTCACTCGAGCAGACAGCAAAACCTCACAACATCCAAAGCTGGCACAGAGAGAGTTTGTATTAATTGTTAAGGTGCATAGCATTTATAGTACACTCTGCCACTCTTCTGTGTGTGCGCGTGTGTGTGTGTGTATGTGTCTGTGACTGTGTCTGTGACTATGTATCTGAGTGTGTGAGAGTGTGACTGTGCGCATGTGTTTCTGTGTGCCCATCTGTGCAGTGGTGTGTGTGTGTGTGTCTGTGTGTGTATGACTGTGTCTGGATGTGTACATGTCAGTATGTGTGCATGTGTCTTTGTGCCGGTGTGCATGAGGCTATGTCTGGGTGTATAAGCACTGTTGGTGTGCAAGACTGTATGCATGCCCACGTGTTTCGGAAAATCCCTCCTGAACAATCTAAGACTACGCCCCTAGTTCTAGAATCCCCAACCAGTGGAAATAGTTTATCTTTATCCTGTTTTTTCCTGTCAATATCTTGAAGATTTCAATCAGATCTCCCATTGGCCTTCTGAATTGGAGAGAAACAGGCCTCATTTACATAATTGGAACGGTGGCTCAATGGTTAACACTGCTAATTGGAACCAGTTTTGGGTTCTGATTCTGGAGATGAGAGGTCTGTCATGAGGAGAGACTGAGCAGTTCAGGCCAATCCCCTCTGGAGTTTAGAAGAATGAGAGGATAACTAATTGAGGGATATAAAGCATGAAAGGGTGGGGGGTGGGGTGGTCGACAGTGGAGATGGAGAGAAGCTGTTTCCTCGTTTGCGACAACCTAGAACGTGAAGTCATTTCAGGATAAGGGTCTGGGGCAGATTGAAAACAGAGATGAGAAGGAATGATTTCTCTGAAAGAGGGAAGGTGTGACTTTGTGGAAATTCACTCCCCCCAGAGTGTGAGGAGGGTGCCTGGGCACTGAATAAATTGAAGGAAGAGACAGACAGGTTTTGAATCAGTGATGGATTAAAGGGAGCGAGGGCAGGAAGGTGAAGGTGAGGCTGATCAGCCATGGTCAAATGTAATGGGGGAGCAGGCCTCAAGGGGCTGAATGGCCTCCTCCTACTCCGAGGCTTTATTTTTCACTGACCCATCGATGAGACACTGAGCAAGGTGATGGTATTCCCATTGATAGTCACTGAATGATTTTTCTTTCCACTATGTGTCGTGGTTGCTTGTCTATGAGCTTATATCAATTCTACATATTGTCACAATTCTATGCAGAATTGAGCCAATCTAATTGCAACATTCATTGCCTTCTAACCTTGTGTCATTTTACAATTGTGCAGAGGACTTGCAAAGCTCTACTGCAATCAATAACTGGGAACTGGTGTCAAACAAAATAGTAAGAGTATGACAGGAGAGGGAACAAGACATTGGTGAGGCCACATTTGCAGTGCTGTGTCCTGCTCACCCTTCTACAGGAAGGATGTGGTTAAACTTGGAAAGGGTGCCACAAAGATTAAAAAGGAGTGGAGGGTTTGAGTTATAAGGAGAGGTTACATTTTTATGTCTTCATTTTTTAGTGGGATGTGGGGGTCGTTTGTTGGGCCTGCATTTATTGCCAATTCCCAGTTGCCCTTGAAAAGGTGGTGGTGAGCTGCCTTCTTGAACTGCCGCAGACTACCTGTTGGGGGTTGACCCACAATGCCATTAGGGAGGGAATTTCAGGATTCTGACCCAGCCACAGTGAAGAAACAGCAATATATTTCCAAATCAGGATGGTGAGTGGCTTGGAGGTGAACGTAAGGTGAAAGTGTTCCCATGTATCTGCTGCCCTTGTCCTTCTAGATGGAAGTGGTCGTGGGTTTGGAAGGTGGTGTCTGAGGATCTTTGGTGAATCTCTGCAAAACATCTTGTAGATAGTACATGCTGCTGCTACTGAGTGTTCATGCTTGTGGATGTGATGCCAATCAAGTGGGCTGCTTTGTCCTGGATGGTGTCAAGCTTCTGGAATGTTGTGGGGGCTGTACTCATCCAGGCAAGTGATGAATATTCCATCACACTCCTGACTTGGGCCTTGTAGATGGTGGACAGGCTTTCAGGAGTCATGAGGTGAGTTACTTGCCACACTATTCCAGGTACTCAGTGATGATAACATCATTGAATGTCAAGGGGTGTTGGTTAGATTGTCTCTTATTGGTGATGGTCATTGTCTGCCATTTGTGTGGCATGAACGTTATTTGCCACTTATCAGCCCAAGCCTGGAAATTGTCCAGATCTTGTTGCATTATAACACAGACTGTTTCAGTGTCTGAGGAGTCACAAATGGTGCAATCATCAAAGCAAACATCCCCACTTCTGACCTTATGACGAAAGGAAAATCATTAATGATGCAGCTAAAGATGGCAAAAATCTTTGCTTCCTCACAGTCCATGGGAGTCGTTCCGGAGGATTGGAAGGAGGCGAATGTTGTTCCTCTTTTCAAGAAGGATTATAGGGAAATCCCTGGCAATTACAGACCAGTCAGTCTTACGTCTGTGGTCAGCAAGTTTTGGGAAAGAATTCTGAGGGATAGGATTTATGACAATTTGGCAAAGCATAGCATGATTAAAGGCAGTCAGTGTGGCTTTGTGAGGGGCAGGTCGTGCCTCACAAATCTTATTGAGTTCTTTGGTTCTTTGAGGAGGTGACGAGACAGGTTGATGAAGGTCGACAGTGGATGTGGTGTATAAGGACTTCAGTAAGGCATTTGATCAGGTTCCCCATAGTAGGCTCATTCATAAAATCAGGAAGTATGGGATACTTCCTGAGATTTGACTATCTGGACTCAGAATTGGCTGGCTGACAGAAGGCAGAGAGTGGTTGCAGGTGGAAAGTATTCTGCCTGGAGGACAGTGTTGAGTGGAGTCCCGCAGGGCTCTGTTCTTGGGCCTCTGCTCTTTGTAGTTTTTATAAATGGCTTGGATGAGGAGGTTAAGAGGTGGGTTAGTAAATTTTCCGATGACACAAAGTTGGAGGTGCCTTTGAGCGTATCGAGGGCTCTTGTAGGCTGCAGCACGACATAGACAGGATGCAGAGCTGGGCTGAGAAATGGCAAATGGAGTTCAACCTGGAGTCGAACTTGAAAGCTGAATACAAGATTAAAGACAGGATTCTTGGCAGTGTGGAGGAACAGAGGGATCTTGGTGTGCAGGTACATAGATCCCTCAAAGTTGCCACCCAAGTAGATAAGGTTGTTAAGAAAGCATATAATGTTTCAGTTTTCATTAACATGGGATCGAGTTTAAGAGCTGCGAGGTTTTGCTGCAGCTCTACAAGTCCCTGGTGAGACCATACTTGGAATATTGTGTCCAGTTCTGGCTGCCCTACTATAGGAAAGATAAGGAAGCTTTGGAGAGGGTGCAAAGAAGGTTTATCAGGATGTTGCCTGGACTGGAGGGGCTTGTCTAACTAAGCTCAGACTTTCTCTCTGGAGAGAAGGAAGCGAGGTGTACAAGGTAATGAGAGGCATGGATAGAGTCAATAGTCAGAGACTTTTCCCCAGGGCAGGATTGACTGGCATGAGGGGTCATAGTTTTAAGATATTAGGAGAAAGATATAGAGGGAACATCAGAGGAAGGTTCTTTACGCAGAGAGTTGTGAATGCATGGAATGCGTTGCCAGCGGGGGTGGTGGAAACAGAGTCATTGGGGACATTTAAGCGACTGCTGGACATGTACATGGATAGCAGTGAATTAAGGAGTGTGTAGGATAGGTTATATTGTTTTAGGTTAGGATTAATCCTTGGCACAACATCGTGGGCTGAAGGGCCTGTTCTGTGCTATACTTTTCTATGTTCTATGATTTATGTTTGGACCTAGGATACTACCCCAAGGAACACCTAGACAGATGTCCTAGAGCTGAGATGTCTGACCTCCAACAACCACGATCATTTTCTTTGTGTCAAGTATGACTCCAACCATTGGAGTGTTTGCCCCCTGATACCCATTGATTCCAGTTTTGCCAGGGCTCCTTGATGCCATAGATCCCTCAAGTGGATAAGGTTGTTAAGAAAGCATATGGTTTTCTTTCGCAGGGGGATTGAGTTTAAGAGACACAATGTTATGCTGCAGTTCTATAAAGGTGAAAGTGAGGACTACAAATGCCAGAGATCAGAGTCGAGATTAGAGTGGTGCTGGAAAAGCACAGCAGGTCAGACAGCATCTGAGGAGCAGGAGAATCAATGTCTTAGGCAGGGGCCTGATGAAAGGCTCCTACCTGAAATGTTGATTATCCTGCTCCTTGGATGCTGCCTGATGTGCAGCTGTATAGAGCGCTGGTTAGACCACACTTGGAATATTGTGCTCAGATCTGGTCGCCTCATCATAGGAAGGATGCAGAAGCTTTATAGAGGGTGCTGAGGAGATTTATCAGGATGCTGCCTGGACTGGAGGGCATGACTTATGAAGTAAAGGTGAGGGAGCTGGGACTTTTCTCATTGGAGTGAAGAAGGATGAGAGTGACATGATAGAGGTATACAAGATGATGGGAGGCATAGATAGAATGGATAGTCAGAGATACTTTTTCCCAGGGCAGAAATGGCTATCACAAGGCTGTATAATTTTAAGGTGAATGGAGGAAGGTTTAGAGGAGATGTCAGAGGTAGGTTCTTTACACAGAGAGTGGTGGGTGTATGGAATGCACTGCCAGCAGTGGTAGCAGAGTCAGACATTTAAGCGACTCTTAGATAGGCACATGGATGATAGCTAAATGTAGGGTGTGTAGGTCAGTTGGATCTTAGAGATGCTGGGCTCTTCCATCATTGAGGATGGGGATATTTGTGGAGCCCCCTCCTCCAGTGAATTGTTTAAGCATCCACCACTATTCACAACTAGATGTGGCAGAACTGCAGAGCTTTGATATGATCCATTGGTTGTTACATTCCTTAGGTCTGTCTACCACTTGTGGCTTGGCATCGAGGCATCCTGTCTGATGGCTTCACCAGGGTGTCATTTCATCATGAGGTTTGCCTGGTGTTGCACCTGGCATGCCCTCCTGCACTCTCCATTGAACCAGGATTGATCCCCTGGCTTGATGGTAATGGTTGAGTAGGCGATATGCCAGGCCATGAGGTTACAGATTGTGCTGGAGTACAGGCCTGCTGCTGTTGATGGCCCACAGTGCCTCATGGATGCCCAGTCTGGAGTTGCTTGATCTAGAACATAGAACATAGAACATAGAAGAATACAGCGCAGTACAGGCCCTTTGGCCCTCGATGTTGCGCCGATCCAAGCCCACCTAACCTATACTAACCCACTATCCTCCATATACCTATCCAATGCCCGCTTAAATGCCCATAAAGAGGGAGAGTCCACCACTGCTACTGGCAGGGCATTCCATGAACTTACGACTCGCTGAGTGAAGAACCTACCCCTAACTTCAGTCCTATATCTACCCCCCCTTAATTTAAAGCTATGCCCCCTTGTAATACCCGACTCCATATGCGGGAAAAGGTTCACACTGTCAACCCTATCTAACCCCCTAATCATCTTGTACACCTCAATCAAGTCACCCCTAAACCTTCTTTTCTCTAATGAAAACAGCCCCAATTGTCTCAGTCTTTCCTCATACGATCTTCCTTCCATACCAGGCAACATCCTGGTAAACCTCCTCTGCACCCGTTCCAGTGCCTCCACATCCTTCCTATGGTATGGCGACCAAAACTGCACACAATATTCCAGATGCGGCCGCACCAGACTCTTATACAACTGCATCATGACCTCAGGACTCCGGAACTCAATTCCTCTACCAATAAAAGCCAGTACGCCATATGCCTTCCTCACCGCACTATTTACCTGGGTGGCAACTTTCAGAGATCTGTGTACATGGACACCAAGATCCCTCTGCTCATCCACACTACCAAGTATCCGACCATTAGCCCAGTACCTCATCTTTTTGTTACTCTTCCCAAAATGAATCACCTCACACTTAGCTACATTGAATTCCATTTGCCACCTTTCTGCCCAGCTCTGCAGCTTCTCTATATCCTGCTGTAACCTGCCACATCCTTCCTCACTGTCAACAACTCCTCTGACTTTCGTATCATCCGCAAACTTGCTCACCCAACCTTCTAACCCCTCTTCCAGGTCATTTATAAAAATGACAAACAGCAATGGTCCCAAAACAGATCCTTGCGGAACACCGCTAGTGACGGCACTCCATGAAGAAACTTTGCCATCAACTACTACCCTCTGTCTTCTTCCATCCAGCCAATTCCTAATCCAAACCTCCAACTCACCCTCAATGCCATATCTCCGTATTTTCTGCAGTAGCCTACCATGGGGAACCTTATCAAACGCCTTACTAAAATCCATATATACCACATCTACCGCTTTCCCCTCATCAACCTCCTTCGTCACCTTTTCAATGAATTCAATAAGGTTTGTGAGGCACGACCTGCCCTTCACAAAACCATGCTGACTATCCTTGATCACATTATTCCTATCCAGATGTGCATAAATCCTATCCCTTACAATTCTCTCTAAGACTTTGCCCACAACAGAAGTGAGACTCACCGGCCTATAGTTACTTGGGTTATCCCTACTCCCCTTTTTGAACAAGGGAACCACATTTGCTATCCTCCAGTCTTCTGGCACTACTCCTGTAGACAAAGAGGACATAAAAATCAAGGCCAATGGCTCTGCAATCTCCTCCCTTGCTTCCCAGAGAATCCTAGGATAAATGCCATCAGGCCCAGGGGACTTATCTATTTTCACCTTTTCCAGGATTTCCAACACCTCTTCTCTACATACCTCAAAGCCATCCATTCTACTTATTTGTGACTCAGTATTCACATCGACGACAATGTCCTGTTAGAAGTCTGTCCCATTTAGCACAGTGATAGTGCCTCACACATGGAGATTATTCTCACTGTGAAGGCAAGGCAGTGGCCCCACAAGGACTGTGCGGTGGTCACTCTTACCGATACTGTCCTGGACAGATGCATCTGTAGCTGACAGATTGGTAATAGTGAGACCACGTATGCTTTTTCCCTCTTGTTGGTTCTCTCACCACCTGCCACAGACATAGTCGAGCAGCTATGTCCTTTAGGACACAACCACTTTGATGATTAGTTCTGCTGCTGAGGTGCTCTAAGTGGTGGACATTGTAATCTAACACTCAAAGTACACTTTGTGCCCTGGTCTTCCTCAGTGCTTCCTCTAAGTATTGTTCAACGTGGAGGAGTACCGATTCATCAGCCAAGGGAGGACGCTATGTGGTAATCAGCAGGAGGTTTCCTTGCTCATGTTTAACCTGAAGCCATGAAAGGTCATGGGCTTCAGAGTCAATGTTAAGGTCCCAGGGCAACTCCATCCCAACTGTATCCCACTGTGCCACCACCTCTGCTGGGTCTGTCCTGTCCAGGGTTGGTGATGATGGGGTCTGGGACATTATCTGTAAGATATGATTCTGTGAGTATGACGATGTCAGGCTGTTGCTTGACTAGTCTGCGAGACAGCTCTCCCACCTTTGGCACTAACCCCCAGATGTTATTGGGCAAGGCTTTTGCAGGGCTGTTTCTGCTGTTTCCACTAGTGTTTTTTCCTGTGCCGAGATCGATGCCAGGTGATTAATTTCTTTGGGACTTTGTAGTGATTGGTAAAACTGAATACCTTGCTTGGCCACTTCAGATGGCAACCGAGAGTCAACCACATTGCTGTGGGTCTGGAGTCACATGTAGGTCAGACCAGGTCAGGATGGCAGATTTATTTCCCTGAAGGACATTAGTGATCCAGATGGGGTTTTCTGACAATTGACAATGGTTTCATGGTCATCATTAGATCCTTAATCCCAGATTTCAAAATCCATCATCTGTTGTGCTGGGATTCAAACCTAGGTCCTCAGAACATTAGCTGGGTTGCCAGATTAATAGCCTAGCAATAATACCATTCATGGCCACTGCATTCCAAACAAACTGGGACCTTTTTTCCCTGAAGTGTAGGAGGCTGAGTGATTTTATAATCCACCTTATAGTGGATTATAAAATCATGAGGGGCATGGATAAAGTGAATAGCAAAGACCTGTTCCCGAGGGTAGGGGGGCCTGAAACCAAAGAGGTTTAAGATGAAAGAGGAAAGATTTAAAAGTGAACTGGAGGGCAATGTTTTCATGCAGAGGGTGGCATGTGCATGGAACGAAGTGCCAGAGGAAGTGGTGAAACTGGTAACAATTTCAATATTTAAAAGTCTTTTGGACAGCTGCATGGATTGGAAAGGTTTAGAGGGATATGGGCCAAATGCAGGCAAATGGGACTAGTTCACTTTAGGAAACCTGGTCAGCACGAGCGAGTTGGACCAAAAGGCCTTTTTCCATGTTGTACGATTCTTGTGAAACTAGGAAGCTGTAAGCTGTGCTGAGGAGCCAAAGACTGAATGAAGAATGATGATTTATTGTCACCTATACTTTGCAATGAACAACACAGTCAAATACGGTGAAAGGCTTCAATTGCTACAAATGGCACCATTTGAATACTTTGCAGATAAAAAGATAACACTGATAGAAAGTCCATCTTTATTCCACAGCCTCTACCATGAGCCCCGAGCTGGCTGAGCATCGACACCTGCACTGCCCATACTGGACCACCAACGTAGGAGCTGCAACTCTCCAGGTGCCATCTCGTTCTTGCTGGGGCCACCCTGCCGATGGACACCAGGTTCCAGCTGGACCCACACTCGCCCCACAACAAGGAGTCCCCTGCTCCCATCCGTCACTGCTTGATCAACAACCAGGAGAACCCGGTTCCAGCGCCAGGCCGCCCACAACCTGGGCACCCGGGCCCAGGCCTACAACAACCAGAAGACATGGGCTCTGAGCTGACCACAATCAGGAGACCCAGGCTCTGGGCCTACCAGAACCAGGAGAATCAGCTCTAGACCTGTCGCAATCAGCAGAATCTCCTGGCCTACCATAACCAGGAGACCTGTGTTCCCAGCATACCACAACCAAAAGAATCCAGTGACAGGTCTACCACAACCAGGAGGCCTATGCTCCAGGCATACCGGAACCAGGAGACCCAGGCTCTGGGCTTACCACAATCAGGAGACAGAGAACACAGAACATGGCCCTTCAGCCCTTAATGTTGCGCTGACCTGTGAAATTAATCTGATGCTCACCAAACCTACACCGTTCCATTATTATCCATATTTATGTCCAATGCCCATTTAAACGCCCTTAACATTGACAAGTCTACTACAAAAGGCTATCCCTGATATCTGTCCTAGATCTATCACCCCTCAGTTTAAAGCTATGGCCCCCGAGTCAGCCTTCACCATCGGAGGACAAAGGCTCTCCCTGCCCACCCTATCTAACCCTCTGATTATCTAATACGTATCGATTATGTCACCTCTTAACCTTCTTCTCTGCAATCGAAAACAGCCTCAGTTCCCTCAGCCTTTCCTCGTAAAACCTTCCCTCCATACCAGCCAACATTCTAGCAAATCTCCTCTGACCCCTTTCCAAAGCTTCCACATCCTTCCTATAATGCGGTGACCAGAACTGTACACAATACTCCAAGTGCGGCCGCACCAGTGTCTTGTACAGCTGAAGCATGACCTCGTGGCTCCAAAACTCAATCCCCCTACAAACACCAACACACCACACACCTTCTTAACAACCCTATCAACCTGGGTGGCAACCTTCACCTGATATATGCACCTGGATACGAGATCTTTTTGTTCATCTGCACTACCATGAATTTTATCATTACACTGCATTACTGTTACTTCTTCCAAAGTGAACTACCTCACACTTCTCCACATTAAACTCCATTTGCCCCTTCTCAGCCCAGCTCTGCATCTTATCTATGTCCCTCTGTAATCCACAACATCCTTCGGCACTATCCACAACTCTGCCTACCTCAGTGTCATCTGCAAATTTACTAATCCAGCCTTCTATGCCCACATCCAGATCATTTATAAAAATTACAAACATCAGTGGTTCCAAAACAGATCTTTGCAGCATACCACTGGTAACTGAGCTCTAGGATGAACATTTCCAATCAACCACCACCCTCTGTCTTCTTTCAGTGAGCCAATTTCTGATCCAAACCACTAACTTACCTTCAATTCCAAAACTCAATATCTTATGCAATAGCCTACCATGTGGAACCTTATCAAATGCCTTCCTGAAGGCCATATACACCACATCAACCACTTTATCTTCATCCACCTGTTTTGTCACCTTCTCAAAGAACTCAATAAGGTTAGTGAGGCACAACCTACCCTTCACAAAACTGTGCTGACTATCCCAAACAAATTATTCCTTTCCAGATTATCATAAATCCTATCTCTTTTAACCTTTTCCAACACCTTACCCACAACCGAAGTAAGGCTAACCGGCCTATAATTACCAGGATTGTCTCTCCTCCACTTCTTAAACAAGGGGATAATATTTGCTATCCTCCAATCTTCTGGCATGACTCCTGTTGACAATGATGACATAATGATCAAAGCCAAAGGCTCAGCTATCTCCTCCCTGCCTTCCTGAGAATCCGAGGATAAATCTCATCCGGCTCAGGGGTCTTATCAATTTTCAGGATTGATAAGATTGCTAAAACCTCCTCTTTGTCAAGCACAATCCCATCTAATCTAGCAACCTGCATCTCTGTATTCTCACAAACATCGCCCTTTTCCAACATGAATACTGATGAAAGTATTCATTAAGTGCTTTCCAATGTCCTCAGATTCCACAGACAGCTTTCCACTGCTGTCTGTTAGATTGGCCCTAATCTTACTCCAGTCATTCTTTTATTCCTGATACACCTAGAGAAGGCCTTAGAGTTTTCCTAGATCCCATCCGCCAACAACTTCTCATGCCCCATCCTGGCTCTTCTTAGCCCTTTCTTTAGATCTTTTCTGGCTAACTTATAACTCTCAAGCCTCCTAACTGATCCTTCACGCCTCATCCTCACATATGCCTTCTTCCTCTTGACAAAAGCTTTAAACTTTTTAGTAAACCATGGCTCCTTCTCTTGACAACTACCTCCCTGCCTGATAGGTATATATTTATCAAGGACCCGCAGTAGCTATTCCTTGAATAAGGTCCACATTTCAAGAGTGTCCATCCCCTGTAGTTTCCTTCCCCATCCTATGCATCCTAAATCTGGCCTAACTGCATCATAATTGCCTTTCTCCCAATTATACCTCTTTCCCTGCCCATTGCTATTGCAAACATAACCGAATTGTAGTCACTATCGCCAAAGTACTCATCTACCTCCCAATCTAACACCTGGCCGGGCTCATTACCCAGTACCAAATCCATTCTGGCCATCGCCCCTCGTTTGCCTGCCTACATACTGTGTCAGAAAACCCTCCTGCAAACATTGAACAAAAACTGACCCATCTAAACTACTTGAACTACAGTATTCCCAGTAAATATTTGGAAAGTTAAAGTTCCCCATAACAGCTACTCTGTTACTCTCGCTTCGATCCAGAATCATCTTCGCTATCCTTTCCTCTACATCTCTGGAACTATTCAGAGGCCTATAGAAAACTCCCACAGGGTGACCTCTCCTTTCTTATTTCTAACCTCAGCCCAAACTGCCTCAATAGATGAGTCCTCAAACGTTCTCTTAGCTGCTGTAAAACTGCCCTTGACCAACAATGCCACACCACCATCTATTTTACCATCTTCTCTGTTCTTACTGAAACATCTAAATCCTGGAACCAGCAGCAACTATTCCTGTCCCTCCTATTGCCATGTCTCTGAAATGGCCACAACATCGAAATCCCAGGTACCAATCCAAGCTGCAAGTTCACCCACCGGATGCTCCTGGCATTGAAGTACACACATTTCAAACCAACTTCCTGATTGCCGGTGTCCTCTTGCAACCTGGTAAACCTATCCCTGACCTCATTACCCTCAACCTCCTGTACACAGGGATAAATTCATATTCCCATCCCTGGCTGCATGAGTTAAACCACTCCTCCCCTCAAAGAGCATTCATAAATTCCCTCCCCCCGCTGGTTCAGGTGAAGACTATCCTGTTTTTAGAGGTCCAACATTCCCCAAAAAGAGCTTCAATTATCCAAGAATCCAAAACCCTCCCTCCTGCACCATTCCTGCAGCCATGTGTTCAGCTCCACTCTCACTCTGTTCCTTGCTTCACTAGCACATGGCATGGGCAACAAACCAGAGATAACAACTCTGTTTGTTCTCAGGCTAAGCTTCCACCCAAGTTCCCTGAATTTCTGCCTTCGATCCCACCTTTCTTCCTTCGTTGGTGCCGATATGGACCACAACTTGGGGCTGCTCCCCCTCCCCCTCAAGAATCCCCAAAACACAATCAGAGACATCACAAACCCTGACACCTGGGAGGCAACACACTAACTGTGAATCTCTCTCGTTCCCACAAAACATCCTATCTGTTCCCCTAACTATGGAGTCCACAATGACTAAAGGTCTGCTCCTCTTCCCCCTTCCCCTCTGAGCAACAGGGACAGACTCTGCGCCAGAGACCTGTGCCCCATTGCTTATCCCTGGTAAGTCCCACTTGTTGTTGAGGGGAACCATCACAGGAGATCTGTGAAATGCCTGCCGGTTCCCTTTCCTACCCCTGACGGTAACCCATCCACCTTCTTCACATGGCTGTGGAGTAACTACCTCCCTGTAACTCCTCTCAATAATCCCCTCTGCCTCTGAATGATCCAAGGTTCATCAAGTTCCAGTTCCAGTTCTCTAACACAGTTCTTGATGAGCTGGAGTTGGGTGCACTTCCCACAGATGAAGTCAGCAGGGACACTAAGGATGACCCTTACCTCCCACATACTGCAGGAAGAACATTCAACTGCCATAACCTCCATTCCCATTATTCTAAATTCCCAAATGGACTGCTGAAAAAATGAAACACAAAAGAAGAAGGAGAATGGGTAGGAGATACGACCTGAGTAGTGTTTCAGTAAAGCAACCACCCAAATATGTAACCTTGTGACCTCTCTGACTGCCATCAGGAACTGAAGGACAGGCTCTGGGCCTACCACAACCTGGAGAACACAGGCTTCGGGCCTACAAGAACCAGGAAAATCAAACTCCGGACCTACCACAACTAGGAGAATGCAGCTCCCGGCCCACTGCAAACTGGAGATCGGGGTTCCCGGCCTACCACAAGAACGTGACCTGGATTGGGGCCTACTACAACTAGGAGACCCAAGCTCCAGACCTACCACAACCAGGACACCCAGGCGCCTGACCTATCACAAACAGGAGACCCAGGCTCCATGTTCACCACAACCAGAGGAATCCAGCTCCAGACCTACTAAAACCAGGAGACCTGAGCTCCGGGCCTAATAAAATCAAGGAGACCCTGGTTCCAGGCATACAACCCAGGAGACCCATGTTTCAGGCCTATCACAATCAGGAGGCATGGGCTCCAAGCCTACCACAGGCCCCAGGACTACCACTATCAGAAGAACCCAGCTCCAGGCCTATCACAATCAGGAGAACCCAGGCTCTGGGCCAGCCTCAACCATGTGGACCCGGATTCTGAGTCAGCCACAACCAGGAGAAGCCAGTTCTGGGCTTAACATAAACAGGAGAGCTGGGCTCGGGGCCTACCTCACCAGGAGACCCAGGTTCTGGGCCTACCAGAACCAGGCAAATCTGAGCTCTGGGCCTACCATAAACAGGAGAATCCGGCTCCGGGCCTACCACAACCAATAACTGTTGCTACACTGATAAACAAGAGTCCCTGCTGTGAGCCGACCCCAACCAGGCATCCCTAGCTCCACTGTCAGGCCAGGCCAGATCACTGCCTTACCAAAAGAACCCCTTCTCCACAATGTCACCTTCTTTGCTGCCAACAGGAAGAAGAAGAAGAAAAAATTTTAAAATCAAAGCAAGGGTAAGGGAAGAAGGGAAGAAGCTGCCACCCAAAGTGGATGGGTCGAGGAGCCCGAACGCTGCCTAACGTGCCAGCACCACCATGTTGAATGTTGCTACCAGGCCAGTCCTGTCAGGATCTGCTCTGAATATGTGGGTATTCACAATCACACATTATCAAACTGTTCATGTCAGTTTGTTTTGTGAAACTGGGAGTGTTATGTTTCTGTCAGTTTCTGCTATGCAGATACTTGTGTGTATCACATGACCTTTCTCATGTGATCAGGTACTGCAATGTCAATGTACAACTGTAGCTATGGACCTTTTCTTCATACTGTTTATCTTTGTTTCTGCTATGTCAATTCTTGAGTGAAGTTATCGGTCTGTAACTCTCAGTTTTGCGTTTTAATGTGTGAGTGTGGTTATCAATCTCTACTAGTCAGTTTTGATTTTGTGACTATTTGTGTCTGAGAGTTTCTGCTATGTGAATATGTGAATGTCGTTATCAATCTGTACATGTCTGTTTCTGCTGTGTGAACATTTCAATTTGGTATCAATATGTATCTGTCAGTTCTGTTCTGTGAAAATGTGAGTTTATTTATCAATCTATTAATATCATTTTCTGTGACATCACTGTTTGTGTGCAGTTATCGTCACAGAGCCATGGAAATAGACCCTTCAGTCAAACTCATCCATTCCAACCAGATATCTTAACCTAATTGAGTCCCATTTGCCAGCACTTGGCCCATATCCCTCTGAACCCTTCCTATTCATATACCCATCCAGATGCATTTTACATGCTGTAATTGTACCAGCCTCATCCACTTCCCTCTGGCAGCTCATTGTATACACGCACAACCCTCTGCATGAAAGAGTTGCCACTTATGTTCCTTGTAAGTTTTTCCCCTCTCAGCTCCCCCCCCCCCAGCCCTCTACTTCTGAACTCCCCACCCCATTATCAATGTATTTATGTGAATGTCTAAGTCTATGTATCAGCCTGTGCGTTTAGTTATCAACCTCTATGTCAGTTTATGTTGTATCAATTCTTGCATGAAGTTGTCAATACGTCAGTCTCTGCTATGTAAATATAGTAATCACTCTGTACCTGTCAGTTTCTGAAATATGAATTTGAGAGTGTAGTTGTCAATCTGTCCATTCCAGCTTCGGTTATGTGTGGGAGTGTACTTATCAGGCTGTATCAGTTGCTGCTATGTAATTATGTCTGTTGATGTTTCAATACGTAACTCCAGTTCTTTTTTTATATAATTCCTTCGCAGGATGTAGGCATCACTGGCCACTCCCACGTGGGCCTCCACAGCTACAATAGACACTGCTCCATCAACAAAGATTGAAGTGAGACTTTCCTGGTGCAGATTCATGGTCTCATAAGACTAACGGATGCCAACACCAGGCATCATTGGCGACGTCAGCATTTATTGCCCATCCCTATTTGCCCAGAGAGCAATTAAAAGTCAACCACATTGCTGTGGGTCTGGAGTCACATGAAGGCCAGAGCAGGTCAGGATGGCAGTTTCCGTCTCTAGTTAGTGAAATAGTTGGGGTTTTCCAACAATCGGCAATGGTTTTATGGCCATCATTAGAGTCTTAATTCTGGATTTTTATTGAATTCAAATTTCACTGCTTACTGAGGCTGGATTTGAACCCTGGTTCCCAAAACATTACCTGGTCCTCTGGATTAACAGTTGAAAGTTGTGGCACTGGAAAAGCACAGCAGGTCAGGCAGCATCCAAGGAGCAGGAGAATCAATGTTTTGGGCATAAGCCTTCATCAGGAATACTGGGGAGGGGAATGGGGGGAAAGGGGAATGAGAAGTAAATAGAAAGTTGGGAGTGGGGCTGGGGGATGGTAACTGGGAAAGTTATAGGTACATGGAGGTGGAGGGGTGATGGTGGTAGGTCAGAGAGGAGGGTGGAGCAGATAGGTGTGAAGGAAGATGGATAGGTAGGACAGTTCAAGAAGGTGGTGCCAATTTGGAGGGCTAGATCTAGGATTAGATGGGGGGAGAGGAGATGAGGAAACTGGTGAAATTGACGTTGATGCGATGTGATTGGAGGGTCCCAAGATGGAACATGAGAGTTCTTCACCCAGGCTTTGAGTGGCTTAGATTTGGTGGTGGAAGAGGCCCAAGACTTGCATGTCCTTGGATGGAGTGGGGGGGGGGGGGGGCGTGTTAAAGTGGTTAGCCACTGGACGGTGGGGTTGTTTGGTACGTGTGTCCCAGAGATGTTCTCTAAAACATTCTGCAAGTTGCCATGTAGAGAGAACCACATCGAGAGAGAAGTGTTTGGATGTGCAGGAAAATCTCTGCCAGGTGTGGAAGGATCCTTTGGGGCCTTTGGTGGAAGTAAGAACAAAGAATTTTACAGCATAAGATCAGGCTGTTCGGCCGTCCAAGCCTGTGCCGAAACAGATCCTCTATCGAAACCTGACGCATATTTTCTAAAGATCTATGTTCCTTAGCTCCCTGCCCATATCTGTCTGGACGCATCTCAAATGACGCTATCATTCCCGCCTCTACCAGGCACCCTCCACTCTCTGCATGTATATCTCCCTGAAACTTTTCCACTTTCACTTTGAACTCATGACCTCTGGTAATTGTGTCCCCCACTCTGGGAAAAAAGCTTCTTGCTCTCCACCCTGTCTCTACCTCTCATGATTTTGTAGTCCTCAATCAGGTCCCCCTCAACCTCCTTCTTTCCTCACACTTAGATTAGGTTAGATTACTTACAGTGTGGAAACAGGCCCTTCAGCCCAACAAGTCCACACAGACCCTCCAAAGAGCAACTCACCCAGACCCATTCCCCTACATTTACCTAACACTACAGGCAATTTAAGCATGGCCAATTCACCTGACCTGCACATCTTTGGACTGTGGGAGGAAACCGGAGCACCCGGAAGAAACCCACGCAGACACGGGGAGAATGTGCAAACTCCACAAACACAGTTGCCTGAGATGGGAATTGAACTCGGGTCTCTGGCGCTGTGAGGCAGCAGTGCTAATCACTGTGCCACCGTGCCACCGATTGCCCGGATTTGCCCGGATTGAACTCCATCTGCCATTTCTCTACCCAACTCTCCAATCTGTCTATATTCTGCTGTATTCTCTGACAGTCCCCTTCACTATCTGCTACTCCACCGAATCATCAGTAACATGGAAACTATCCCTAATCCCCCACATCCGACAGGAAGAGCACATCACCTTACTAAAGGTCATCTTTACACCCAGGAAGTAACACAGGACAGACCCAGGAAGTAACACAGTCTTGCTGCTTTAAAACCACTGCTCCACCTAACTTCATATCTATGGTTCATATTTTTCAAGTTTAATCAAGAGACAGATTGCCATGAAAACATATAATCAAAAACATTCCACTCTACTCACTATTGTAGATCTAGCCACTTGGTTGTTCCCTTTCTATGATCTCTCCACACTGGTTTCTCCAAGGTCAGCTGTGAATTTCACTGTTTGTTTGCTTTCCTTAGAGGAATGTGAAGCCCGCAGGCTCTTGAAATCAAACAGCAGAGGCATTATCTGTGAAGGTTCACTGCTGGGTCAGACAGCAGTGAGCTTTCTTTTTTCATAGATTCACTTGCCACCATATAATCGCTGCCTTTGCCTCGCTTCCTTCCTTTTTAATATCCATTGTTTGACCTTTGTTTCCCAAAGTTCCAAACCAATGTAGCAGCTTATAAAATTGTAATTACTGCTCCTGGAAGTTGAGGAAATCAGCTCCAAACTGAACATATCTTAAAGGAGCAGCTCTTCCAGCTACAAGTTTTTTTCCCATCCTCCATCTAGTCAACAACATTGCTGTGGCTCAAAGGTCACATTTAGCCCAGACCAGATAAAGATGACTGGTTTTCCCAGATTGGTTTTCCCGACAACTGACAATGGTTTCACGGATTCTTAATTTGTTTTCGATTGTGAAGATTTGACATACTGAGGGAGCCTTTTCTGTGCTGGGGATCCTTGTGACTCTGGCCACAATGATGAATGGACAAATTCACTTCCACATTGGAAGAAAACAAGACAGGCAGAGCAGAGTCCAACAGGGATCCCACAACAGGCCTAGTACATTCATAAGCATTGTAATATGTACTTTGCAGGCCCCAGAGGAGGCAGGCATTAAAGTAAATCAGAAAACAATTGGCACAATGAGACTACCACAACTTGAATATGTGGGACATTGAGTTCATAAGGGAGGAAACTCTCCCCAGGCCATCAAAAACATGCCACAATCACTGGCCAGGGAAGTGAGGACGCTATTGGGAGAATTTTATTCCTGGAGATATAGCTCATGGTAGGCAATTGTCTAGTGGTATTATTGCTGGGCTATTAATTCAGAGACCCAGGAAATTTCCTGGTGATCTGGGTTCAAATCCTGCCACTGTAGATGGTGGAATTTGATTCCAAGAAAGATTTCAAATTAAGAATGTATCCATTGTCAATTCTTGGGAAAATCACATTTGAATCACTAATGTCTTTTAGGGAAGGAAGCTGCCCTCATCTCGTGAATAAAAAATAATCGTATGATCCGAAAGTCGGAGGAGTTGTAGACAGTGAGGAAGGATGTGGCAGGTTACAGCGGGATATAGATAAGCTGCAGAGCTGGGCAGAAAGATGGTAAATGGAGTTCAATGTAGCTAAGTGTGAGGTGATTCACTTTGGTAAGAGTAACAAAAAGATGGGGTACTGGGCTAATGGTCGGATACTTGGTAGTGTGGATGAGCAGAGGGATCTTGGTGTCCATGTACACAGATCTTTGAAAGTTGCCATCCAGGTAAATAGTGCTGTGAAGAAGGCATATGGCGTACTGGCTTTTATTGGTAGAGGAATTGAGTTCCGGAATACTGAGGTCATGTTGCAGTTGTATAAGACTCTGGTGCGGCCGCACCTGGAGTATTGTGTGCAGTTTTGGTCGTCATACTATAGGAAGGATGTGGAGGCACTGGAACGGGTGCAGAGGAGGTTTACCAGGATGTTGCCTGGTATGGAAGGAAAATCGTATGAGGAAAGACTGAGGCACTTGGGGTTGTTTTCATTGGAGAAAAGAAGGTTTAGGGGTGACTTGATAGAGGTGTACAAGATGATTAGGGGTTTAGATAGGGTCGACAGTGAGAATCTTTTTCCACGTATGGAGTCAGCTATTACAAGGGGGCATAGCTTTAAATTAAGGGGTGGTAGGTATAGGACAGATGTTAGGGGTAGGTTCTTTACTCAGCGAGTCGTGAGTTCATGGAATGCCCTGCCAGTAGGGACTCTCCCTCATTATGGGCATTTAAGCGGGCATTGGATAGGCATATGGAGGATAGTGGGCTAGTGTAGGTTAGGTGGGCTTGGATCGGCGCAACATCGAGGGCCGAAGGGCCTGTACTGCGCTGTATTCTTCTGTGTTCTATGTAATCTGCAGCAACTGTGAAGCAAATACGGTGATTAGTGAAGGGAGGAAAGCTGTAAATAGAACGACTAGAGTGAGGCATCATAGTCTGCCTTGATGTCAGCCCCTGCCATTAGGTTGATCAATATGATCCAACCATTCTACTTGCAATACAATTTAACTGGAAAGTTTCTATCATTAGAGAACTGGTTTGGAGAAATTGGTGGAAGTGAAGGTTGATAAATCCCCAGGGCCTGATAATCTGGGGATTATCACAGAGCACCTAAGGAAGTGGCTTGAGAAGTAATGGTTGCAGTATTGATCATCTTCCAAGATTCTTTAGTCTCTGGAGCAGTTCCTAATGGGTTGGAGATTAAGTCATGGAACCCAGCTATTTCGAAAACTCTAGAGTGAGATGATTCGAATACAGGAACAAGGATGCCTTGCTGCGATTATACAGAGCATTGGCAAAGCCATTTGGAGAATATGGAGTGCAGTTTGGTCTCCTTATCTGGGGAAGGATGTTCCTCCTGCCGAGAGAGTGCAATGAAGTTTTTCCAAATGGATTCCTGAGCTGGCAGGACTGGAGTACAAGGAGAGATAGTGTTTGTCTGGATTTTATTCTCTGGAATGTTATCATATAGAAGCCTGTAAAATTCCAGCAGTTTAATGCAGGAAGGATGTTTCCAGTGATGGGGGCATCCTGTATCAGGGATCATAGTTTAGGATTGGGGAACAAATCCTTTAGGATTGAGATATAGAGAAATTACTTCACCCAGAGAGTGGTGCATCTGTCACATTCACAACCACAGAAAGTAACTGAAATAAAATATTTGTGGTTTCATGGAGGCAGTAGATATAGCTCTTGTGGATAAGGGGAACCGTAGAAATAGGAGTATGACAGGATGACATTCCTGAGTTACTGCATCATCTCCTGATGCCTTATTGGTGAAAGTCTCAAATGACAAATTAATGTTGGAAATTGAGTTTAAATTGTAAGACTTAGAATAGGAATATGTAGAATAGTGACTATGTGAGTAGGTACACAGGACAACGTGTGTGAAAATCTGGCTCAGAATGCATGAGCGTGTGTGTAGCACAGGCAGTCAGACTGAGAGAAACTGAGACAGCAAACACGATCCTCTTTGAACAAGATTTTTACTGTTAAACTGGATACCACCCAATGAGATCATGGTGGAACAAGTTGCCAGATTTTGCATGTTGTCCTCCGTATCCATAGTGACCAACAGAGTCTCATTGGGATGTGTGCCTGTGGAAAAAGCACCAGAGAATAAAACAGAGATCTGATCTCTGCAACAATGTGCTGACTGTGGATGGAGCATATGTAGAAGACATTGGGTCAGGTGTTGTGGGACGTGATAATCACACTCAGATTGGGACTGTCTATTTTAAACATGCCCTTCGGCCCAACAAGTCCACACCGACCCTCTGAAGAGTAACCCTCTAGCGTATTACTCTACACTTACCCCTGATTAATGCACCTAACCCACAAACCCCTGAACACTATGGGCAATTTAGCATGGCCAATTTGCCTAACCTAACCTGATTGTGGGAGGAAAACGGATCATCCGTAAGAAATCCACACAGACACGGACAGAACGTACAAACTCCACACAGACAGTCGTCCGAGGCTGGAATCGGACCCGGGTCCCTGGCACCTGTGAGGCAGCTAACCACTGAGCCACCGTGGCACCCATAAACAACAACTAACAACAAGCGAAATCCCTGGTTCTAAGGCAAGTTTCTGATAAGGTGTCCTTCACAAATGCAGAGCCAAACATCAATTTTGATAGTTAGAGTCACAGAAATGTACAGCATGGAAACAGACCCTTTGGTCCAACCTGTCCATGTCGACCAGATATCCCAACCCAATCTAGTCCCACCTGCCAGCGCCCGGCTCATATCCCTCCAAACCCTTCCTATTCATATACACATCTCTTTTATATCTTTCCCCTCTCACCCTAAACCTATGCCCTCTAGTTCTGGACTCCCCGATTCCAGGGAAAAGACTTTGCCTATTTATCCTATCCATGCCCCTCATAATTTTGTAAACCTCTATAAAGTCACCCCTCAGCCTCTGACGATCCAGGGAAAACAGCCCAGCCTGTTCAGCCTCTCCCTTATAGCTCAAATCCTCCAACCCTGGCAACATCCCTGTAAATCTTTTCTGAACGCTTTCAAGTTTCACAACACCTTTCCAATAGGAAGGAGACCAGAATTGCATGCAATATTCCAACAGTGGCCTAACCAATGTCCTGTACAGCCGCAACATGACCTCCCAACTCCTGTACTCAGTACTCTGACCAATAAAGGAAAGCATACCAAACGCCTTCTTCACTGTCCTATCTACCTGTGACTCCACTTTCAAGGAGCTATGAACCTGCACTCCAAGGTCTCTTTGTTCAGCAACACTCCTTTGGACCTTACCATTAAGTGTATAAGTCCTGCTAAGATTTGCTTTCCCAAAATGCAGCATCTCGCATTTATCTGAATTAAACTCAGTCTGCCACTTTTCAGCCCATTGGCCCATCTGGTCCAGATCCTGTTGTAATCTGAGGTAACCCTCTTTAATGTCCACTACACCTGCAATTTTGGTGTCATCTGCAAACTTACTAACTGTACCTCTTATCATCGCATCCAAATCATTTTTGCAAATGACAAAAAGTAGAGGACCCAGCACTGATCCACTGGTCACAGACCTCCAGTCTGAAAAACAACCCTCCACCACCCTCTGTCTTCTACCTTTGAGCCAGTTCTGTATTCAAATGGCTAGTTCTCCCTGTATTCCATGAGATCTAACCTTGCTAATCAGTCTCCCATGGGGAACCTTGTTGAATGCCTTACTGAAGTCCATATAGATCACATCTACTGCTCTGCCCTCATCAATCCTCTTTGTTACTTCTTCAAAAAACTCAATCAAGTTTGTGAGACATTCTTTCCCATGCACAAAAGCCATGATGACTATCCCGAATCAGTCCTTGCCTTTCCAAATACATGTACATCCTGTCCCTCAGGATTCCCTCCAACAACTTGCCCACCACTTAGGTCAGGCTCACCGGTCTATAGTTCCCGAGCTTGTCTTTACCGCCCTTCTTAAACAGTGGCACCACGTTTGCCAACCTCCAGTCTTTCGGCACCTCACCTGGACTATCGATGATACAAATATCTCAGCAAGAGCCTAACAATCACTACTCTAGCTTCCCACAGAGTTCTCGGGTACACCTAATCAGGTCCTGGGGATTTATCCACCTTTAACCATTTCAAACATCCAGCACTTCCTCCTCTGTAATCTGGACATTTTGCAAGATGTCACCATCTATTTCTCTACAGCCTATATCTTCCATATCCTTTTCCACAGTAAATACTAATGCAAAATATTCATTTAGTGTCTCCCCCATTTTCTGTGGCTCCACACGAAGGCCGCCTTGCTGATCTTTGAGGGGCCCTATTCTCTCCCTAGTTACACTTTTGTCCTTAATATATTTGTAAAAACCCTTTGGATTCTCCTTAATTCTATTTGCCAAATCTACCTCATGTCCCTGTTTTGCCCTCCTGATTTCCCTCTTAAGTATACTCCTACTTTCTTTATACTCTAAGGATCACTCAATCTGTACCTGACATATGCTTCCTTCTTTTTCTTAACCAAACATTCAATTTCTTTAGTCATCCAGCATTCCCTGTACCTAACAACCTTCCCTTTCACCCTGACAGGAATATACTTTCTCTGGATTCTTTTCATTTCTGAAGGCTTCCCATTTTCCAGCCATCCCTTTACCTGCGAACATCTGCCTCCAATCAGCTTTCGAAAGTTCTTGCCCAATACCATTAAAATTGGCCTTTCTCCAATTTAGAACTTCAACTTTTAGCTCTGGGGTATCCTTTACCATCATGATTTTAAAACGAATAGAATTATGGTCGCTGGCCCCAAAGTGCTCCCCCACTGACACCTCAGTCACCTGCCTTGCTTTATTTCCCAAGAGTAGGTCAAGTTTTGCACCTTCTCTAGTAGTTACACCCACATACTAAATCAGAAAATTGTCTTGTACGCATTTAAGAAATCCCTCTCCATCTGAACCTTTAACATTATGGCAGTCCCCTTGTAAAATAGAACAGTCAGGGGAAGGCAAACTTTTCCCCCTTTTCACAATAGTCAGCTGTCAAATTCAGAAATTTAAACATCAAGAAACGTGGACAGCCATGTTGAAAAATGGATAGCACATCACAGACGATGATTCTGGAAGGGGAGTTTGGGGTAGGGGGCCTTGGGATAGGGTGACAAGTGCATGGAAAGGTGCCAAGTGCATAAGAGGAGGGTATCAAGTCGGTAGTGTACCAGATGGGCGTTGTGGTTTGTGTGTCAGTGTGTGTGCGCGCGCGTCTGTGTGGGTTTGTGTGTATCTGTGTTTCTGTGTTTGTGTCTGTGTCAGTATTTGTGTGTGCCTGTGTGTCTTGAATGTGTGTGTGTCTGTGTGTTTCAGTGTATGCTTTGTAGGGTCCTGGTCCGATGTCGGGACTGTGATTTTAGAGGGTCCCAGGATGGCGCAGTGTCATTGGTGGTGGGTAAGAGAAGTCTACTCAGGAGTTAGATGAGTTAGTATATCTGAGTAAGTATATCATTTAATTTCATTGCAACCATCAAAGGCACCAATTAAATAGAACATTTCAGAAGGTTTCAGGCAAAGAGGAGTATCCCAGTGGGAAATTCGCTTTTCAGTCAGTTAAATCAGAGTATGTTGCAATACTGTCAAAGACAGTGAGACAGGTGGCAAGAAACAGAGGGAGAGAGAGAAATCATGTGAAAGAGGGTGCAAAAGAAGGACCAAGGGAAGGGATGAGAACAGAATGGCAGAAAGACAAGGAGAGGGAGAAAATGACAGGGAGAAAGTGAAGGAGGAGAAAGTTAGGGGAGTGGGAGAGAAACAGATTGAGGCAGTCATTGAGAAAGGATTTGGGATAGACAGAGAGAGATAAAGTGAGAGAGGGAAGAAGAGTGGATTTTCCAGAATCTGAACTGCTTGATACTGACCGTGAGTTTGCAGTCAGTTGATTCACCTCGATTTCCAGTCATTTTGGTGCTTCATATTCAGCGACAACTGAGTCATCTGACAGAAACAAAAGGAAGAGAAGGATTGGTGCGTGGAGGGATAGACAAGGATAAACAGACTGGCATCCCCAGTGGACAAACACACTTGGAACAAAATGAAAAGAATAGAAACTGGTGAAGAAAACCAGATTCTCAGGAATCATCACCAGGTTAGAAACAGGAGAAATAAAAATCTGAGAATGAACACCAGTGTTCGACGCGGGAAAAATAAAAATACAGAAATCAAACCATGGATTGAAGTAGAAGAAATAAAAATCCATGAATAAACACCAGGATAGAATCAGAGAGAAAGTGAGGACTGCACATGCTGGACATCAAAGTCATAAAATGCTGGAAAAACACAGCAGGTCAGGCAGCAGCCGAGGGGCCGGAGAGTGTTTCGGATGGTCAGCAAACCTGATGCTTCTGGTCAGTATTGTTTAAACAACTGTTTCAACAAGCAATGAAGCATCTTCAGACAAAATGGAGCCAAGCAGTATTCAAGGTGAAGCACTTGTTGACAACAAAAAACTGATTAGTCTACAGACGAGTGATCAATTCTGATTGGCAGGTACACATTGCCTGCCAACAACTATATGACTGGTTCTCAGGCACTAAACAATTTGGGCCTGGTTACAATATCCAGAGAATAGATTTGATCTCCCCAGCTCAAGATCTACCGCTGTATTCCCCTGTAGTCAGAACTCTCTTTAAATCTGAAAGTAAACTGGTTCTCTTTCCTGCAGCAGTCACTGTAAACTGTGAATTTTGACAGATAAATCAGAGACTTTTTATTGGGGAACCAGTCACGCTATGCCTCGTGCAAGCCAGTGAAAGAATCTGGAGAGGGATGACTGAGAAAATGAGCTTTAACCATCTCATAATAGATTGCATTCCCAGTCTTCCTCTGCCAATAACTGACAACATTTCCCTGTCTGTCTTTATACCTACCTATGCAAAAGGATCGGTGTATTAATTAGTCATGTTAAATGCTAACAGATGATAACTGCTTGACTGCATTCAGGATCTAATCACCTTTTTTAAAAAACAAGTCATTCTTTGTAAATATGCAAACTTGGTGTGTGTTTTCTGTCAACTTCAGTATAAAAGTTAGGTAGATTGTGGAATGCTGTGTGTGTTTTAAAATCTTTAACTTTAAATGATGACTCCAGTAAAGCTGGGCCTGACTTCCAGCATGTCACTCCAGTGAGGGCTGGCAAAAAGACTGCTTTCTGTGGTGATGAATATAAATCTGGGCTGTCTGCTTGGTGCCAGGAATTTGATCATCTCAGGCTGTGTGGAGCCTGCACGTTCTCCCCGTGTCTGCGTGGGTTTCCTTCGGGTGCTCCGGTTTCCTCCCACAGTCCAAAGATGTGCAGGTCAGGTGAATTGGCCATGCTAAATTGCCCATAGTGTTAGGTAAGGGGTAAATGTAGGGGTATGGGTGGGTTGCGCTTCGGCGAGTCGGTGTGGACTTGTTGGGCCGAAGGGCCTGTTTCCACACTGTAATGTAATGTAATGTAATCTAATCTAATCATCTGCTCAAGGTAGAAGAAGAACCTGGAGTAGGAAGGGGAAGATCCCATTGTAGTGGTCCATGTAGTGACAACATGAAGAGGACTAAGGAAGAGATTCAGCCCTGGCAATGTGAGGAGCTGGGCATCAAATTAAACAGAACCACAAGGTTAGTGATCTCTGGATTCTTAACTGAACACATGCAAATGACAAAGAATACATAAGACTATGGAAGTGAAATTTGTGTTCAACAACTGGCTTGGGAGAAATGAGTTGCCATTCATGAGCCAATGATATCAATACCAGAGAATATGGGATTTAAACCATTGGGATGATCTGTACCTGAATCATGATGGGACCAATATTCTTGCAAACTACATAATTAAGGAAGTAAATAATGAGTGGTGCTGGAAAAGCACAGCAGGTCAGGCAGCATCTGAGGAGCAGGAAAATTGACGTTTCAGGCAAAAGCCCTTCATCAGGAATAACTCTATTCCAGCACCACTCTGATGTAAACTCTGGTTTCCAGCATCTGCAGTCCTCACTTTTGCCAATATCTGGACCACTACAATAGGATCTTCCCCTTCCTAGCCCAAGTTCTTCTTCAGCCCTGAGCAGATGATCAAATCCCTGGCACCAAGCAGGATGAGGAATCAAGCTTGATAGATGTAGCAAATCAAGAGGCATGGTCATGACAAGAGAGCAAAGTACTAACAGAAATTAAAGGTCAGAGATTGGCAGGAAGGGCTAGATCAGATATTATAATGATAGCAAAGCTAAAACCTCTGTAACTGAATGTATATAGAAATCATCATAAAGAAAGTAAACTGATAGCCTGCAATTAAGTAAATAAATATGATCTATTACTATTGTAGAGGCATGGTTTCATGATGACAATGATTGAGGGGAATATAGCACTTGAGTAGAATAGAAAATCGGAAAATTGTGGAAGTGGCAGGTAGCACTATTAATCAAGGATGGCATTGACAGATGGATAGAGATGGTCCTGGTTCAGGAGACCAGGATGGAGAATTGATTTGGGTGGAGACAAGGAATAGTAGAGGAAAGAAGTCACTAATGGAAGTGGTCAACAGTTCCCCAACATTTACCACAATGTGGGACAAAGAATGTAAGAATGAATATTGAGTGCTGATGGTAAAGGGAAGACAATCATTTACAACAATGTATATATGAGCTGGAGAAATCATATTGATAGCAGTAACCTCAGTGAGAACTTCAAGGAACACTTTCAAGACTGTTTCTTAAAACTGCATATTGTGAAACTGACTAGAGGCTTGGTATTGTGTAATTTAACAGGATTAATTCATGATTCCAGAGTGAAGCACCTCAAAGTAGCAATGAGTATCATAGGGTTCAATGCTATAAGTTTGACAGGGAGAAGACTGGGTCTCTAAGACTAGTGCATTAAACATAAATAAAGTCAACCATGTGACATGAATGCAGACCTAGCTGAAGTGTAGGAGGAAACCATAGTTTCTAGTGCAAGACTGGACCAATAGAGAAGCTGTGTCAGATATTTCAGAATAGTTGAAATTAGTTTTCTTCTGTTAAGAAAATTCCAAAGAACCAATCCACTATCTACAGTGAAATAAAGAATTTCAAGAAACGCTGTTCCTGATCTCTATATACTTCCTACTCCTTTAGAGCACCTCACTGTCTTCCCTGCTCCTCCAACAGCATTAACTGTTGTTCCATCCATGTTTATCACATGCAATCCCTTCCTTTACTCAGTTCAGTGAAAGGTGGCCCATCCTTGAAACTGAAGTCACCACAACACCCTGCACCAATTGACCTACATGTAATTCCCTAGAGTGGTTGCACTTGACATGGAGGTGTCCAGTGGCCCAGTACAGATCCTTGGACTCTAATAGAACCAAGCACCTGACTGACCGTGTAAATCTCCTTGGCGGAAAATTGGTCAAACCCCTGAATGACTGGTGATACATCCTAACTGACCAGAATGTCCCTTGCCCTCAATAAGGATTTGACTTCCAGACATGGTCATTCATTTAAAACATGCACAATTTGTTTGGTTGTTCAATGACTCAGGCTATGTGGGTATCATTGGCTGGGGGTGGCTGGAATGCAGATTTGGGAAGAAATTCCATTCAAAATCACAAATACTGTGCACAGCTTTGCATTCTTTGTCAAAGAGAGGATGTAGATTCCCAGGAGTTGGCTCAGAGGAGATGTACTGGATTGATAGCTAGAATTATGTGGGTTGTCTTTGAGAACCGAGTAACTAGGGGCAGGAGTAGACTGTTCAGAACCTCAAGGCTGCTCATCATTTAATAGTACCATGGTTCATTTCAACTCAGCCTGAACATCACTTTCCTCCACACTCCCTTCAAACTGTCACTAATTAAAAAGCTATCTCCTCCTTAGAGTTGGTCAATATTCTGCATCCACTGAACTCTTGGGGAGTGCATTCCACAGATTCTGAGAGAGAAGTAATTCTTTCTCATCTTCATTTTAAATCTGCCACTCCTCCTAAATTGATGATTTCTTATTTTAGATTGACCCACAAGGGGACATAAACACTGTATGTTGACTTTGTCATTCTATATGCTTCCATTAGATCCCCTCCCATCATTCTACAGAGAGTAAAAGCCTAAACTGCTCACACTCTTTACAAGACAAACTCCTCAACTCTGAAACTGATCTAATGAATCTCCTCTGAACTGCAATTACATCTCACCTCAAGTAAGGGACCAATCTGTATGCAGTACTCGAGCATGGTCTCACCAATGTCTTTTGATACTCCACTTCCCTACTGCCTGGGGAAAGGTTGGAGAGACTGAGTTTGTTTTCACTGGAGGTTCGATGTGTCAGGACTGACAGGATTGGAATGTCTAAGAGCCTGAATGATCTTGAAAAGGTGAGGTGAGTGTGGAAAGGATATATCCTGATGGGGGTGAGTTTAGAACTAGAGGGCACTGCTTAAAAATGAGGGTGTCACTCATCAGAACAGAATTGAGGAAAATTTGTTTCTCTCAGAGAGTTGTATGAGTTTGGAACTCTCTACCTGAGAAGATGGAGGCTGGTGTAGAAACATAACAGAGGATTGAGGAATGCTGTATAAATGGAGCTTACCAGTATGGTAGTAATCATAAACTTTCACAATGGCAGGCTGCAGGTTTTCTACACTGAACTGATGGATGGTGTCAATGGATAATTGTAGCAGACTGTTCACTTCCATCTGGAGAGAGAGATGAGATCAGGCCACTCACCACTAAAACAGTATTGTCACTGCAGAAGAAATGTCAGCTTCCAGATCTTAGACTTTCATCTCTGTTTCACTGTCTCTGTTTTTCACACAACTCCTTCCACCCTCCCCTTCCCTATCTCTCCCTCTTATTCTCATTCTCTCTTTTATTATCTAATGTTGCTTCTCTTCCCTTCTGCCACCTCCCCTCTCTCTTGCTTTCTCTCATCTTATCTACTTTTGCTTCTCTTTCCTTACTCCACTCTCCCTTACCCCACTCTACAATCCTCTTCCTTTTATTCCTCTGCTGTCTAATCCTGCTTCTCTCCCTTCCCCTCTCTCTATTTCTCCAACCCTCCCTTTCTCTCTCAATCCCCGCCTCTCTCTCTGCACCAGCTCTATACATTTCTGTGACTTGTCTCTCTGCCTCGCTCAGTCACTGATATGTCCCTTTCCATCCCTCCTACACAGTCTCCCTTTCCTCCAGTTGTCCCTCTCACCTCTTCCACTCCTGCTTTCCTTCCCTCACCCACTCACCCACCTCTCTCTCTCTCTCTCTCTCTCTCTCTCTCCCCCCCACCCCTCCTCCCCTCTCAGCATCACCCAGTGCTCACTGGATCAAGGTACAGAAACAGGTGCCCATCTTGCAGTTCAACTTTTTTTATTTTGAAACTGTCCACACTCTGAAATGAATGACCGTAATTGAAAAACATTATTAATTACAACAATGAATATTAATGAACCATTAACTACTAACCATTAACCAATGCTCGTATTGATAGAACAGAACTGGATACATAATAGCCCGCATTATAAAACTTTCAGTAATAGCCCGGTGGGTAGAAAGGAATTATGTGTGGCAGTCTTGGTCAAAGATGATATCATTGTCTTTGAATGGGATATAGTTCTTGAAATAGAATCCTTATAGAGTCAAAGAGATATACAACACGGAAACAGATTCTTTGGTCCAAATCAACTGTGTCAGCCAGATAGCCTAAATTAACCCATGGGATCACCAATCTCGGGACTCATAGCAGAGGCAGTTATGCAAAGGTTAGAACAAACAGTCCTACCACAAATTCAACCCAAACTCTGGGTCAGATATGTCGATGACACCTTTGTAATCATTAAAAACACGGAAATAGAAAAAACACAGGATCATCAACGCCACACTCACAGGAATCCGATTCACGAGAGAAGAAGAAAAGGACAACCAACTCCCATTCCTAGACGTGATGGTACAGAGAACACCAAACGGAGAATTCACTACAAGGGTATACAGGAAAGCCACACACACAGACCAAGTCCTAAACTATGAAAGTAACCACCCCAACACACACAAACGAAGCTGCATGAGGACACTATTCAAAAGGGCTACAACACACTGCAGTACACCAGAACTGCAAAAAGAAGAAGAGGAACACCTATACAAGGTATTCACCATCAACAGATGCCTAAGAGAAAGACCACGGAACGAGGACATACCACAACCAAAAGGACTAGCCACACTACCATACATCAGGAGCATCTCGGAACTGACAGCCAGACTACTGCGACCCCTAGGACTCATAACGGCACACAAACCAACAGCCACGCTCAGACAACAACTCACCAGAACGAAGGACCCGATACCCAACATGTGCAAAACTAACGTAGTGTACAAAATATCATGCAAGGACTGCACAAAACACTATATAGGACAAACAGGAAGACAGCTAACAATCCGCATACATGAACATCAACTAGCCACGAAACGACACGACCAGCTATCCTTAGTAGCCACACACCCAGACAACAAGCAACATGAATTCAACTGGGACAACACTACTATCATAGGGCAAGCCAGACAGAGAACAGCCAGGGAATTCCTAGAGGCATGGCATTCATCCACAAACTCCATCAACAAACACATCGACCTGGACCCAATATACCAACCACTACAGTGGACAGCTGAAACTGACAACCGGAAGCGGCAGGGACAGACCACGATAAACACTGGAGGAAACATCAAAGAAGCGCTTCACAGGAGGCTCCCAAGCACTGATGATGTCGCCTAGCCAGGGGACGAAACGTTTGCAACAAAAACTTCCAGCTCGGCGAACAGAACCACAACAATCTAGTCCCATCTGCCAGCACTTGGCCCATACCCTTTCCTGTTCATATACCCATCCAGATGCCTTTTAGATGTCGTAATTGTACCAGCCTCCACCACTTCCTCTGGCAGCTCATTCCACATACACACCACCCTCTGCGTGAAACATCTGTCCCTTCAGTCCCTTTTAAATCTTTCCCCTCTCATCCTAGATCTATGCCCTCTAATTCTGAATTCCCCCACCCCAGTGAAAAGACCTATTTTCTTACATCATCCTTGCTTCATTTGCACATCACAGTAAATCTTGTTTTTGTTCCTTTCTTCTCCATTCCATTCAAGATTTTGAAAATCTCTGTCCGTTCTCCTCTCCAACTTCTGTCTTGGGAGAACTGTCGCAACATCTCTAATATTTCCTCAAAACTGAAAGTTCTTATTCCTGGAAGCGTTCTGTAAATCGCTTCTGCACTTTCTCCAATGCATTCACATTGCCCCTATGATATGTGCCTACAACTGTACACACCACTCCAGCTGAGGTCTAACAAGTATCTTGCACAGATTCAACATCATCTCCCTATGCTTAAACTTGCTGCGACAAACTAGAACAATTCATTGTACCATGAAAGATCAAAGACAGAAAAATAATGGCCATAAGACGTGGGAATGTCAAACTCCTGAACATCTGAAAAGGAGTAAGAGAAAGAGAGAGAACGATAGAGCAAAAAAAAATCCACAGACAAATAGAATAAAAATGGAGCACAGGTTATGGATCTTAAATCCTTGATCTAATTTAGTCTGGGAAGTTGAAAAGTACTGAGTTGGGAGATGAGCTGTCATTCCAGGAGCTTGCATTGACTTCACTGGATTTATATAGCATAGCAAGGTCAGGAGTTCAGATTGAGAGCAAAGCCAGAAATTACACTGACGGGCAACTGGAAGTTGAGGGTTATGTTTGTGGACAGTGCTGAGGTGTTTACCCTAGTGTAAGGAAAGCAGCTGTCGATAAGATTGAAAGAAGTACAAGTAAAATCAGAAAGAATGGCTGGGAATCTGGAGGGGGAAGAGACAGTAAATGAAAGGCCAAGCACTGTATTTCCTACATTCACTTGGGGAGGGACAGAGTTCATTGCAGAGTGATGCAGGAAGTCAAAGAGGGAACAGTACCTGCAGAATTGTTAAAAGGTGTATTCGGCAGTGACATCACAATGATTGTGGAAGCTAGTAGGTTTCAATTTGGGTCAAAGCATATTGGCAAAATAGAGCTCAAAACATATTTTACTTGTGGACAGTTTAGGACTACTCAGTCACACAGCTCATCTTCACCCCATTACCATCAATTCCCCTTTATCTACTTATTTCTAAATTAAAATGTTCAGATATGTCATGATACATTGATGGGGCAGGTAGGACTTTAATCCAAACACACTGCTGTCCCCTCTTTCTGTTTACACAGTTACTGAATTAAACAGCTAACCCCAGTCAGTAGCTTACTCTAACAGCACTGACAGATTCCTCACTTTTACTTAAATGGAACTTTTCAACACATGCAAACAATCATTGAACGTAGACTGACGGAAAATAAACAAAACAACTCTATTTCCTCTGCTTTACAACAGCCTTTTGTATTATCATTTTATTTTCTTTCAACAATATCATGTTTAGTGACAAAATGGTCAGAACAAAACTTTTCTTTTTCATTGTTTTTGCTCCTCATCCCAGCAGTTGTCCCTCTTCAATGATCTCATTTTTTTTTGAGCAAGCATTTGTGAACAGTAACCTGACAATGGATGACTGCGTTGGCACACTTGAATTGTGAATTCGTGCTACTTTACAACTTTTCCTTCAAATGGACAAGGTCAATCCTCAGCAAAACCCTTTTGCTGAGTGACTTTGTCCAAAGGAGGCCAGCTATCCACATAACAGTCTGTAGAGAAAGCTATTTTTTTAGATTGGCCTATGTGCACCCCTACATATATTGCTTCACTAGCCTCAGTGTTTCAGCAGCTGAGATACTTTTAAAGAACTTTCTTTGCCTTCTCAAACCAATAGACGAGACTCTTGCCCTACTAAAGATGATAAAATGCTGCCTTTTTTGACTAGCCACCTGGAAGATTTGCAAACATCATAAAAAAGGCACTAGCTTTCTATTCATGGAGTCATTGAAGGATGGAAACACGAAGGTGTATTTTGGAGGTTACGTGAATTGACTTACTAGGTGTTTGAAGCTAACCACTAAAGAAGATCACCAAGATCACGTTTCTTAGACCTTGGTCACCAACTTTGAAACTCAAAGCCTCCTAAAGTCAAGTTTTAGCCTTCTCTGTCTCATTGGGAGGCACATTTTCTCTATTTATCCATTTATGTGATAAGTATAGGTATACCCTCTCTGGTACCTCAGTTTACACACCCAACTCACCAACTCCTTCTGTTAGGTTTATTCTATCAACGTATCTTTTAAAGTGTTTGTAGCCACTAAAACCTCTCAAGCATAAGGGCTTCCATGTGGTGTGTGTTCCACAGATTGCAATCAAATGTTCTTGCGTAACATTGTGATATACTCCTAAGGCCCTGTTCATTTCCAGGTTCTCTTTCAGAACTCTTATTGTGTTTACTGGCCCTCTACTTCTTTAGTCGAGACTGTGGTGCTGGAAAAGCACAGCAGGTCAGGCAGCATCTGAGGAGCAGCCTTTCGGGCATAAGCTCTTCAATCAGGACCACACTCTCGACTCTGATCTCCAGCATCTGCAGTCCTCACTTTCTCCTCTACTTCTTTACCTCATTTTGTCAATCTATAAATCTGACTTTCCTGGCTGTCACCTTGCAAATGTAACTAACCTTTGCTTTCACCACTGGCTCTCCATATAGTGGTGATAGTCTTCTTTTCACTGGACCTTTCTGGTACCATTGCTGCCAACATCAAGCTGCTGCCTCTGGGGAAAATAACTTTGGCACCATTTACTAAGTTTGTAAACTTTGTCCATAGTCAAACAGTCCTTACTCTGTCAAAATCTGGGTAATCATGCTACCCCACTATTGAGAAGAAAGTGAGGTCTGCTGGAGATCAGAGCTGAAAATGTGTTGCTGGAAAAGCGCAGCAGGTCAGGCAGCATCCAGGGAACAGGAGAATCGATGTTTCAGGCATAAGCCTGAAGAAGGGCTTATGCCCGAAATGTCGATTCTCCAGTTCCCTGGATGCTGCCTGACCTGCTGCGCTTTTCCAGCAACACATACCCCACTATTGATGTTTGTGAACGGTCACATGCCTTAACTCTCTCTATGACTTGCTCATGTTCTGTAAGTGTATAATTGGTGCTAATTAGCTTTGAGGAAGGCACCCATAACAATCAGATTTCCAATGTGGATGATACAAGTTTTTCGATCATTAATGACAACACTACCTGGGCCTTTCCACTGCTCTTCTCTTTTGTTACATGCCGATCCCTGGATTAAACCTGCTGATGGCCATCCAGCAGGGTGAATTTTTCAGATTTCAACCTTTCTCCCTGAATGCAGATCATTGAGATGCACAGCAAGAGTGAAACTCATTGTAGCCAGGACATGATCATTCATTACCAAAGAAATTTCAGAATTTCTCCTCTAACTGTCAAAACATGACAATAATGTTCATATTTTCACACACGTTCATCATTGGCAAAATGACTCCATTGTTAGTTAGGAGTTTAGCCAGTGCCCCTAATTCAGTCCCTTTCTATTGTCCTATCCACAATCTATCTTTTCTCTTCACTACATTTCAAATATGTCTTTTATTTTGCCTCTAATCCCACACTTTCATTTCAACAGTCCTGCTTTTCCTACTTTTCAATCCTGCAATCCATTCCAACAACATTATTCTCATTGATTCATAGCATAGAAGGAGGCTATTTAACTAATCCTGTCCTTGCTGACCAATAAATATCTGATGACACAAGTCCCATTTTCTAGCTCTTGATTCATAGCCCTTCAGATTATATCAACACAAGTGAATATCTGAATACAGTTTCAATATTACAAGAGTGTCTGACTCATCCACTCTTTCAGAGACAAAAAAAATGCAGATGCTGGAATCCAAAGTAGGCAGGCAGAAGGCTGGGAGAACATAGCAAGCCAGGCTGCATCAGGAGGTGGAGAAGTTGACATTTTGGGTGTAACTCTTCTTCAGGACTGGGGATGGGTGTAGGGGGAGCTGCAGATAGAGGGTTTGGCTGGGACTGTCACATCCCATCGGCCTTGTACCAGCCCTAGACCGCTTTGCAGGCTGCTGATGTGACATTGGCTATCTCACTCCTCGCCCCCACTTCAATCTCACCCTCTCTGAAAGTGCAGCGGTCCACTCTCTCTGCATCAACAACTCCCCCCCCTCTTCCCCACCGGTCCATCATCACTCTTACATATTCACACACTCTCAGACCCTCCCGCATATACACACGTACGGCTCCCCCCGCCCCCACACTCACACCCATGAACCCTCCCACAGGGTTATACCCCATCACACACTCACTCACTCACACACACAAACTTCACCAAGCTTGCACATACGCAAACACACTCTCTCATGTGCACTCACACTCATACTCACACACTCACATACACACACTCACTCTGTCGCTCTCCTACACACACACACATAGGTTAATGGGGTGAATTTATATTTTCAGAATTATATTTGCACATACATTCTATTTTGCTCAAAAACTGAAGAATCTGCATGCAGTCAATAATATTTGTAATATTTTATAAATTCCTATTTTGGAAATAGAACCAGTCTGACTCAAGATTGGGATATAGACAGACTCTAAGCTCACACTTTTAAGGCATTGTCTAAGTTGAAATGTCACCCTTTGTTCTAAAACATTAAGTTATCTTGAGAATGTGACTTAAAAGAAGTTCAGGGATTTACATATTAATGACCCGAAACCAGCAAATCGATTCGAAAAGATGAAAGACCTAACGATCTAGGTTTGTTCAATGTATCATTGTATCACTGTCATGTTTTGTAATTAATTCTGTCTTAAGGTCCTGCTCCACAATCACCTGATGAAGAAGCAGCGCTTCGAAAGCTAGTGCTTCCAAATAAACCTGTTGGACTTTAACCTGGTGTTGTGTGATTTGTAACTAAGTTTCACAACTTCACATCCTATCGACCTGCGACTCTACTTTCAAGAAACTATGAACCTGCACTCCAAGGTCTCTTTATTCAGCAACACTCCCTAGGGCCTTACCATTAGGTATACAAGTCCTACTCTGATTTACTTTCCCAAAAATGCAGCACCTCGTATTTATCTAAATTAAACTCCGTCTGCCACTCATCAGCTGACGAGTAGCAGATGATCAGTCAATTTGATCAGGATCCCATTGTGCTCTGAGGTAACTTTCTTTGCTATCCATGACAGCTCCAATTTTAATGTAATCTGCAAATTTACTAACCATACCTCATATGTTCACATCCAAATCGTTTGTGTAAATGACGTAAAGTAGTGGACTCAGCACTGATCCTTGTGGCACTCCACTGGTCACAGGCCTCCAGTCTGAAAAACAACCCTCCCCCACCACCCTCTGTCTTCTACATTTGAGCCAGTTCTCCATCCAAATGGCTAGTTCTCCCTGTATTCCATGAGATCTAACCTTGTTAAGCAGTCTCCTATGGGGAACCTTGGTGAACACCTTACTGAAGACCACATAGATCACACCTACTGCTCTGCCCTCATCAATCCTCTTTGTTACTTCTTCAAAAACCTCAATCAAGTTTGAGAGACATGATTTCCCATGCACAAAGCCATGCTTAATATCCCGAATCAGTTCTCCATCTCCTGATACTGCCTGGCTTGCTGTGTCCTTCCAGCCTCCTGCCTGTCTACTCTTTCAGGCAGTGTGTTCCAAGTTCCCATCACACACTCATTGAAAAAAAAATAATTTGCCTCAACTCCCCTCTTTAACATTTTACCTTTTCACTGAAATCTATGCTGCTTGTTATAAATCCTGTACTAATGGAACATATGCCTTCTTATTGAATCATTGAGACAGAGGGAGAGAGAGAGGGAGAGAGAGCGATAGAAAAAGTGTGTTATTGAGTTACGCAACAGAGAAAGGGCCCTTTGGCCCATCAAGTTTTGATAACCAATTTATACCATCCACACTATCCCACTTTCCATTAGAAATTATTCACTGCATCTATGCCCCTCAATCTTATACAACTCTATCAGGTCCCTTCTCAGCCTTCACTACTTCAAGGGGAATAAACCCAGCCTGACCAAAGTTTCCTCAAAGCTCCATCCCAGGCAGCTTTCTGATGAATCTCATTCATACCATCTTTCTATCCTTCCTGTACTGCGGATTCCAGAACTCCACACAATAATCTAGCTGTGGCCTAGCCTTTGATTTATACCGTTCCAACAACCTTGTCCTTATATTCTGTGGCTTGGCTAAAAAAGGCAAGATTCCCACATAACTTCTTAACCACCTTATCTAGCAGCCATGTGAATTTCAGTGATCTCTTCAGTACCTTCTCGGCTGCCACCAGGAATGTAACTTGACCAGTAATCCAGCACCTATGGCTAATTTCTGAAGCTGAAATTAGAGTGCCTATGGGTGGACAGTTAACCATTTCTGAATTTTTTTTGTAAGGGCAATGAATGAATGAATTTTTTTTAAAGAATGAAATTGGCCATCCTTATCCAGTCAGGTGAGGCCCAGATTAAGCACCCTGCTAAAAGCTAATCCTCCCCAACGATTGGGAGAGCTATAAACCTGAAGCTGTGTCCCCTTCGTCCGAGATCCAACCCCCCTCTGCAGGATATGGGACTAATGTCCTCCCATCAAGGATCCCGCCATCTCTCGGGATCTACTGACACCCTCAGCCCTTGAAAACCACGTGGCTAATTATTGCAGACAGTCCCTGACTGCCAAAGACTGCAAATAAAAACAGATTGACAAGGATTTTAACAAAACTGGAGGGTTAGAGTTATAAAAAGGGACTGGATAAGCTGGGGCACTTTTCCCTTGAGCGTAGGAGGCTGACGGATGACAATAAAGAAGTTTTAAAAACCATGATCAAACAGGTAGATGAGAGTAAACCGGTTGATGTGGTGTATATGGATTTCAGCAAGGCATTCGATAAGGTTCCCCACAGTAGGCTACTGCACAAAATGCGGAGGAATGGGATTGTGGGAGGTATAGCAGTTTGGATCAGTAATTGGCTTGCTGAAAGAAGACAGAGGGTGATGGTTGATGGAAAAATGTTCATCCTGGAGTCCAGTTACTAGTGGTGTACCGCAAGGGTCGGTGTTGGGTCCACTGCTGTTCGTCATTTTCATAAATGATCTGATGAGGGCGTAGAAGGTTGGGTTAGTAAATTTGCAGACGACACTAAGGTCGGTGGAGTTGTGGATAGTGATGAAGGATGTTGTAGGTTACAGAGAGACATAGAAAAGCTGCAGAGCTGGGCTGACAGATGGCAAATGGAGTTTAATGCGGACAAGTATGTACCTGTCAGGCAGGGAGGAAAGGGTTGTGTGAGGGAGCCGTGGTTTAATAAGGAATTGGAATCCCTTGTTAAATGGAAGAGGGCGGCCTATGTAAAGATGAGGCGTGAAGGTTCAATTGGGGCGATTGAGAGTTATAAGGTAGCCAAGAAGGACCTGAAGAGAGAGCTAAGAACAGCAAAGAGGGGACATGAAAGGTCCTTAGTTGGTAGGATTAGGGAAAACCCTAAGGCTTTCTATAGGTATGTCAGGAATAAAAGAATGACTAGGGTAGGAATAGGTCCAGTCAAGGATAGTAGTGGGAAGTTGCGTGTGGAGGCTGAAGAGATTGGGGAGACACTGAATGAATACTTTTTGTCAGTATTCACTCAGGAACAGGACATTGTTGCCGATGTGAATACTGAGTCACAATTAAGTAGAATGAATGGCTTTGAGGTATGTAGGGAAGAGGTGTTGGAAATTCTGGAAAGGGTGAAAATAGATAAGTCCCCTGGGCCTGATGGCATTTAACCTAGGATTCTCTGGGAAGCAAGGGAGGAGATTGCAGAGCCATTGGCCTTGAGTTTTATGTCCTCTTTGTCTACAGGAGTAGTGCCAGAAGACTGGAGGCTAGCAAATGTGGTTCCCTTGTTCAAGAAGAGGAGTAGGGATAACCCTAGTAACTATAGGCCGGTGAGTCTCACTTCTGTTGTGGGCAAAGTCTTGGAGAGAATTGTAAGGGATAGGATTTATGAACATCTGGATAGGAATAATGCGATTAAGGATAGTCAGCATGGTTTTGTGAAGGGCAGGTCGTGCCTCACAAACCTTATTGAATTCTTTGAGAAGGTGACTAAGGAGGTGGACGAGGGGAAAGCGGTAGATGTGGTGTATATGGATTTTAGTAAGGCGTTTGATAAGGTTCCCCATGGTAGGCTACTTCAAAAAATATGGAGGTATGGCATTGAGGGTGAGTTGGAGGTTTGGATTAGGAATTGGCTGGCTGGAAGAAGATAGAGGGTAGTAGTTGATGGGTAAAGGTTCATCTTGGAGTGCCGTTACTAGCGGTGTTCCGCAAGGATCTGTTTTGGGACCATTGTTGTTTGTCATTTTTATAAATGACCTGGAGGAGGGGCTAGAAGGTTGGGTGAGCAAGTTTGCAGATGATACAAAAGTCGGAGGAGTTGTTGACAGTGAGGAAGGATGTGGCAGGTTACAGCGGGATATAGATAAGCTGCAGAACAGGGCAGAAAGGTGGCAAATGGAGTTCAATGTGAGGTGATTCACTTTGGTAAGAGTAACAAAAAGATGGGGTACTGGGCTAATGGTCGGATACTTGGTAGTGTGGATGAGCAGAGGGATCTTGGTGTCCACGTACACAGATCTTTGAAAGTTGCCACCCAGGTAAATAGTGCGGTGAAGAAGGCATATGGCGTACTGGCTTTTATTGGTAGAGGAATTGAGTTCCGGAGTCCTGAGATCATGTTGCAGTTGTATAAGACTCTGGTGCGGCCGCACCTGGAGTATTGTGTGCAGTTTTGGTCGCCATACTATAGGAAATATGTGGAGGCACTGGAACGGGTGCAGAGGAGGTTTACCTGGATGTTGCCTGGTATGGTAGGAAGATCGTATGAGGAAAGGCTGAGGCACTTGGGGTTGTTTTCATTGGAGAAAAGAAGGTTTAGTGGTGACTTGATAGAGGTGTAAAAGATGATTAGGGGTTTAGATAGGGTTGACCGTGAGAACCTTTTTCCACGTATGGAGTCAGCTATTACAAGGGGGCATAGCTTTAAATTAAGGGGTGGTAGGTATAGGACAGATGTTAGGGGTAGGTTCTTTACTCAGCGAGTCGTGAGTTCATGGAATGCCCTGCCAGTAGCAGTGGTGGACTCTCCCTCATTATGGGCATTTAAGTGGGCATTGGATAGGCATATGGAGGATAGTGGACTAGTGTAGGTTAGGTGGGCTTGGATCGGCGCAACATCGAGGGCCAAAGGGCCTGTACTGCGCTGTATTCTTCTATGTTCTATGTCCTAAGTGTGAGATGATTCACTTTCGTCGGAGTAACCGGAATGCAAAGTACTGGGCTAATGGTAGTGTGGATGAGCAGAGAGATCTCGGTGTCCAGGTACATAGATCCTTGAAAGTTGCCATCCAGGTTGACAGGGTTGTTAAGAAGGCATACAGTGTTTTAGCTTTTATTAATAGAGGGATCGAGTTCCAGAACCATGAGGTTATGCTGCAGCTGTACAAAACTCTGGTGTGGCTGTATTTGGAGTATTGTGTACAGTTCTGGTCACCACATTATAAGAAGGATGTGGAAGCTTTGAAAAGGGTGCAGATGAGATTTACTAGGATGTTGCCTGGTATGGAGGGGAGGTCTTACGAGGAAAGGCTGAGGGACTCAAGGCTATTTTCATTAGAGAGAAGAAGGTTGAGAGGTAATTTAATAGAGACATACAAGATAATTAGAGGGTTAGATTGGTGTACAGGGAGAGCCTTTTTTCAAGTATGGTGACGGTGAGCACGAGGGGGCATAGCTTTAAATTGAGGGGTGATAGATATACGACAGATGTCAGAGGTAGTTTCTTTACTCAGAGAGTAGTAAGGGTATGGAATGCTTTGCCTGCAACGGTAGTAGATTCACCAATTTTAAGTGTATTTAAGTCGTCATTGGACAAACATAGGGACGTACATGGAATAGTGTAGGGCTTCAGATTGGTATGACTGGTCGGTGCAACATCGAGGGCCGTACTGCGCTGCAATGTTCTGTGTTCTATGAGAGGCATGGATGAGGTGAATAACCAAGATCTTTTCCCCAGGATAGGGGAATCCAAAATTAGATGGCATTGTTTCAAGGTGAATGAGGAAAGATTTAAAAGAGACATATGTGGCAATTTGTTTTTACAGAGGGTGATACATAAATTGAACGAGCTCATGGTAGAGGATGTGGTAGGAATGAATATCATTCCAACATTTAAAAGACATTTGGACAGGTACATGGATAGAAAAGAATGAGAGGGACATGGGCCAAACACAGACAAATGGGACTAGTTCAGTTTCGGAAACCGGTCGACATGGATGAGTTGAGCTAAAGTGCCTGTTTGTGTGTGTGTGTCCACAGACCCTCAGGAATGGGGCTGCCTTGTAAATACATTGATAATTTGGGACAGACAAAAAAAACAGCTGGCAGAGACAGTGACATCCACCTTCCATGAAAAGGGAAAAAGAGTATTCGTCTGGCAGTTTTCCAGACTGAATTATATCTGCCCAACTGACCACTCTGTGATATGCTCCAAATTTCACGGTTCTTCTCCTCAGCATTCACAGCCCTGCCATTCCTTTGCACACGGGAGATACATTCTAGACAGTGATGGTATCTTTGACATTGTTTCCAGTAATGATGTCTGTTGTTGATCTCTTCGAAATGTTTAATGTTCTGCTCACCCCAACATCTTTCTCTGCGGTCCCAGCCAACCACAGCAGTGTAAATCCACAGCGTAGGGAAAAGGATGATATTTTGGAAGAGTATCCCATAACTGGATACAAAGTGACACAGGAGGGACAGAAAGATGAACCATGGGGGGCTGAATAGAGAGTGGAACTTTTAGCAAAGTCCGGGAAATTAAGCAGAGGAACAAACTCACATTTCTATAAGACTCTTTATCAGCTGAAAATCCAGATAGCAGTCCCACATCAACAATCACCATGTTCGAAGAAGGACGGTCACCAGTGTAGCTAAAATAATATGAAAGAAAGTGAGATTGAGGCTCACGGGAGAACAGGAAGTGAAGACAATACCCACACACAGTAAATACTGACCCTCTCTCTCTCTTAAATACAGACCATCCCTCTCACAAACAGTAAATATTGACACTGATGCCAATACCTAATCAATTCAGACACTCATTCCCCCATCCAGTAAATAATGCCTATCACTCCCACACCCAGTAAAAATAGACAGTCACTGTCTTAATCAGTAAATATTGACCCGGGAGGGTCAACCAACTCAACCTCCTCCTAGAACTAAGGAAAGGACTCTGGTGTGTGGATAAGATAAGGATTTTCTGTTATTTTGTTTTATTGTTTGATTGGTAAAAAACTTTTCTTTCTTTTTTCGTAACTTTAGTCTCAACTTAGATAAAGCTTAAAGATTAAAAATAGCAGGAGATCTCAGACCTGTGTTATGCTCCTCAATGTGGGAGCTCAGGGACACTGCTGATGTCCCTGACTTCTTCACGTGCAGCAAGTGTATCCAGCTGCAGCTCTTGTTAGATCAGATGATGGCTCTGCAGTTATGGATGGACTCACTTTGGAGCATCAGCAATGCTGAGGAGGTCATGGATACTGTTCAGCGAATTGGTCATACCACAGATTAGGATTGCTGAGGGAGAAAGGGAATGGGTGACCAAAATGCAGAGAAAGAGCAGGAAGGCAGTGCAGATGTCCCCTGCAGTCATCTCCCTCCAAACAAGTATACCATTTCGGATATTGTTGGGGGAGATGGCTCACCAGGGGAAGGTAGCAGTAGCCAGGATCATGGCACCATGGCTGGTTCTGCTGTACAGAAGGGTGGGACAAAGAGTGGATGGGCTATAGTCATCGGGGATTCAATTGTTATGGAAGTAGATAGGTGGCTCTGTGGTCAGAAACGAGACTCCCAAGTGGTATGTTGCCTCTCAGGTGCACGGGTCAGGGATGTATCAGATTGACTACAGAACATCCTGAAGGGGGAGGGTGATCAGGCAGTTGTCATGGTGCATATAGGCACTAATGATATTGATAAAAAATGGGATGGAGGTCTTCCAAGCAGAATTTAGGGAGTTAGGAGCCAAGTTAAAAAAGTAGTACCTCAGAGTTAGTAATCTCAGCATAGCTGCCAGTGCCATGTGCTCGTCAGAGTACAAATGAAAGAACAGGCAGGATAAATGCTGCAGGATAAATGAGAGATGCTGCAGGAGGGTTCAGATTTTTGAGACATTGGGACCGGTTCTGGGGATGGGGGGACCATTACAAATTGGACAGCCCACACCTGGGCTGGAGTGGAACCTATGTCATTGGGGATGTTTTTACTAACGTTGTTGGGGGAGGGTTTAAACTAATGTGGCAGGGGGATGGAAACCAAACATGGAGGTTAGTGGACAGTAAGAAGGTAGTAACTAAAGTCTGTAAGGAACTAGATCATGCAGTCAGCATGCATATGGGGAAGAGTAGGCAGGGAGCAGATGATAAATGCAAAGGGACTGGTGGTCTGAGGTGAATTTATTTTAATGTGAAATGTGTAGTAGTTAAGGCAGATGAACTTAGGGCTTGGAGTAGTACCTGGGAGCATGACGTTATTGTTATTACTGAGACTTGGTTGAGGGAAGGACACAATTGACAACTAAATATCCCATGAAATCAATGCTTTAGGCAGGATAGAGAAGGAGGTAAAAGGGCTGGAGGAGTTGCATTACTGGTCAGAGAAGATATCACAGCTGTTCTGAAGAAGGGCACCATGGAGGACTCAAGCAGTGAGGCAACACGGGCAGAGCTCAGAAATGGGAAGGGTGCATTAACAATGTGGGGCCTCCCAACAACGAGCGTGAGACAGAAGTACAAAGTATGTGTACAGATTATAGAAAGATGTAGGAGCAAAAGCGTGGCAGTGATAGGAGATTTTAATTTTCCCAACATTGACTGGGATTCACTTCGTATTAGAGGGCTAGATGGAGCAGAATTTGTAAGGAGCATCCAGGATGGTTTTCTAGAGCAATATATAAATACCCCAACTCGGAAGAGTCCACAGTGGATCTGGGTGTTGGGGAATGAGCCGGGTCAGGTGGTTGAAGTTTCAGTAAGGGCTGACTTTGGGAATATTGCCATGTTGCCTGGTATGGAAGGAAGATCGTATGAGGAAAGACTGAGACACTTGGGGCTGTTTTCATTAGAGAAAAGAAGGTTTAAGGGTGACTTGATTGAGGTGTACAAGATGATTAGGGGGTTAGATAGGGTTGACAGTGTGAACCTTTTCCCGCGTATGGAGTCGGGTATTACAAGGGGACATAGCTTTAAATTAAGGGGGGGTAGATATAGGACTGAAGTTAGGGGTAGGTTCTTCACTCAGCGAGTCGTAAGTTCATGGAATGCCCTGCCAGCAGCAGTGGTGGACTCTCCCTCTTTATGGGCATTTAAGCGGGCATTGGATAGGTATATGGAGGATAGTGGGTTAGTATAGGTTAGGTGGGCTTGGATCGGCGCAACATCGAGGGCCAAAGGGCCTGTACTGCGCTGTATTCTTCTATGTTCTATATGTTCTATATTGCTCACAATTTAGAATATTCATGGAAAAAGACAAGAGTGGTCCTAAAGGAAGAGTGCTAAATTGGAGATTGCCAAAATATACCAAAATTCGGCAAGAGCTGGGGAATGTAGATTGGGAACAGTTGTTTGAAGCTAAATCCACATTCGATATGTGGGAGGCTTTTAAAGAGAGATTGACTAGAGTTTAGGAGAGAGGTGTTCCTGTGAAAATAAGGGATAGGAGTGGTAAGAGGAGGGAACCATGGATGACAGGTGAGACTAGCTAAGAGGAAATAGGCAGCATACATAAGGTCTAGGCGACTGAAAACTGATGAAGCTTTAGAAGAATATTGGGAATGCAGGAACAATCTGAAGTGAGGAATTAAGAGGGCTAAAAGGGGTCGTGAGATATCCTTAGCAGGGTTAAGGGAAACCAGTCATCTCCCTCCAAAACAGGCATAATATTTTGGATACTGTTGGGGGAGATGGCTCACCAGGGGAAGGGAGAAGTAGCCATGTTCATGACACTGTGGCTGGCTCTGATGTACAGAAGGGTGGGACAAAGAGTTGAAGGGCTATAGTCATAGAAGATTCAATTGTAAGGGGAGTAGATAGGTGGGTCTTATTCATATTTAAGGAGTCAGAGGGCAATGAGGGAAAGCGTTTGCCCAATCAAGGACAAATTAGGAAAAATTACGCATGGAGTCAGAGAAAATGGGTGAGATTCTTAATGGGTACTTTGCATCGTTATTCACTGAGGAGAGGGACATGGCAGATTTGAGGTTAGGAATAGATATTTGACAACTCGAGGTTAAGATGGCAGAAGGAGGGAGGAAGTGTTGGGTATTCTAAAAGTATCAAGTTGGACAAATCCCCAGTTCTGGATGGGATCTATCCCAGGTTACGGAGGGAAGCGAGAAAAGAAATAGCTGGGGCTTTACCAGATATCTTTGCCACATCCTTGAAAACAGGAAGGCCTGAGAGGACAGGAGAATTGTTAATGTCGTCCCCTTGTTTAAGAAGGGTAGCAGGGATACTCCAGGTAATTATAGACTGGTGAGCCTGACATCAGCAGTAGGGAAGCTACTGGAGAAGATGCTGAGGGATAGGATATATACTTATTTGGAAGAAAATGGGCTTATCACTGATAGGCAACATGGGTTTGTGCAAGTAAGAATATGTCTTACAAACTTAATAAAATTCTTTGAAGAGGTGACAAAGTTCATTGATGAGGGAAGGGCTGTAGATGTCATATACATGGACACAAGTAAGGCGATTCATAAGATTCCTCATGGTAGGCTGATGAAGAAGGTAAAGTCACATGGATTCCAGCGTGTGCTAGCGAGATGGACAGAGAACTGGTTGGGCAATAGGAGACAGGGTTCAGTGGAAGGAAGCTTCTCAAAATGGAGAACTGTGACCAGCGGTGTTCTCACAGCCATTGTCTACAGATTGTCACTCCCACACCCAGTAAATACTGACCATTCCCCTCTCAGCTGCGGCACGGTGGCACAGTGGTTAGCACTGCTGCCTCACAGCACCAGAGACCCGGGTTCAATTCCTGCCTCAGGCGACTGGCTGTGTGGAGTTTGCACGTTCTCCCCGTGTCTGCGTGGGTTTCCTCCGGGTGCTCCGGTTTCCTCCCACAGTCCAAAGATGTGCAGGGTCAGGTGAATTGGCCATACTTAATTGTCCCTAGTGTTAGGTAAGGGGTAAATGTATGGGTGGTTTTCGCTTCGGCGGGTCGGTGTGGACTTGTTGGGCCGAAGGGCCCGTTTCCACACTGTAATCTAATCTAATCTAATCTAAGCTATTAACTACAGATCGTCACTCCCACACCCAGTAAATACTGACCATCCCTCTCACAGCCATTAACTACAGATCCTCACTCCCACACCCAGTAAAAACTGACACACTCTCACAGCCATTAACTACAGATCCTCACTCTCACACCCAGTAAATACTGACCATCCCTTTCACAGCCATTAACTGCAGAACCTCACTCCCACACCCAGTAAATACTGACCATTCCTCTCTCAGCCATTATCTACAGATCCTCACTCCCACATTCAGTAAATACTGACACTCACTCTCACAGTCATGCACTACAAATCCTCACTCCCTCACCCAATAAATACTGACTGTCCCTCTCACAGCCATTAACTACAGATCCTCACACCCACACCTAGTAAATACTGACCCTCACACCCACATTTAGTAAATACTGACTATCCCTCTCACAGCATTAACTACTAATCAGAGAGGGTATCACAGCTACAGAAGCTTCCATTGTCGAGGAAGATCTCCATACCGAGTCAGTATGGGTGGAAATTAGGAACAGCAAGGGAGTAGTCACCTCTTTAGGGGTTTACTACAGGTCGCCCAATAGCAGCAGTGAGATGGAAGAAAGCATAGGTCGGCAGACTTTGGAAAAGTGTGGACGTAGTAGGGTTGTTGTAATAGGTGACTTTAACTTTCCCAATATTGATTGGAACCTCCTTCGAGGAGAAAATTTGAATGGAGTTGTTTTTGTAAGGTGTGATCAGGAGGGTTTCCTAACTCAGTATGTTGACAGGCCGACGAGGGGAGAGGCCATTCTAGACTTAGTGCTCGGAAACGAGCCAGGGCAGGTATCAGATCTTGTGGTGGGAGAGCATTTTGGTGATAGTGACCACAACTGCCTCACATTCTACATAGCTATGGAGAAGGAGAGGATTAGGCAAAATGGGAGGATATTTAATTGGGGAAGAGGAGACTATGATGCGATTGGATATGAGTTAGGAAGCATGGATTGGGAGCAATTGCTCCATGGTAAAGGCACTAGAGACATGTGGAGACTGTTTAAGGAACAGTTGTTGCAAGTGATGAATAAATATGTCCCTCTGAGACAGGCAAGAAGTGGTAAGATAAAGGAACCTTGGATGACGAGAGCGGTGGAGATTCTTGTCAAAAGGAAAAAGGTAGCTTACATAAGGTGGAGGAAGCTAGGGTCAAGCTCAGCTCTAGAGGATTACAGGCAGGCGAGGAAGGAGCTTAAAAATGGTCTGAGGAGAGCCAGGAGGGGGCACGAGAAAGGCTTGGCAGAACGGATTAGGGAGAACACAAAGGCATTTTACACTTATGTGAGGAATAAGAGAATGGTCAAAGAAAGAGTAAGGCCGATCAGGGATAGCATAGGGAATTTGTGTGTGGAGTCTGAGGAGGTAGGGGAAGCCCTAAATGAGTTCTTTCCTTCCGTCTTTACGAAAGAAACGAGCTTTGTAGTGAATGAAACCTTTGAAGAGCAGGTGTGCATGCTGAAATGGATAGAGATAGAGGAAGCTGATGTGCTGAAAACTTTGTCAAACATTAAGATTGACAAATCGCCAGGTCCGGACCAGATTTGTCCTCAGCTGCTTTGGGAAACGAGAAATGCAATTGCTTCGCCACTTGCAAAGATCTTTGCATCCTCGCTCTCCACTGGAGTCGTACTGAGGACTGGAGAGAGGCAAATGTAATTCCTCTCTTCAATAAAGGAAATAGGGAAATCCCCGGCAATTACAGACCAGTAAGTCTCACGTCTGTCGTCTGCAAGGTGTTAGAAAGGATTCTGAGGGATAGGATTTATGACCATCTGGAAAAGCATGGCTTGATTAAATGCAGTCAACACGGCTTTGTGAGGGGCAGGTCATGCCTCACAAACCTTATCGAATTCTTTGAGGATGTGACTAGAAAAGTTGATGAGGGTCAAGCTGTGGATATGGTGTATATGGACTTTAGCAAGGCATTTGATAAGGTTCCCCATGGCAGGCTCATTCAGAAGGTCAGGAGGAATGGGATTCAGGGGAACATAGCTGTCTGGATACAGAATTGGCTGGCCAACAGAAGACAGCGAGTGGCAGTAGAAGGAAAATATTCTGCCTGGAAGTCTGTGGTGAGTGGTGTTCCACAGGGATCTGTCCTTGGGCCTCTATTGTTTGTAATTTTTATTAATGACTTGGATGAGGGGATTGAAGGATGGGTCAGCAAGTTTGCAGATGACACAAAGGTTGGAGGTGTCGTTGACAGTATGGAGGGCTGTTGTAGGCTGCAGCGGGACATTGACAGGATGCAGAGATGGGCTGAGAGGTGGCAGATGGAGTTCAACCTGGATAAATGCAAGGTGATGCATTTTGGAAGGTCGAATTTGAAAGCTGAGTACAGGATTAAGGATAGGATTCTTGGCAGTGTGGAGGAATAGAGGGATCTTGGTGTGCAGGTACATAGATCCCTTAAAATGGCCACCCAAGTGGACAGGGTTGTTAAGAAAGCATATGGTGTTTTGGCTTTCATTAACAGGGGTATTGAGTTTAAGAGTCGTGAGATCTTGTTGCAGCTCTATAAAACTTTGGTGAGACCGCACTTGGAATACTGCATCCAGTTCTGATCGCCCTAATATAAGAAAGATGTGGATGCTTTGGAGCGAGTTCAGAAGAGGTTTACCAGAATACTGCCTGGACTGGAGGGCTTATCTTATGAGGAGAGGTTGATTGAGCTCGGACTTTTTGCATTGGAGAAAAGGAGGAGAAGAGGGGACTTAATTGAGGTATACAAGATAATGAGAGGCATAGATAGAGTCGATAGCCAGAGACTATTTCCCAGGGCAGAAATTACTAACACAAGGGGTCATAGTTTTAAGCTGGTTGGAGGAAAGTATAGAGGGGATGTCAGAGGCGGGTTCTTTACACAGAGAGTTGTGAGAGCATGGAATGCGTTGCCAGCAGCAGTTGTGGAGGCAGGGTCATTAGGGACATTTAAGAGACTCCTGGACATGCATATGGTCACAGAAATTTGAGGGTGCATACATGAGGATCAGTGGTCGGCACAAAATCGTGGGTTGAAGGGCCTGTTCTGTGCTGTACTGTTCTATGTTCTATGTTTTAGATCCTCACTCCCACACACAGTAAATACTGACCATCCCTCTCACAGCCATTAACGACAGATCCTCACTCCCACATCCAGTAAATACTGACCATCCCTCTCACAGCCATTAACTACAGATCCCCACTCCCTCACACAATTAATACTGACCATCACTCTCACAGCCATTAACTACAGATCCTCACACCCACACTTAGTAAATAGTGACTATCCCTCTCACAGCATTAACTACAGATCATCACTCCCACATCCAGTAAATACTGACCATCACTCTCACTGCCATTAACTAAAGATCATCACTCCCACATCCAGTAACTACTGACCATCACTCTCATTGCCAATAACGAGAGATCCTCACTCCCACACCCAGTAAATACTGACCATTACTCTCACTGCCATTAACTACAGATCATCACTCCCACATCCAGTAAATACTGACCATTACTCTCACTGCCATTAACAAGAGATCCTTACTCCCACATCCAGTAAATACTGACCATCACTCTCACTGCCAATAACGAGAGATTCCCACTCCCACACCCAGTAAATACTGACCATCACTCTCACAACCGTTAACTACAGATCCTCACTCCCACACACAGTAAATACTGACCATCCCTCTCACAGCCATTAACTACAGATCTTCACATCCACACCCAGTAAATACTGACCCTCATACCCACACTTAGTAAATACTGACCATCCCTCTCACAGCATTAACTACAGATCCTCACTCCCACACCCAGTAAATAGTTATCATCCCTCTCACTGCCATTAACTACAGATCCTCTCCCCCACACCCTGTAAATACTGAGAGACTCTCACAGCCATTAACTACAGATCCTCACTCGCACGCCCAGTAAGTACTGACACTCAAACTCACAGGCATTAACTACAGATCCTCACTCCCACACCCAATAAATACTGACCATCCCTCTCGCAGCCATTAACTACAGATCCTCAAACCCATATCTAGTAAATACTGATCCTCATACCCACACTTAGTAAATACTGACCATCACTCTCACAACCATTAACTAGAGATCCTCACTCCCACACGCACTAAATACTGACCATCCCTTTCACAGCATTAACTACCGATCCTCACTCCCACACGTAGGAAATACTGACCCTCCCTCTCACAGCCATTAATGACAGATCACGCCTCGCAAACCCAGTAAATACTGACCATCACTCTCACAGCCATTAACTACACGTCTTCACTCCCACACCCAGTAAATACTGACTATCCCTCTCACAGTCATTAACTACAGATTCTCATTCCCACAGCCAGTAAATACTGACCATCACTCGCACAGCCATTAACTACAGATCCTCACTCCCACACCCAGTAAATACTGACCATTCCTCTCACAGCCATGAACTGCCAAACGTCATTCCCACAGCCAGTAAATACTGACCATCCCTCTCACAGCTATTAACTACAGATCCTCACTCACGCCCAGTAAATACTGACCATCCCTGTCACAGCCATTAACTACAGATACTCACACCAACACCAAGTAAATACTTACCCTCACACCCACACTTACTAAATATTGACCATCCCTCTCATAGCATTAATTACAGATCCTCACTCCCACACCCAGTAAATACTGACCATCACTCTCACAGCCATTAAAAACAGATCCTCACTCCCACACCCAGTAAATACTGACCATCCCTCTCACAGCCATTAACTACAGATCCTCACACCCATACCCACTAAATACTGACCCTCACACCCGCACTTACTAAATATTGACCATCTCACTCCCTCACTCCCACACCCAGTAAATAGTTACCATCCCTCTCACAGCTATTAACTACAGATCCTCACTCCCACGCCCAGTAAATACTGACCATCCCTCTCACAGCTATTAACTACAGATCCTCACTCCCACGCCCAGTAAATACTGACCATCCCTCTCACAGCTATTAACTACAGATCCTCACTCCCACACGCGGTAAACACGGACCATCCCTCTCACAGCCATTAATTACAGATCCTCACACCCACACAGTAAATACTGACCATCCCTCTCACAGCCATTAACTACAGGTCCTCACTCCCACACCCAATAAATACTGACCATCCCTCTCGCAGCCATTAACTACAGATCCTCAAACCCATATCCAGTAAATACTGATCCTCATACCCACACTTAGTAAATACTAACCATCACTCTCACAACCATTAACTACAGATCCTCACACCCACACTTACTAAATATTGACCATCCCTCTCATAGCATTAATTACAGATCCCCCCCCCACACCCAGTAAATACTGACCATCCCTTTCACAGCCATTAAATGCAGATCCTCTCTCCCACACCCAGTAAATATTGACACACTCTTAGAGCCATTAGCTACAGATCCTCCCTCCCACACCCAATAAATACTGACACTAACTCTCACAGCCATTAACTACAGATCATCACTCCCACACCGAGTAAATACTGACCATTCCTCTCACAGCCATTAACTAGAGATCCTCACACCCACACACAGCAAATACTGACCCTCATACCCACACTTAGCAAATACTGACCATCCCTCTCACAGCATTAACGACAGGTCATCTCTTCCACACCCAGTCAATACTGACCATCCCTCTCACAGCCATTAGCTACAGAGCCCCACCCGCACACCCAGTAAATACTGACCATCCCTCTCACAGCCATTAGCTACAGAGCCCCACCCGCACACCCAGTAAATACTGACCATCCCTCTCATAGCCATTAACTACAGATCCCCACTCCCTCACCCAGTAAATACTGACCATCCCTCTCACAGCCATTAAGTGCCGAACCTCACTCCCACACCGAGTAAATACTGACCATTCCTCTCACAGCCATTATCTACAGATCCTCACTCCCACATGCAGTAAATACTGACGCTCACTCTCACAGCCATTAAATACATATTCTCACTCCCACACTTTGTAAATACTAACCACCCGTCTCACAGCATTAACTACATATCCTCACTCCCACGCCCAGTAAATACTGACACTCACTCTCATAGCCATTAATCACAGATCGTCACTCACACAGCCCATAAATACTGACCATGCCTCTCACAGCCATTAACTACAGATGATCATTCCCACACCCAGTAAAAACTGACCATTCCCCTCACAGCAATTAACTGCAGATCCTCACTCCCACACCCAGTAAATACTGACACTCACTCTCACAGCCATTAACTACAGACCCTCACGCCCACACCCAGCAAATACTGACCATTCCTCTCACAGCCAATAACTGCAGATCCTCACTCCCTTGCCCAGTAAATACTGACCATTCCTCTCACAGCCATTAACTACAGATCCTCTCTCCCACACCCAGTAAATATTGACACACTCTTAGAGCCATTAGCTACAGATCCTCCCTCCAACACCCAATAAATACTGACACTAACTCTCACAGCCATTAACTACAGATCATCACTCCCACACCGAGGAAATACTGACCATTTCTCTCACAGCCATTAACTAGAGATCCTCACACCCACACACAGCAAATACTGACCCTCATACCCACACTTAGTAAATACTGACCATCCCTCTCACAGCATTAACGACAGGTCATCTCTTCCACACCCAGTAAATACTGACCATCCCTCTCACAGCCATTAGCTACAGAGCCCCACCCGCACACCCAGTAAATACTGACCATCCCTCTCATAGCCATTAAGTGCCGAACCTCACTCCCACACCGAGTAAATACTGACCATCCCTCTCATAGCCATTAACTACAGATCCTCACTCCCACACACAGTAAATACTGACCATCCCTCTCACAGCCATTAACTACAGATCCCCACTCCCTCACCCAGTAAATACTGACCATCCCTCTCACAGCCATTAAGTGCCGAACCTCACTCCCACACCGAGTAAATACTGACCATTCCTCTCACAGCCATTATCTACAGATCCTCACTCCCACATGCAGTAAATACTGACGCTCACTCTCACAGCCATTAAATACATATTCTCACTCCCACACTTTGTAAATACTAACCACCCGTCTCACAGCATTAACTACATATCCTCACTCCCACGCCCAGTAAATACTGACACTCACTCTCATAGCCATTAATCACAGATCGTCACTCACACAGCCCATAAATACTGACCATGCCTCTCACAGCCATTAACTACAGATGATCATTCCCACACCCAGTAAAAACTGACCATTCCCCTCACAGCAATTAACTGCAGATCCTCACTCCCACACCCAGTAAATACTGACACTCACTCTCACAGCCATTAACTACAGACCCTCACGCCCACACCCAGCAAATACTGACCATCCCTCTCACAGCCATTAACTACAGATCCCCATTCCCTCGCCCAGTAAATACTGACACTCACTCTCACAGCCATTAAGTACATATCCTCACTCCCACATTCAGTAAAAACTGACCATCCCTCGAACAGCCATTAACTACAGATCCTTACACCCACACCTAGTAAGTACTGACCCCCATACGAACACCTAGTAAATACTGACCATCCCTCTCACAGCATTAACTACAGCTCCTCAGTCCCACACCCAGTAAATACTGACCATCACTCTCACAGCCAGTAACTACAGATCCTCACTCCCACACCCAGTAAAGATTGACCATTCCTCTCACAGCAATTAACTGCAGAGCCTCACTCCCACACCCACTAAATACAGACCATCCCTCTCAGAGCCATTAACTACAGATACTCACATCCACACCCAGTAAATACTGACCCTCATACCCACACTTAGTAAATACTGACCATCCCTTACACAGCATTAACTACAGATCCTCACTCCCACATGCAGTAAACACCGACCATCCCTCTCACAGCCATTAACGACAGAGTCCCACTCGCACACCCAGTAAATACTGACCATCCCTCTCACAGCCATTAACTACGGATCCTCACACCCACACCCAGTAAATACTGACCCTCATACCCACAGTTAGTAAATACTGACTATCCCGCTCACAGAATTAACTACAGATCCTCACTCCCACACCCATTAATACTGGCACTCACACTCACTGCCATTAACTACAGATCGTCACTCTCACACCCAGTAAATACTGACAATCCCTCTCACGGCCATTAACTACAGATCCTCACACCCACACGCAGTAAATACTGACCATCCCTTTCACAGCATTAACTACAGATCCTCACTCCCACATGCAGTAAATACTGACCATCCCTCTCATAGCCATTAACTACAGATCCTCACTCCCACACCCAGTAAATACTGACACACTCTCACATCCATTAACTACAGATCCTCACTCCCACACACAGTAAATCCTGACCATCCCTGTCACATCCATTAACTACAAATCCTCACTCGCACGCCCATTAAATACTGACACTCACTCTCACAGCCATTAACTAGAAATCTCCACTCCCATACCCACTAAATACAGATCATCCCTCTCACAGCCATTAACTACAGATGCTCACACCCACACCAAGTAAATACTGACCATCCCTCTCACAGCCATTCACAACAGAGTCCCACTCGCACACCCAGTAAATACTGACCATCCCTCTCACAGCCATTCACAACAGAGTCCCACTCGCACACCCAGTAAATACTGACCATCACTCTCACAGCCATTCACAACAGAGTCCCACTCGCACACCCAGTAAATACTGACCATCCCTCTCACAGCCATTCACAACAGAGTCCCACTCGCACACCCAGTAAATACTGACCATCACTCTCACAGCCATTAACTACAGATCCTCCCTCCCACACCCAGTAAATACTGACACTCACTCTCACAGCCATTAATCACAGATCCTCACACCTACAACCAGTAAATACTCACCCTCATACGCACACTTGGTAAATACTGATCATCCCTTTCACAGCATTAACTACAGATCCTCACTCCCACACACAGTAAATACGGACCAAATCTCTCACTGTCATTATCTATAGATCCTCTCTCCCACACCCAGTAAATATTGACACTCACTCTCACAGTCATTAATCACAGATCCTCACTCCCACACACATTAAACACTGACCATCCCTCTCATGAATTTAACTAGAGATCACCCTCCCACACCTAGTAAATACTGACTGTCCCTCTCAGAGCCATTAACTACAGATCCTCACACCTACACCCAGTAAATACTCACCCTCATACGCACACTTAGTAAATACTGATCATCCCTCTCACAGCATTAACTACAGATCCTCACTCCCACACACAGTACATACGGACCATCCCTCTCACAGCCATTAACGACAGAACCCCACATGCACACGCAATAAATACTGACCATCCCTCTCACAGCCAAAAACTACAGATCCTCACTCGCACACCCAGTAAATACAGACACTCACTCTCATAGTCACTAACTACAAATCCTCTCTCCCACACACGCTAAACATTGACCGTCCCTTTCACAGCCATTATCTACATATCCCCCTCCCACACCCAGTAAATACTGACCGTCCCTCTCACAGCCATTATCTACATATCCCCCTCCCACTCCCAGTAAATACTGACCGTCCCTCTCACAGCCATTATCTACATATCCCCCTCCCACTCCCAGTAAATACTGACCATCCCTCTCACAGCCATTAACTACAGATCCTCACTCCCACACCCCTTAAATACTGACACTCACTCTCACAGCCACTAACTACAGATCCTCACTCCCACACCCAGTAAATACTGGCCATCCCTCTCACAGCATTAACTACAGATCCTCACTCCCACACCCAGTAAATACTGACCATCCCTCTCACAGCATTAACTACAGATCCTCACTCCCACACCCAGTAAATATTGACCCTCATACCCACACTTAGTAAATACTGACTATACCTCTCATAGCATTAACAACAGATCATCACTCCCACTCCCAGTAAATACTGACCATCCCTCTCACAGTCATTACCTACAGATCCTCACTCCCACACACAGTAATACTGACACTAACTCTCACAGCCATTAGCTAAAGATCCCCATACCCACACCCAGTAAATACTGACCATCCCTCTCACAGTCATTAACTACAGATCCTCACACCTACAACCAGTAAATACTGACCCTCATACGCACACTTAGTAAATACTTACCATCCCTCTCAGAGCATTAACTACAGATCCTCACTCCCACACGCAGTAAATACTGACCATCCCTCTCACAGCCATTAATGACAGAACCACACATGCACACGCAATAAATACTGACCATCCCGCTCACAGCCACTAACTACAGGTCCTCATTCCCACACCCAGTAAATACTGACCATCACTCTCACCGCCATTAACTACAGATCCTCACTCCAACACCAGCAAATACTGACCATTCCTCTCACAGCCAATAACTGCAGATCCTCACTCCCACACCCAGTAAATACAGACCATCCCTCTTACAGCCATTAATGACAAAACCGCAAATGCACATGCAGTAAATACTGACCATCCGCTCACAGCCATTAACTACAGGTCCTCACTCCCACACCCAGTAAATACTGACCATCCCTCTCACAGCCATTAACTACAGATCCTCACTCCCACACTTAGTAAATACTCACCATCCCTCTCACAGCCATTAACTACAGATCCTCACTCCCACACTTAGTAAATACTCACCATCCCTCTCACAGCCATTAACTACAGATCCTCACTCCCACACTTAGTAAATACTCACCATCCCTCTCACAGCCATTAACTACAGATCCTCACTCCCACACTTAGTAAATACTCACCATCCCTCTCACAGCCATTAACTACAGATCCTCACTCCCACACTTAGTAAATACTCACCATCCCTCTCACAGCCATTAACTACAGATCCTCACTCCCACACCCAGTAAATACTGACAATTCCTCTCACTGCCATTAACTACAGACCCTCACTCCCACACTTAGTAAATACTCACCATCCCTCTCACAGCTATTATCTACAGATCCTCACTCTCACACCCAGTAAATCCTGACCGTCACTTTCACTGCGATAAGCTCCCTATTAAATACTGACCTTCTCACCCACACCTAGTTAAAACTGATTCTTGCTTCCACACCCAGGAGATAATAAGTCACTCCTCTGCCCAGACCATACTTATCATCCATCCCATGTGCAGTCAATACTGATCATCTCTCCCAGACTTTCAATCTCAGTCCCAGATAATATTGACTGCCTCTCTCATGCCTAATAAATATTGCACAGCAATCTCATAGCAAGTAATTATTGACTCTCACTCTTGCACCTATTAATTCCTGGCCATCACACCCTCAATTGATAAATGCTGACACACTGAAATATTGATCACTCTCAAGCCCAATAAATACTGCTGACAGCCAGTAAATATTGACTATCATTCTCATATTGAAGAAATTATGACCATCTCCCTCAAAGTTCAGTAAATATTAACACTCACTATCACTCCCAATTAATACTGCCCCTCACACCAATACATGGTAAATTCTGATCTTCACTCCACACCCAGGCAATATGTATTGACTGTCACACCAACACTCACACACAGAGTAAATTCAGACACTCATACCCAGTCAATATACCGATAACTAATGTACTGATAACTAATGAACATCAGTCTCAATAAATGATCACTGTTAGCGACAAATCATCACATCCATGCCCAGTAAACACAGTCTCTCACTCCCACACTCAGTAATTACTGAGCGCTGTTTCCCCCATCCAGCAAATAGTGACACTTGCTCTGATTTCCAGTTAATCATTGCTCTCACACCCAGTGAGTACTGACCATTACTCTCCCAACGGGTCAACACTGAACTATACTCCAATGTCCAATTAATACTGACCCTGTATTTCACACCACGTCTTCCTTCCAGTGAATTACCTATAAAATGCACTGCAGGAATTCACAAATATTTCTTCGGGTAGCTCCTTCCAAACTAATGACCACTTCCACCTGGATGGACAGCAGATACATACATAGGAGCACCACCGCCTATGAGTTACCCTCTCAGCCCTCATCATCGTGACTCTGAGTGTGATGGTTAGTATTTACTTGGTGTGGGAGTGAGGGTACATATTTATTGGTTGTATGGTTGACGATCATGTATCACTGTACCTTCCAGGTTGCTGGGTTAAGTTCCTGGAATTCCTCCAGGAGTTCCCTTCCGAACAGCATTATGGGTCTCCCTACAGCACAAGGATTTCCCTAACCCTAACCCAATCTGTTAAAGATTGACAAGGAGTGGGTGATGAATCCACGTCCCCTCATGAATAATAAAAAGCTCCTCTCATGACTCACGTGATACTGAGAAAAATCCTGTAAGTTGGCTCCCCCTGGAGGGTAGTGTCCAATACATTTTGTTCCAACGTTGCTAGAGATAGCTTGAAGACAGAATCTTGAGGTTTGACGGGTACGTTATAACGGAGAACAGTCTGCAGATAGAACCACCAGTTACTTCATGTCGAAAATAGCATCAAGTCTCACTGACTACTCCCCACAGCAGCATTCTCAACATCCAACGTCCCTCACTCCCCCCCGCCCCACCAAACCTCACTCCCCCTTACCGGGGGAGTCTCTCACACTCCCCTCCCCATGCTCCTCATTCCAACCTCTCCATCTACCTCATTTACACCTCCCCATGTCCCTCACTCCCCCCTCCCCATGCTCGTCATTCCTACCTCTCCATCTACCTCATTCACACCTCCCCATGTCCCTCACTCCCCCCTCCCCATGACCCTCATCCCGCCTCCCCATGCCCCTCACTCCTGCCTCCCCATGTCCCTCACTCCCCCCTCCAAATATCCCTCACTCCAACCTCACCATGACCCTCACTCCCACCTCCCCATGTCCCTCACTCCCCCATTCCCATGTCCCTCACTCCCACCTCCCCATGCCCCTCCCTCCCACCTCCCCATTTCCCTCACTCCCACCTCCCCATGTCCCTCACTCCCGCCTCCCCATGCCACTCACTCCTGCCTCCCCATGTCCCTCACACGCCCCTCCTCATGATCCACACTCCCCCCGCCCCATGTCCCTCACTCCTGCCTCCCCATGTCCCTCACTGCTCCCTCCAAATATCCCTCACTCCAACCTCACCATGACCCTCACTCCTACCTCCCCATGTCCCTCACTCCCCCATTTCCATGTCCCTCACTCCCACCTCCCCATGTTCCTCACTCCCACCTCCCCATGTCCCTCACTCCTACCTCCCCATGCCCCTCACTCCCACCTCCCCATTTCCCTCACTCCCATCTCCCCATGTCCCTCACTCCCACCTCCCCATTTCCCTCACTCCCACCTCCCCATGTCCCTCACTCCTACCTCCCCATGCCCCTCACTCCCACCTCCCCATTTCCCTCACTCCCACCTCCCCATGTCCCTCACTCCTACCTCCCCATGCCCCTCACTCCCACCTCCCCATTTCCCTCACTCCCACCTCCCCATTTCCCTCACTTCCATCTCCCCATGTCCCTCACTCCCACCTCCCCATGTCCCTCACTCCTACTTCCCCATGTCCCACACTCCCACCTCCCCATGTCCCTCACTCCCCCCTCTCCATGTCTCTCACCCCTGCCATCCCATGTCTTCACAACCCACTCCCCATGTCCCTCACTCACACCTCCCCATGCCCCTCACTCACTCCTCCCCATGTCCCTCACTCCTCCCTCCCCATGTTACTCACTCCCACCTCTCCATGCCCTTCACTCCCCCCCCCATGGCCCTCACTCTCCCCTCCCCATGCCCCTCTCTCCCCCTCCCCATGCCCCTCACTCCTGCCTCCCCATGCACCTCACTCCCACTTCCCCATGCCCCTCACTGCTACCTCCACATGCCCTTCACACCCCCATCCCCATGCCCTTCACACCTTCCTCCCCATGTCCCTCAATCCCCCATCCACATGCCCCTCATTCCTACCTCCCCATGCCCCTCACTGCTGCCTCGCCAGTCCCTCACTCCCAACTCCCCATGCCTGTCATTTCCACCTCCCCATGGCCCTTGTTCCCCCCTCCTCATGCCCCTCAGTCCCACCTCCCCATGTCCCTCACTCCTACCACCCCATGTCCCTCACTCACACCTTCCCATGCCCCTCACTCGCCCCTCCCCATGCCCCTCACTCGCCCCTCCCCATGCCCCTCACTCCCTCTCCCCATGCCCCTCACTGCTGCCTCCCCATGGTCCTCGCTCCCCCCCCTCATGTCCCTCACTCCCACCTCCCCATGCCCCTCACTCCTCCTCCCCATGTCCCTCATTTCCTCCCCTACCATGCCCCTCACTCCCACCTCCCCATGCCCCTTACCGCTGCCTCCCCATTCCCCTCACTCCGCCTCCCCATGCCCCTCACTCCCCCTCCCCATTCCCCTTACCCCTACCTCCCCATTCCCCTCACTCCGCCTCCCCATGCCCCTCACTCCGCCTCCCCATGCCCCTCACCCCACTTCCCCATGCCCCTCAACCCTCCCTCCCCATGCCTCTCACTCCCCCTATCCATGCCCCTCATTCCTACCTCTCCATGCCCCTCACTCCCCCCTCCCCATGCCCCTCACTCCCCCCTATCCATGCCCCTCACTCTTGCCTCCCCGCCGTGTCCCTCCCTCAGGATGATTGAGGAGGTAGTGACTGACCTGGAGAAGAATGCATCTGTTCCCTGTGATTAGCACCCTGTATTTTCTGGGAATCTCTTCCAAGTCCTGCCTCTGGAGCAGCAGCTGGTTGGAAGTGTCAACATGAAAGTCCTTGTGGAATGTTGTCTCTGAGGTTACAGTTACTGAGCTCTGATGGCCATCCACATGGGTCCTCTCAGCGTAGAGAGCCAGGGCCTGGAGAGCGACCACTGTATCCTGGGGGCAGAAAGAAAGTGCCAGTCATTTTGACAGTACACTTCACCAGCGATCAAGAATACACAGTGACACACATACACTAGGAAAGGCCCAGGCTGGGCACAGGTCCCAGCCTGGACACAAGAGCTTTTAAAGGCTGGAGTAGAGGATTTTTTCCACCGTTCAGTAAGATCATTGGCTTCAACTTCACTCCCCTATCCCCCACTCCCAAATCCCTCCATTACCCAACAGACTAGACTGTACCAGAGCCCAGTCTGAACTATATTCCACAACGGGCCAGCTTCACCCCCCTGGGTTGGAGAAATCCAAAGATGCACACCCCTTTGAGGGAAGAAATGTCCTCTCATCTCATTCAGAGGTTGGCCCCTTCCCCTGAGGCTATATCTCCACATAACTCTGTTTTAGGTTCCCCGACCCGGGATGGGTTCGGGGTGAGGACAATCTCTCAGTGATTCCACTGTCACCTAACCCCTGTAGAACATTGACTACCACCTGATGAAGGAGCATTGCTCCGAAAGCTGGTGTGCTTCCAAATAAACCTGTTGGACTATAACCTAGTGTTGTGTGATTTTTAACCCTATAGAACATTGTCAGTCTCAATGAAATCACCTCTCGTTCTTCTCAACTCCAGGCAATATTGTCCCAATTCACTCAGCAGCCTATCACAGGACAAGCTCCTCCATCCCAGGGCCGAACCTGATGAACTGCCTGCAATCCCAGAATGCAGAGGTTAAAACTGCTTGTAGTATTTCAGCTGTGGCCTCTCCAGCCCGCTGTCTGATCAGAATGGGATTTTATTGCTGTACTCCTTTACAACTGGGAGCATCGGGTGGTCCGCCTGCCTACTTCCTTGGTGTAACGACATGCTGACTGCCTGTGATCCTTGTCCAAGCACAGCCAAGATTCTCTGTAAGCTTCTCAGGTCTCCCTTACCTTTGTACTGAGTGGGAAAATATCAGGAAAACTCGACACGTGAGTCCCCATCTTGATATTCAAGTCGGTCATATCTAATCCCCCAGTAGTGTCCCTTGTTCTATACCACTCCATTCGATACCTGCCAATTGTTCATTTTTCGGCTTATTTTCTGACCAACAAGCATTCCCTTAGCCATGTGAATAAGCCACCTGTAACTCACTTGCCTATTAAATCATTTTTCCCCCATTACTGAAATGCCTTCTGGAAATCTACTACATCTATCAGTTCCCCAATATCAACCTTCTTTACTCAATCCTGAAATGATCTGTGCCTCTGCAGAGTGATCAGATCCCATAGCCAAAATGGTACAGAGGACGGAGTATTACCTGGGTTGATGCGAAGCCTCCGTAAGGATTCCTCTGCTTAACCAGCCAGCGAACAATGGACGTGGCATCGTCCAACTCGGAGTCTGGGACCTGTGGCTGAGAGAGAAGGGCTAGAAGCACATAGGCTGTCATTTCAACGTCTGCAGAGGGTGCTCTCCACCAGTAACCATGCTCTTCCTCGCTCTCCAGGGTCTCCTCCTGCTGCCAATGAGTCAATCTGTCTGTAACCCAGAGACAGGAGGTTCACCATTAGTTATTGGACAGCCAACAGATCAATGTTCCAGCACACCCCAATGAGAGGGAAGGGGGGGGAGAAATAGCAGGAGGCAAACACAGAGGGATTGTGGATGAACATAGCTAGACCTGTTTTGATGGCCAACTTTTCCAGCCACTGGAGAGTTATTTTCCTAGCAACTTGGTCCTGGCCCAGGGTAAAGGTATAGGCGAGCAATGCGAGAGTGTAGGTGCTGTTCACTGTCTGTAATGCAGTCTGCAGGCAGCTCAGGCCTCTGTCTGTAATCCGACTCTAGAAAGACGATGGAGAAAGTGACTAAGGGACACACAGTCCCCACTCACAACTCTCCCCACCCAACACCCCCTCACCCTCAGGATGCCATCACCCCTCACCCTCAGATTGCCAAACCCCCACCTGCAGACACTTCACAAACCCCCAACCACAGACATCTTACATCCTCAAACCCAGATCCTACATGTTTCTGAGTCCCGCAATCCTAACTCCCAGCTGTTTCTCAGGCCCAGATGCTCCATTCCCACCAATTCCCGATCCAAAATATTTCTCATTCCCAGATGCCCCATTCCCACCTGTTCCCAATCCAACAGGTTTGTCAGGCCCAGATGCCTCATTGCCACCAAACCCCAATCTGACATGTTTCTCTGGCCCAGGCGCCCATTTCCCACCAATCCCTGTTCCAACACGTTTCTCTGGCCCAGATGCCTCATTCCCACCAATCCCAGATTCCCAATGTTTGAGTTGAAGTTCTCACCATCTCAAAACCTGAAAGTGTTGATTCCAGTAAAGCTTATGTCACATAAGCTGACAGAGAAATCTGATCATTGACTCCACCCTACGGAGGCAGTGAGAGAGAGTGAGAGAGACAGAACAGAACTCTTCAGATTGAACACACTCTCACAGTGTGGCACTCCCTCAGTACTGACCCTCTCACAGTGCAGCACTCCCTCAGCACTGACCATCTGAGAGTGCAGCACTCCCTCAGTATTGACCCTCTGACAGTGCAGCACTCCCTCAGTACTGACCCTCTGACACAGCAGCACTCCCTCAGCACTGACCCTCTGACAGTGCAGCACTCTGAGTGTTGACCCTCTGAAAATGCAGCATTCCCTCAGTACTGACCCTCTGAAAATGCAGCACTCCCTCAGCACTGACCCTCTGAAAAGCAGCACTCCCTCAGCACTGACCCTCAGACAGTGCAGAACTACCTCAGTTCTGACATTCGAACAGTGCAGCACTCACTCAGTACTGATCCTCTGACAGTGCAACACTCCCTCAGCACTGACCCTCTGACAATGCAGCACCCCCTCAGTACTGACCTCCTAAAAATGCAGCACTCCCTCAGTTCTGACCCACTGACAATGCAGGTCTCCCCCAGTACTGAATCTCTGGTAATATGGCACTCACTCAATCAGAACCAACCCTCAGACAGTGCAGCATTCCCTCCCACAGGCACTGACCCTCAGACAGTGCAGCATTCTCTCCCACAGCACTGACCCTCTGACAGTGCAGCATTCCCTCCCACAGGCACTGACCCTCAGACAGTGCAGCATTCCCTCCCACAGGCACTGACCCTCAGACAGTGCAGCATTCCCTCCCACAGCACTGACCCTCAGACAGTGCAGCATTCCCTCCCACAGGCACTGACCCTCTGACAGTGCAGCATTCCCTCCCACAGCACTGACCCTCAGACAGTGCAGCATTCCCTCCCACAGGCACTGACCCTCTGACAGTGCAGCATTCCCTCCCACAGCACAGACCCTCAGACAGTGCAGCATTCCCTCCCACAGGCACTGACCCTCTGACAGTGCAGCATTCCCTCCCACAGGCACTGACACACGGAGAGTGCAGCATTCCCTCCCACAGGCACTGACCCTCTGACAGTGCAGCATTCCCTCCTACAGGCACTGACCCTCAGACAGTGCAGCATTCCCTCCCACAGGCACTGAACCACAGACAGTGCAGCATTCCCTCCTACAGCACTGACCCTCTGACAGTGCAGCATTCCCTCCTACAGCACTGACCCTCAGACAGTGCAGCATTCCCTCCCACAGGCACTGACCCTCAGACAGTGCAGCATTCCCTCCTACAGCACTGACCCTCAGACAGTGCAGCATTCCCTCCCGCAGGCACTGAACCTCAGACAGTGCAGCATTCCGTCCCACAGCACTGACCCTCAGACAGTGCAACATTCCCTCCTACAGCACTGACACTCTGACAGTGCAGCATTCCCTCCTACAGGCACTGACCCTCTCACAGTGCAGCATTCCTTGCCACAGGCACTTACCCTCAGACAGTGCAGCATTCCCTCCTACAGGCACTGACCCTCTGACAGTGCAGCATTCCCTCCTACAGGCACTGACCCTCAGACAGTGCAGCATTCCCTCCTACAGGCACTGACCCTCAGACAGTGCAGCATTCCCTCCCACAGGCACTGACCCTCTGACAGTGCAGCATTCCCTCCCACAGGCACTGAACCTCAGACAGTGCAGCATTCCCTCCCACAGCACTGACCCTCAGACAGTGCAGCATTCCCTCCCACAGGCACTGACGCTCGGACAGTGCAGCATTCCCTCCCACAGGCACTGACCCTCAGACGGTGCAGCATTCCCTCCCACAGGCATTGACCCTCAGACAGTGCAGCATTCCCTCCCACAGCACTGACCCTCAGACAGTGCAGCATTCCCTCCCACAGGCACTGACCCTCTGACAGTGCAGCATTCCCTCCCACAGGCACTGACCCTCAGACAGTGCAGCATTCCCTCCCACAGCACTGACCCTCAGACAGTGCAGCATTCCCTCCCACAGGCACTGACCCTCTGACAGTGCAGCATTCCCTCCCACAGGCACTGACCCTCAGACAGTGCAGCATTCCCTCACTCAGGCACTGACCCTCAGACAGTGCAGCATTCCCTCCCACAGGCACTGACCCTCAGACGGTGCAGCATTCCCTCCCACAGCACTGACCCTCAGACAGTGCAGCATTCCCTCCTACAGCACTGACCCTCAGACAGTGCAGCATTCCCTCCAACAGGCACTGACCCTCTGACAGTGCAGCATTCCCTCCCACAGGCACTGACCCTCAGACAGTGCAGCATTCCCTCCCACAGGCACTAACCCTCAGACTGTGCAGCATTCCCTCCCTCAGGCACTGACCCTCAGACGGTGCAGCATTCCCTCCCACAGGCATTGACCCTCGGACAGTGCAGCATTCTCTCCCCCAGCATTGACCCTCGGAGAGTGCAGCATTCCCTCCCACAGGCACTGACCCACGGACAGTGCAGCATTCCCCCCTACAGGCACTGACCCTCAGACAGTGCAGCATTCCCTCCCACAGGCACTGACCCTCAGACAGTGCAGCATTCCCTCCCACAGCACTGACCCTCAGGCAGTGCAGCATTCCCCCCTACAGCACTGACCCTCAGACAGTGCAGCATTCCCCCCTACAGCACTGACCCTCAGACAGTGCAGAATTCCCTCCCACTGGCACTGACCCTCAGACAGTGCAGCATTCCCCCCTACAGCACTGACCCTCTGACAGTGCAGCATTCCCTCCCACTGGCACTGACCCTCAGACAGTGCAGCATTCCCTCCCACAGCACTGACCCTCAGACAGTGCAGCATTCCCTCCCACAGGCACTGACCCACGGACAGTGCAGCATTCCCTCCCACAGGCACTGACCCTCAGACAGTGCAGCATTCCCCCCTACAGGCACTGACCCTCAGACAGTGCAGCATTCCCTCCCACAGGCACTGACCCTCAGACAGTGCAGCATTCCCTCCCACAGCACTGACCCTCAGACAGTGCAGCATTCCCCCCTACAGCACTGACCCTCAGACAGTGCAGCATTCCCCCCTACAGCACTGACCCTCAGACAGTGCAGCATTCCCTCCCACTGGCACTGACCCTCAGACAGTGCAGCATTCCCCCCTACAGCACTGACCCTCAGACAGTGCAGCATTCCCTCCCACTGGCACTGACCCTCAGACAGTGCAGCATTCCCTCCCACAGCACTGACCCTCAGACAGTGCAGCATTCCCTCCCACAGGCACTGACCCACGGTTAGTGCAGCATTCCCTCCCACAGCACTGACCCTCAGACAGTGCAGCATTCCTTCCCACAGCACTGACCATCAGACAGTGCAGCATTCCCTCCTACAGCACTGACCCTCAGACAGTGCAGCATTCCCTCCCACAGGCACTGACCCTCGGACAGTGCAGCATTCCCTCCCACAGGCACTGACCCTCAGACAGTGCAGCATTCCCCCCTACAGCACTGACCCTCAGACAGTGCAGCATTCCCTCCCACAGGCACTGACCCTCAGACGGTGCAGCATTCCCTCCCACAGGCACTGAGCCTCGGACAGTGCAGCATTCCCTCCCACAGGCACTGACCCTCAGACAGTGCAGCATTCCCTCCCACAGGCACTGAGACTCGGACAGTGCAGCATTCCCTCCCACAGGCACTGACCCTCAGACAGTGCAGCATTCCCTCCCACAGGCACTGAGCATCGGACAGTGCAGCATTCCCTCCCACAGGCACTGACCCTCAGACAGTGCAGCATTCCCTCCCTCAGGCACTGACCCTCAGACAGTGCAGCATTCCCTCCCTCAGGCACTGACCCTCTGACAGTGCAGCATTCCCTCCCACAGGCATTGACCCTCGGACAGTGCAGCATTCCCTCCCCCAGCATTGACCCTCAGACAGTGCAGCATTCCCCCCCACAGGCACTGACCCACGGACAGTGCAGCATTCCCTCCCACAGGCACTGACCCTCAGACAGTGCAGCATTCCCTCCCACAGGCACTGAACCTCAGACAGTGCAGCATTCCCTCCCACAGGCACTGACCCTCAGACAGTGCAGCATTCCCTCCCTCAGGCACTGACCCTCAGACGGTGCAGCATTCCCTCCCTCAGGCACTGACCCTCTGACAGTGCAGCATTCCCTCACACAGGCATTGACCCTCGGACAGTGCAGCATTCCCTCCCCCAGCATTGACCCTCGGACAGTGCAGCATTCCCTCCCACAGGCACTGACCCACGGACAGTGCAGCATTCCCTCCCACAGGCACTGACCCTCAGACAGTGCAGCATTCCCTCCCACAGCACTGACCCTCAGACAGTGCAGCAATCCCCCCTACAGCACTGACCCTCAGACAGTGCAGCATTCCCTCCCACAGCACTGACCCTCAGACAGTGCAGCATTCCCCCCTACAGCACTGAACCTCAGACAGTGCAGCATTCCCTCCCACAGGCACTGACCCTCAGACAGTGCAGCATTCCCTCCCACAGGCACTGACCCTCAGACAGTGCAGCATTCCCTCCCACAGCACTGACCCTCAGACAGTGCAGCATTCCCTCCCACAGGCACTGACCCTCAGACAGTGCAGCATTCCCTCCTACAGGCACTGACCCTCGGACAGTGCAGCATTCCCTCCCACAGGCACTGACCCTCAGACAGTGCAGCATTCCCTCCTACAGGCACTGACCCTCGGACAGTGCAGCATTCCCTCCTACAGCACTGACCCTCAGACAGTGCAGCATTCCCTCCCACAGGCACTGACCCTCAGACAGTGCAGCATTCCCTCTTACAGCACTGACCCTCAGACAGTGCAGCATTCCCTCCTACAGCACTGACCCTCAGACAGTGCAGCATTCCCTCCCACAGGCACTGAACCTCAAACAGTGCAGCATTCCCTCCTACAGGCACTGACCCTCAGACAGTGCAGCATTCCCTCCTAAGGCACTGACCCTCAGACAGTGCAGCATTCCCTCCTACAGGCACTGACCCTCAGACAGTGCAGCATTCCCTCCCACAGGCGCAGATCCACGGACAGTGCAGCATTCCCTCCCACAGCACTGACCCTCAGACAGTGCAGCATTCCCTCCCACAGGCACTGACCCTCAGACAGTGCAGCATTCCCTCCGACAGGCACTGACCCTCTGACAGTGCAGCATTCCCTCCCACAGGCGCAGATCCACGGACAGTGCAGCATTCCCTCCCACAGCACTGACCCTCAGACAGTGCAGCATTCCCTCAAGACAGGCACTGACCCTCTGACAGTGCAGCATTCCCTCCCACAGGCGCAGATCCACGGACAGTGCAGCATTCCCTCTTACAGCACTGACCCTCAGACAGTGCAGCATTCCCTCCTACAGCACTGACCCTCAGACAGTGCAGCATTCCCTCCCACAGGCACTGACCATCAGACTGTGCAGCATTCCCTCCCTCAGGCACTGACCCTCAGACGGTGCAGCATTCCCTCCCACAGGCATTGACCCTCGGACAGTGCAGCATTCCCTCCCCCAGCATTGACCCTCGGACAGTGCAGCATTCCCTCCCACAGGCACTGACCCTCAGACAGTGCAGCATTCCCCCCTACAGGCACTGACCCTCAGACAGTGCAGCATTCCCTCCCACAGGCACTGACCCTCAGACAGTGCAGCATTCCCTCCCACAGCACTGACCCTCAGGCAGTGCAGCATTCCCCCCTACAGCACTGACCCTCAGACAGTGCAGCATTCCCTCCCACAGGCACTGAACCTCAGACAGTGCAGCATTCCCTCCCACAGGCACTGACCCTCAGACAGTGCAGCATTCCCTCCCTCAGGCACTGACCCTCAGACGGTGCAGCATTCCCTCCCTCAGGCACTGACCCTCTGACAGTGCAGCATTCCCTCACACAGGCATTGACCCTCGGACAGTGCAGCATTCCCTCCCCCAGCATTGACCCTCGGACAGTGCAGCATTCCCTCCCACAGGCACTGACCCACGGACAGTGCAGCATTCCCTCCCACAGGCAGTGACCCTCAGACAGTGCAGCATTCCCTCCCACAGCACTGACCCTCAGACAGTGCAGCAATCCCCCCAACAGCACTGACCCTCAGACAGTGCAGCATTCCCTCCCACAGCACTGACCCTCAGACAGTGCAGCATTCCCCCCGACAGCACTGAACCTCAGACAGTGCAGCATTCCCTCCCACAGGCACTGACCCTCAGACAGTGCAGCATTCCCTCCCACAGGCACTGACCCTCAGACAGTGCAGCATTCCCTCCCACAGCACTGACCCTCAGACAGTGCAGCATTCCCTCCCACAGGCACTGACCCTCAGACAGTGCAGCATTCCCTCCTACAGGCACTGACCCTCGGACAGTGCAGCATTCCCTCCCACAGGCACTGACCCTCAGACAGTGCAGCATTCCCTCCTACAGGCACTGACCCTCGGACAGTGCAGCATTCCCTCCTACAGCACTGACCCTCAGACAGTGCAGCATTCCCTCCCACAGGCACTGACCCTCAGACAGTGCAGCATTCCCTCTTACAGCACTGACCCTCAGACAGTGCAGCATTCCCTCCTACAGCACTGACCCTCAGACAGTGCAGCATCCCCTCCCACAGGCACTGACCCTCAGACAGTGCAGCATTCCCTCCCACAGGCACTGAACCTCAAACAGTGCAGCATTCCCTCCTACAGGCACTGACCCTCAGACAGTGCAGCATTCCCTCCTAAGGCACTGACCCTAAGACAGTGCAGCATTCCCTCCTACAGGCACTGACCCTCAGACAGTGCAGCATTCCCTCCCACAGGCGCAGATCCACAGACAGTGCAGCATTCCCTCCCACAGCACTGACCCTCAGACAGTGCAGCATTCCCTCCCACAGGCACTGACCCTTAGACAGTGCAGCATTCCCTCCGACAGGCACTGACCCTCTGACAGTGCAGCATTCCCTCCCACAGGCGCAGATCCACGGACAGTGCAGCATTCCCTCCCACAGCACTGACCCTCAGACAGTGCAGCATTCCCTCCCACAGGCACTGACCCTCTGACAGTGCAGCATTCCCTCCCACAGGCGCAGATCCACGGACAGTGCAGCATTCCCTCTTACAGCACTGACCCTCAGACAGTGCAGCATTCCCTCCTACAGCACTGACCCTCAGACAGTGCAGCATTCCCTCCCACAGGCACTGACCCTCAGACTATGCAGCATTCCCTCCCTCAGGCACTGACCCTCAGACGGTGCAGCATTCCCTCCCACAGGCATTGACCCTCGGACAGTGCAGCATTCCCTCCCCCAGCATTGACCCTCGGACAGTGCAGCATTCCCTCCCACAGGCACTGACCCTCAGACAGTGCAGCATTCCCCCCTACAGGCACTGACCCTCAGACAGTGCAGCATTCCCTCCCACAGGCACTGACCCTCAGACAGTGCAGCATTCCCTCCCACAGCACTGACCCTCAGGCAGTGCAGCATTCCCCCCTACAGCACTGACCCTCAGACAGTGCAGCATTCCCCCCTACAGCACTGACCCTCAGACAGTGCAGCATTCCCTCCCACTGGCACTGACCCTCAGACAGTGCAGCATTCCCCCCTACAGCACTGACCCTCAGACAGTGCAGCATTCCCTCCCACTGGCACTGACCCTCAGACAGTGCAGCATTCCCTCCCACAGCACTGACCCTCAGACAGTGCAGCATTCCCTCCCACAGGCACTGACCCACGGACAGTGCAGCATTCCCTCCCACAGGCACTGACCCTCAGAAAGTGCAGCATTCCCCCCTACAGGCACTGACCCTCAGACAGTGCAGCATTCCCTCCCACAGGCACTGACCCTCAGACAGTGCAGCATTCCCTCCCACAGCACTGACCCTCAGACAGTGCAGCATTCCCCCCTACAGCACTGACCCTCAGACAGTGCAGCATTCCCCCCTACAGCACTGACCCTCAGAGAGTGCAGCATTCCCTCCCACTGGCACTGACCCTCAGACAGTGCAGCATTCCCCCCTACAGCACTGACCCTCAGACAGTGCAGCATTCCCTCCCACTGGCACTGACCCTCAGACAGTGCAGCATTCCCTCCCACAGCACTGACCCTCAGACAGTGCAGCATTCCCTCCCACAGGCACTGACCCACGGACAGTGCAGCATTCCCTCCCACAGCACTGACCCTCAGACAGTGCAGCATTCCTTCCCACAGCACTGACCATCAGACAGTGCAGCATTCCCTCCTACAGCACTGACCCTCAGACATTGCAGCATTCCCTCCCACAGGCACTGACCCTCGGACAGTGCAGCATTCCCTCCCACAGGCACTGACCCTCAGACAGTGCAGCATTCCCCCCTACAGCACTGACCCTCAGACAGTGCAGCATTCCCTCCCACAGGCACTGACCCTCAGACGGTGCAGCATTCCCTCCCACAGGCACTGAGCCTCGGACAGTGCAGCATTCCCTCCCACAGGCACTGACCCTCAGACAGTGCAGCATTCACTCCCACAGGCACTGAGACTCGGACAGTGCAGCATTCCCTCCCACAGGCACTGACCCTCAGACAGTGCAGCATTCCCTCCCACAGGCACTGAGCATCGGACAGTGCAGCATTCCCTCCTACAGGCACTGACCCTCAGACAGTGCAGCATTCCCTCCCTCAGGCACTGACCCTCAGACGGTGCAGCATTCCCTCCCTCAGGCACTGACCCTCTGACAGTGCAGCATTCCCTCCCACAGGCATTGACCCTCGGACAGTGCAGCATTCCCTCCCCCAGCATTGACCCTCAGACAGTGCAGCATTCCCCCCCACAGGCACTGACCCACGGACAGTGCAGCATTCCCTCCCACAGTCACTGACCCTCAGACAGTGCAGCATTCCCTCCCACAGGCACTGAACCTCAGACAGTGCAGCATTCCCTCCCTCAGGCACTGACCCTCAGACGGTGCAGCATTCCCTCCCTCAGGCACTGACCCTCTGACAGTGCAGCATTCCCTCCCACAGGCATTGACCCTCGGACAGTGCAGCATTCCCTCCCCCAGCATTGACCCTCGGACAGTGCAGCATTCCCTCCCACAGGCACTGACCCTCAGACAGTGCAGCATTCCCTCCCTCAGGCACTGAACCTCAGACGGTGCAGCATTCCCTCCCTCAGGCACTGACCCTCTGACAGTGCAGCATTCCCTCCCACAGGCATTGACCCTCGGACAGTGCAGCATTCCCTCCCCCAGCATTGACCCTCGGACAGTGCAGCATTCCCTCCCACAGGCACTGACCCACGGACAGTGCAGCATTCCCTCCCACAGGCACTGACCCTCAGACAGTGCAGCATTCCCTCCCACAGCACTGACCCTCAGACAGTGCAGCAATCCCCCCTACAGCACTGACCCTCAGACAGTGCAGCATTCCCTCCCACAGCACTGACCCTCAGACAGTGCAGCATTCCCCCCTACAGCACTGACCCTCAGACAGTGCAGCATTCCCTCCCACAGGCACTGACCCTCAGACAGTGGAGCATTCCCTCCCACAGGCACTGACCCTCAGACAGTGCAGCATTCCCTACCACAGCACTGACCCTCAGACAGTGCAGCATTCCCTCCCACAGGCACTGACCCTCAGACAGTGCAGCATTCCCTCCTACAGGCACTGACCCTCGGACAGTGCAGCATTCCCTCCCTCAGGCACTGACCCTCAGACAGTGCAGCATTCCCTCCTACAGGCACTGACCCTCGGACAGTGCAGCATTCCCTCCTACAGCACTGACCCTCAGACAGTGCAGCATTCCCTCCCACAGGCACTGACCCTCAGACAGTGCAGCATTCCCTCTTACAGCACTGACCCTCAGACAGTGCAGCATTCCCTCCTACAGCACTGACCCTCAGACAGTGCAGCATTCCCTCCCACAGGCACTGACCCTCAGACAGTGCAGCATTCCCTCCCACAGGCACTGAACCTCAAACAGTGCAGCATTCCCTCCTACAGGCACTGACCCTCAGACAGTGCAGCATTCCCTCCTAAGGCACTGACCCTCAGACAGTGCAGCATTCCCTCCTACAGGCACTGACCCTCAGACAGTGCAGCATTCCCTCCCACAGGCGCAGATCCACGGACAGTGCAGCATTCCCTCCCACAGCACTGACCCTCAGACAGTGCAGCATTCCCTCCCACAGGCACTGACCCTCAGACAGTGCAGCATTCCCTCCGACAGGCACTGACCCTCTGACAGTGCAGCATTCCCTCCCACAGGCGCAGATCCACGGACAGTGCAGCATTCCCTCCCACAGCACTGACCCTCAGACAGTGCAGCATTCCCTCCCACAGGCACTGACCCTCTGACAGTGCAGCATTCCCTCCCACAGGCGCAGATCCACGGACAGTGCAGCATTCCCTTTTACAGCACTGACCCTCAGACAGTGCAGCATTCCCTCCTACAGCACTGACCCTCAGACAGTGCAGCATTCCCTCCCAGAGGCACTGACCCTCAGACGGTGCAGCATTCCCTCCCACAGGCACTGACCCTCAGACAGTGCAGCATTCCCTCTTACAGCACTGACCCTCAGACAGTGCAGCATTCCCTCCTACAGCACTGACCCTCAGACAGTGCAGCATTCCCTCCTACAGCACTGACCCTCAGACAGTGCAGCATTCCCTCCCACAGGCACTGACCCTCAGACAGTGCAGAATTCCCTCCTACAGCACTGACCCTCAGACAGTGCAGCATTCCCTCCTACAGCACTGACCCTCAGACAGTGCAGCATTCCCTCCCACAGGCACTGACCCTCAGACGGTGCAGCATTCCCTCCCACAGGCACTGACCCTCAGACAGTGCAGCATTCCCTCTTACAGCACTGACCCTCAGACAGTGCAGCATTCCCTCCTACAGCACTGACCCTCAGACAGTGCAGCATTCCCTCCTCCAGCACTGACCCTCAGACAGTGCAGCATTCCCTCCCACAGCACTGACCCTCAGACAGTGCAGCATTCCCTCCCACAGGCACTGACCCTCAGACAGTGCAGCATTCCCTCCCACAGGCACTGACCCTCAGACAGTGCAGCATTCCCTCCCACAGGCACTGACCCTCAGACAGTGCAGCATTCCCTCCCACAGCACTGACCCTCAGACAGTGCAGCATTCCCTCCCACAGGCACTGAACCTCAGACAGTGCAGCATTCCATCCCACAGGCACTGACCCGCTGACAGTGCAGCATTCCCTCCCACAGGCACTGACCCTCAGACAGTGCAGCATTCCCTCCTACAGGCACTGACCCTCGGACAGTGCAGCATTCCCTCCCACAGGCACTGACCCTCAGACAGTGCAGCATTCCCTCCTACAGGCACTGACCCTCGGACAGTGCAGCATTCCCTCCTACAGCACTGACCCACAGACAGTGCAGCATTCCCTCCCACAGGCACTGACCCTCAGACAGTGCAGCATTCCCTCTTACAGCACTGACCCTCAGACAGTGCAGCATTCCCTCCTACAGCACTGACCCACAGACAGTGCAGCATTCCCTCCCACAGGCACTGACCCTCAGACAGTGCAGCATTCCCTCCCACAGGCACTGACCCTCAGACAGTGCAGCATTCCCTCCGACAGGCACTGACCCTCAGACAGTGCAGCATTCCCTCCTACAGCACTGACCCTCAGACAGTGCAGCATTCCCTCCTACAGGCACTGACCCTCAGACAGTGCAGCATTCCCTCCCACAGGCGCAGATCCACGGACAGTGCAGCATTCCCTCCCACAGCACTGACCCTCAGACAGTGCAGCATTCCCTCCCACAGGCACTGACCCTCAGACAGTGCAGCATTCCCTCCTACAGCACTGACCCTCAGACAGTGCAGCATTCCCTCCTACAGGCACTGACCCTCTGACAGTGCAGCATTCCCTCCCACAGGCGCAGATCCACGGACAGTGCAGCATTCCCTCCCACAGCACTGACCCTCAGACAGTGCAGCATTCCCTCCCACAGGCACTGACCCTCTGACAGTGCAGCATTCCCTCCCACAGGCGCAGATCCACGGACAGTGCAGCATTCCCTCCTACAGCACTGACCCTCAGACAGTGCAGCATTCCCTCCTACAGCACTGACCCTCAGACAGTGCAGCATTCCCTCCCACAGGCACTGACCCTCAGACAGTGCAGCATTCCCTCTTACAGCACTGACCCTCAGACAGTGCAGCAATCCCTCCTACAGCACTGACCCTCAGACAGTGTAGCATTCCCTCCTACAGCACTGACCCTCAGACAGTGCAGCATTCCCTCCCACAGGGACTGACCCTCAGACAGTGCAGCATTCCCTCCTACAGCACTGACCCTCAGACGGTGCAGCATTCCCTCTTACAGCACTGACCCTCAGACAGTGCAGCATTCCCTCCCACAGGCACTGACCCGCTGACAGTTCAGCATTCCCTCCCACAGGCACTGACCCTCAGACAGTGCAGCATTCCCTCCCACAGGCACTGACCCTCAGACAGTGCAGCATTCCCTCCTACAGCACTGACACTCAGACAGTGCTGCATTCCCTCCCACAGGCACTGACCCTCAGACAGTGCAGCATTCCCTCCCACAGGCACTGACCCTCAGACAGTGCAGCATTCCCTCCCACAGGCACTGACCCTCAGACAGTGCAGCATTCCCTCCTACAGCACTGACCCTCAGACAGTGCAGCATTCCCTCCCACAGGCACTGACCCTCAGATAGTGCAGCATTCCCTCTCACAGCACTGACCCTCAGACAGTGCAGCATTCCCTCCTACAGCATTGACCCTCAGACAGTGCAGCATTCCCTCCTACAGCATTGACCCTCAGACAGTGCAGCATTCCCTCCCACAGCACTGACCATCAGACAGTGCAGCATTCCCTCCCACAGGCACTGACCCTCTGACAGTGCAGCATTCCCTCCCACAGGCACTGACCCTCTGACAGTGCAGCATTCCCTCCTACAGCACTGACCCTCAGACAGTGCAGCATTCCCTCCGTCAGCATTGAACCTCAGACAGTGCAGCATTCCCTCCCACAGGCATTGACCCTCAGACAGTGCAGCATTCCCTCCTACAGCATTGACCCTCAGACAGTGCAGCATTCCCTCCTACAGCATTGACCCTCAGACAGTGCAGCATTCTCTCCCACAGGCACTGACCCTCAGACAGTGCAGCATTCCCTCCTACAGCACTGACCCTCAGACAGTGCAGCATTCCCTCCCACAGGCACTGACCCTCAGAGAGTGCAGCATTCCCTCCCACAGCACTGAACCTTAGACAGTGCAGCATTCCCTCCTCCAGCACTGACCCTCAGACAGTGCAGCATTCCCTCCCACAGCACTGACCCTCAGACAGTGCAGCATTCCCTCCCACAGGCACTGACCCTCAGACAGTGCAGCATTCCCTCCCACAGGCACTGACCCTCAGACAGTGCAGCATTCCCTCCCACAGGCACTGACCCTCAGACAGTGCAGCATTCCCTCCCACAGCACTGACCCACAGACAGTGCAGCATTCCCTCCCACAGGCACTGAACCTCAGACAGTGCAGCATTCCATCCCACAGGCACTGACCCGCTGACAGTGCAGCATTCCCTCCCACAGGCACTGACCCTCAGACAGTGCAGCATTCCCTCCTACAGGCACTGACCCTCGGACTGTGCAGCATTCCCTCCCACAGTCACTGACCCTCAGACAGTGCAGCATTCCCTCCTACAGGCACTGACCCTCGGACAGTGCAGCATTCCCTCCTACAGCACTGACCCACAGACAGTGCAGCATTCCCTCCCACAGGCACTGACCCTCAGACAGTGCAGCATTCCCTCTTACAGCACTGACCCTCAGACAGTGCAGCATTCCCTCCTACAGCACTGACACTCAGACAGTGCAGCATTCCCTCCCACAGGCATTGACCCTCAGACAGTGCAGCATTCCCTCCCACAGGCACTGACCCTCAGACAGTGCAGCATTCCCTCCTACAGGCACTGACCCTCAGACAGTGCAGCATTCCCTCCTACAGCACTGACCCTCAGACAGTGCAGCATTCCCTCCAACAGGCACTGACCCTCAGACAGTGCAGCATTCCCTCCCACAGGCGCAGATCCACGGACAGTGCAGCATTCCCTCCCACAGCACTGACCCTCGGACAGTGCAGCATTCCCTCCCACAGGCACTGACCCTCAGACAGTGCAGCATTCCCTCCTACAGCACTGACCCTCAGACAGTGCAGCATTCCCTCCTACAGGCACTGACCCTCTGACAGTGCAGCATTCCCTCCCACAGGCGCAGATCCACGGACAGTGCAGCATTCCCTCCCACAGCACTGACCCTCAGACAGTGCAGCATTCCCTCCCACAGGCACTGACCCTCTGACAGTGCAGCATTCCCTCCCACAGGCGCAGATCCACGGACAGTGCAGCATTTCCTCCTACAGCACTGACCCTCAGACAGTGCAGCATTCCCTCCTACAGCACTGACCCTCAGACAGTGCAGCATTCCCTCCCACAGGCACTGACCCTCAGACAGTGCAGCATTCCCTCTTACAGCACTGACCCTCAGACAGTGCAGCATTCCCTCCTACAGCACTGACCCTCAGACAGTGTAGCATTCCCTCCTACAGCACTGACCCTCAGACAGTGCAGCATTCCCTCCCACAGGCACTGACCCTCAGACAGTGCAGCATTCCCTCCTACAGCACTGACCCTCAGACGGTGCAGCATTCCCTCTTACAGCACTGACCCTCAGACAGTGCAGCATTCCCTCCCACAGGCACTGACCCGCTGACAGTTCAGCATTCCCTCCCACAGGCACTGACCCTCAGACAGTGCAGCATTCCCTCCCACAGGCACTGACCCTCAGACAGTGCAGCATTCCCTCCTACAGCACTGACCCTCAGACAGTGCTGCATTCCCTCCCACAGGCACTGACCCTCAGACAGTGCAGCATTCCCTCCCACAGGCACTGACCCTCAGACAGTGCAGCATTCCCTCCCACAGGCACTGACCCTCAGACAGTGCAGCATTCCCTCCTACAGCACTGACCCTCAGACAGTGCATCATTCCCTCCCACAGGCACTGACCCTCAGATAGTGCAGCATTCCCTCTCACAGCACTGACCCTCAGACAGTGCAGCATTCCCTCCTACAGCATTGACCCTCAGACAGTGCAGCATTCCCTCCTACAGCATTGACCCTCAGACAGTGCAGCATTCCCTCCCACAGCACTGACCATCAGACAGTGCAGCATTCCCTCCCACAGCACTGACCCTCAGACAGTGCAGCATTCCCTCCCAAAGGCACTGACCCTCTGACAGTGCAGCATTCCCTCCTACAGCACTGACCCTCAGACAGTGCAGCATTCCCTCCGTCAGCATTGAACCTCAGACAGTGCAGCATTCCCTCCCACAGGCATTGACCCTCAGACAGTGCAGCATTCCCTCCTACAGCATTGACCCTCAGACAGTGCAGCATTCCCTCCTACAGCATTGACCCTCAGACAGTGCAGCATTCTCTCCCACAGGCACTGACCCTCAGACAGTGCAGCATTCCCTCCTACAGCACTGACCCTCAGACAGTGCAGCATTCCCTCCCACAGGCACTGACCCTCAGAGAGTGCAGCATTCCCTCCCACAGCACTGAACCTCAGACAGTGCAGCATTCCCTCCTACAGCATTGACCCTCAGACAGTGCAGGATTCCCTCCTACAGCATTGACCCTCAGACAGTGCAGCATTCCCTCCCACAGCACTGACCATCAGACAGTGCAGCATTCCCTCCCACAGCACTGACCCTCTGACAGTGCAGCATTCCCTCCCACAGGCACTGACCCTCTGACAGTGCAGCATTCCCTCCTACAGCACTGACCCTCAGACAGTGCAGCATTCCCTCCTACAGCATTGACCCTCAGACAGTGCAGCATTCCCTCCCACAGGCACTGACCCTCGGACAGTGCAGCATTCGCTCCTACAGCACTGACCCTCAGACAGTGCAGCATTCCCTCCCACAGGCACTGAGCCTCAGACAGTGCAGCATTCCCTCCTACAGCACTGACCCTCAGACAGTGCAGCATTCCCTCCCACAGGCACTGACCCTCAGATAGTGCAGCATTCCCTCTCACAGCACTGACCCTCAGACATTGCAGCATTCCCTCCTACAGCATTGACCCTCAGACAGTGCAGCATTCCCTCCTACAGCATTGACCCTCAGACAGTGCAGCATTCCCTCCCACAGCACTGACCCTCAGACAGTGCAGCATTCCCTCCCACAGCACTGACCCTCAGACAGTGCAGCATTCCCTCCCACAGGCACTGACCCTCAGACAGTGCAGCATTCCCTCCCACAGGCACTGACCCTCAGACAGTGCAGCATTCCCTCCCACAGGCACTGACCCTCAGACAGTGCAGCATTCCCTCCCACAGCACTGACCCTCAGACAGTGCAGCATTCCCTCCCACAGGCACTGAACCTCAGACAGTGCAGCATTCCATCCCACAGGCACTGACCCGCTGACAGTGCAGCATTCCCTCCCACAGGCACTGACCCTCAGACAGTGCAGCATTCCCTCCTACAGGCACTGACCCTCGGACTGTGCAGCATTCCCTCCCACAGTCACTGACCCTCAGACAGTGCAGCATTCCCTCCTACAGGCACTGACCCTCGGACAGTGCAGCATTCCCTCCTACAGCACTGACCCACAGACAGTGCAGCATTCCCTCCCACAGGCACTGACCCTCAGACAGTGCAGCATTCCCTCTTACAGCACTGACCCTCAGACAGTGCAGCATTCCCTCCTACAGCACTGACACTCAGACAGTGCAGCATTCCCTCCCACAGGCATTGACCCTCAGACAGTGCAGCATTCCCTCCCACAGGCACTGACCCTCAGACAGTGCAGCATTCCCTCCTACAGGCACTGACCCTCAGACAGTGCAGCATTCCCTCCTACAGCACTGACCCTCAGACAGTGCAGCATTCCCTCCAACAGGCACTGACCCTCAGACAGTGCAGCATTCCCTCCCACAGGCGCAGATCCACGGACAGTGCAGCATTCCCTCCCACAGCACTGACCCTCGGACAGTGCAGCATTCCCTCCCACAGGCACTGACCCTCAGACAGTGCAGCATTCCCTCCTACAGCACTGACCCTCAGACAGTGCAGCATTCCCTCCTACAGGCACTGACCCTCTGACAGTGCAGCATTCCCTCCCACAGGCGCAGATCCACGGACAGTGCAGCATTCCCTCCCACAGCACTGACCCTCAGACAGTGCAGCATTCCCTCCCACAGGCACTGACCCTCTGACAGTGCAGCATTCCCTCCCACAGGCGCAGATCCACGGACAGTGCAGCATTTCCTCCTACAGCACTGACCCTCAGACAGTGCAGCATTCCCTCCTACAGCACTGACCCTCAGACAGTGCAGCATTCCCTCCCACAGGCACTGACCCTCAGACAGTGCAGCATTCCCTCTTACAGCACTGACCCTCAGACAGTGCAGCATTCCCTCCTACAGCACTGACCCTCAGACAGTGTAGCATTCCCTCCTACAGCACTGACCCTCAGACAGTGCAGCATTCCCTCCCACAGGCACTGACCCTCAGACAGTGCAGCATTCCCTCCTACAGCACTGACCCTCAGACGGTGCAGCATTCCCTCTTACAGCACTGACCCTCAGACAGTGCAGCATTCCCTCCCACAGGCACTGACCCGCTGACAGTTCAGCATTCCCTCCCACAGGCACTGACCCTCAGACAGTGCAGCATTCCCTCCCACAGGCACTGACCCTCAGACAGTGCAGCATTCCCTCCTACAGCACTGACCCTCAGACAGTGCTGCATTCCCTCCCACAGGCACTGACCCTCAGACAGTGCAGCATTCCCTCCCACAGGCACTGACCCTCAGACAGTGCAGCATTCCCTCCCACAGGCACTGACCCTCAGACAGTGCAGCATTCCCTCCTACAGCACTGACCCTCAGACAGTGCATCATTCCCTCCCACAGGCACTGACCCTCAGATAGTGCAGCATTCCCTCTCACAGCACTGACCCTCAGACAGTGCAGCATTCCCTCCTACAGCATTGACCCTCAGACAGTGCAGCATTCCCTCCTACAGCATTGACCCTCAGACAGTGCAGCATTCCCTCCCACAGCACTGACCATCAGACAGTGCAGCATTCCCTCCCACAGCACTGACCCTCAGACAGTGCAGCATTCCCTCCCAAAGGCACTGACCCTCTGACAGTGCAGCATTCCCTCCTACAGCACTGACCCTCAGACAGTGCAGCATTCCCTCCGTCAGCATTGAACCTCAGACAGTGCAGCATTCCCTCCCACAGGCATTGACCCTCAGACAGTGCAGCATTCCCTCCTACAGCATTGACCCTCAGACAGTGCAGCATTCCCTCCTACAGCATTGACCCTCAGACAGTGCAGCATTCTCTCCCACAGGCACTGACCCTCAGACAGTGCAGCATTCCCTCCTACAGCACTGACCCTCAGACAGTGCAGCATTCCCTCCCACAGGCACTGACCCTCAGAGAGTGCAGCATTCCCTCCCACAGCACTGAACCTCAGACAGTGCAGCATTCCCTCCTACAGCATTGACCCTCAGACAGTGCAGGATTCCCTCCTACAGCATTGACCCTCAGACAGTGCAGCATTCCCTCCCACAGCACTGACCATCAGACAGTGCAGCATTCCCTCCCACAGCACTGACCCTCTGACAGTGCAGCATTCCCTCCCACAGGCACTGACCCTCTGACAGTGCAGCATTCCCTCCTACAGCACTGACCCTCAGACAGTGCAGCATTCCCTCCTACAGCATTGACCCTCAGACAGTGCAGCATTCCCTCCCACAGGCACTGACCCTCGGACAGTGCAGCATTCGCTCCTACAGCACTGACCCTCAGACAGTGCAGCATTCCCTCCCACAGGCACTGAGCCTCAGACAGTGCAGCATTCCCTCCTACAGCACTGACCCTCAGACAGTGCAGCATTCCCTCCCACAGGCACTGACCCTCAGATAGTGCAGCATTCCCTCTCACAGCACTGACCCTCAGACATTGCAGCATTCCCTCCTACAGCATTGACCCTCAGACAGTGCAGCATTCCCTCCTACAGCATTGACCCTCAGACAGTGCAGCATTCCCTCCCACAGCACTGACCATCAGACAGTGCAGCATTCCCTCCCACAGCACTGACCCTCTGACAGTGCAGCATTCCCTCCCACAGGCACTGACCCTCTGACAATGCAGCATTCCCTCCTACAGCACTGACCCTCAGACAGTGCAGCATTCCCTCCTACAGCATTGACCCTCAGACAGTGCAGCATTCCCTCCCACAGGCACTGACCCTCGGACAGTGCAGCATTCCCTCCTACAGCACTGACCCTCAGAGAGTGCAGCATTCCCTCCTACAGCATTGACCCTCAGACAGTGCAGCATTCCCTCCTACAGCATTGACCCTCAGACAGTGCAGCATTCCCTCCTACAGCATTGACCCTCTGACAGTGCAGCATTCTCTCCCACAGGCACTGACCCTCAGACAGTGCAGCATTCCCTCCGACAGCACTGACCCTCAGGCAGTGCAGCATTCCCTCCCACAGGCACTGACCCTCAGACAGTGCAGCATTCACTCCCACAGCACTGAACCTCAGACAGTGCAGCATTCCCTCCTACAGCATTGGCTCTCAGACAGTGCAGCATTCCCTCCCTCAGGCACTGAACCTCAGACGGTGCAGCATTCCCTCCCTCAGGCACTGACCCTCTGACAGTGCAGCATTCCCTCCCACAGGCATTGACCCTCGGACAGTGCAGCATTCCCTCCCCCAGCATTGACCCTCGGACAGTGCAGCATTCCCTCCCACAGGCACTGACCCACGGACAGTGCAGCATTCCCTCCCACAGGCACTGACCCTCAGACAGTGCAGCATTCCCTCCCACAGCACTGACCCTCAGACAGTGCAGCAATCCCCCCTACAGCACTGACCCTCAGACAGTGCAGCATTCCCTCCCACAGCACTGACCCTCAGACAGTGCAGCATTCCCCCCTACAGCACTGACCCTCAGACAGTGCAGCATTCCCTCCCACAGGCACTGACCCTCAGACAGTGGAGCATTCCCTCCCACAGGCACTGACCCTCAGACAGTGCAGCATTCCCTCCCACAGCACTGACCCTCAGACAGTGCAGCATTCCCTCCCACAGGCACTGACCCTCAGACAGTGCAGCATTCCCTCCTACAGGCACTGACCCTCGGACAGTGCAGCATTCCCTCCCTCAGGCACTGACCCTCAGACAGTGCAGCATTCCCTCCTACAGGCACTGACCCTCGGACAGTGCAGCATTCCCTCCTACAGCACTGACCCCCTGACAGTGCAGCATTCCCTCCCACAGGCACTGACCCTCAGACAGTGCAGCATTCCCTCTTACAGCACTGACCCTCAGACAGTGCAGCATTCCCTCCTACAGCACTGACCCTCAGACAGTGCAGCATTCCCTCCCACAGGCACTGGCCCTCAGACAGTGCAGCATTCCCTCCCACAGGCACTGAACCTCAAACAGTGCAGCATTCCCTCCTACAGGCACTGACCCTCAGACAGTGCAGCATTCCCTCCTAAGGCACTGACCCTCAGACAGTGCAGCATTCCCTCCTACAGGCACTGACCCTCAGACAGTGCAGCATTCCCTCCCACAGGCGCAGATCCACGGACAGTGCAGCATTCCCTCCCACAGCACTGACCCTCAGACAGTGCAGCATTCCCTCCCAGAGGCACTGACCCTCAGACGGTGCAGCATTCCCTCCCACAGGCACTGACCCTCAGACAGTGCAGCATTCCCTCTTACAGCACTGACCCTCAGACAGTGCAGCATTCCCTCCTACAGCACTGACCCTCTGACAGTGCAGCATTCCCTCCCACAGGCGCAGATCCACGGACAGTGCAGCATTCCCTCCCACAGCACTGACCCTCAGACAGTGCAGCATTCCCTCCCACAGGCACTGACCCTCTGACAGTGCAGCATTCCCTCCCACAGGCGCAGATCCACGGACAGTGCAGCATTCCCTTTTACAGCACTGACCCTCAGACAGTGCAGCATTCCCTCCTACAGCACTGACCCTCAGACAGTGCAGCATTCCCTCCCAGAGGCACTGACCCTCAGACGGTGCAGCATTCCCTCCCACAGGCACTGACCCTCAGACAGTGCAGCATTCCCTCTTACAGCACTGACCCTCAGACAGTGCAGCATTCCCTCCTACAGCACTGACCCTCAGACAGTGCAGCATTCCCTCCTACAGCACTGACCCTCAGACAGTGCAGCATTCCCTCCCACAGGCACTGACCCTCAGACAGTGCAGCATTCCCTCCTACAGCACTGACCCTCAGACAGTGCAGCATTCCCTCCTACAGCACTGACCCTCAGACAGTGCAGCATTCCCTCCCACAGGCGCAGATCCACGGACAGTGCAGCATTCCCTCCCACAGCACTGACCCTCAGACAGTGCAGCATTCCCTCTTACAGCACTGACCCTCAGACAGTGCAGCATTCCCTCCTACAGCACTGACCCTCAGACAGTGCAGCATTCCCTCCTCCAGCACTGACCCTCAGACAGTGCAGCATTCCCTCCCACAGCACTGACCCTCAGACAGTGCAGCATTCCCTCCCACAGGCACTGACCCTCAGACAGTGCAGCATTCCCTCCCACAGGCACTGACCCTCAGACAGTGCAGCATTCCCTCCCACAGGCACTGACCCTCAGACAGTGCAGCATTCCCTCCCACAGCACTGACCCTCAGACAGTGCAGCATTCCCTCCCACAGGCACTGAACCTCAGACAGTGCAGCATTCCATCCCACAGGCACTGACCCGCTGATAGTGCAGCATTCCCTCCCACAGGCACTGACCCTCAGACAGTGCAGCATTCCCTCCTACAGGCACTGACCCTCGGACAGTGCAGCATTCCCTCCCACAGGCACTGACCCTCAGACAGTGCAGCATTCCCTCCTACAGGCACTGACCCTCGGACAGTGCAGCATTCCCTCCTACAGCACTGACCCACAGACAGTGCAGCATTCCCTCCCACAGGCACTGACCCTCAGACAGTGCAGCATTCCCTCTTACAGCACTGACCCTCAGACAGTGCAGCATTCCCTCCTACAGCACTGACCCACAGACAGTGCAGCATTCCCTCCCACAGGCACTGACCCTCAGACAGTGCAGCATTCCCTCCCACAGGCACTGACCCTCAGACAGTGCAGCATTCCCTCCGACAGGCACTGACCCTCAGACAGTGCAGCATTCCCTCCTACAGCACTGACCCTCAGACAGTGCAGCATTCCCTCCTACAGGCACTGACCCTCAGACAGTGCAGCATTCCCTCCCACAGGCGCAGATCCACGGACAGTGCAGCATTCCCTCCCACAGCACTGACCCTCAGACAGTGCAGCATTCCCTCCCACAGGCACTGACCCTCAGACAGTGCAGCATTCCCTCCTACAGCACTGACCCTCAGACAGTGCAGCATTCCCTCCTACAGGCACTGACCCTCTGACAGTGCAGCATTCCCTCCCACAGGCGCAGATCCACGGACAGTGCAGCATTCCCTCCCACAGCACTGACCCTCAGACAGTGCAGCATTCCCTCCCACAGGCACTGACCCTCTGACAGTGCAGCATTCCCTCCCACAGGCGCAGATCCACGGACAGTGCAGCATTCCCTCCTACAGCACTGACCCTCAGACAGTGCAGCATTCCCTCCTACAGCACTGACCCTCAGACAGTGCAGCATTCCCTCCCACAGGCACTGACCCTCAGACAGTGCAGCATTCCCTCTTACAGCACTGACCCTCAGACAGTGCAGCATTCCCTCCTACAGCACTGACCCTCAGACAGTGTAGCATTCCCTCCTACAGCACTGACCCTCAGACAGTGCAGCATTCCCTCCCACAGGCACTGACCCTCAGACAGTGCAGCATTCCCTCCTACAGCACTGACCCTCAGACAGTGCAGCATTCCCTCTTACAGCACTGACCCTCAGACAGTGCAGCATTCCCTCCCACAGGCACTGACCCGCTGACAGTTCAGCATTCCCTCCCACAGGCACTGACCCTCAGACAGTGCAGCATTCCCTCCCACAGGCACTGACCCTCAGACAGTGCAGCATTCCCTCCTACAGCACTGACACTCAGACAGTGCAGCATTCCCTCCCACAGGCACTGACCCTCAGACAGTGCAGCATTCCCTCCCACAGGCACTGACCCTCAGACAGTGCAGCATTCCCTCCCACAGGCACTGACCCTCAGACAGTGCAGCATTCCCTCCTACAGCACTGACCCTCAGACAGTGCAGCATTCCCTCCCACAGGCACTGACCCTCAGACAGTGCAGCATTCCCTCCTACAGCACTGACCCTCAGACAGTGCAGCATTCCCTCCTACAGCATTGACCCTCAGACAGTGCAGCATTCCCTCCTACAGCATTGACCCTCAGACAGTGCAGCATTCCCTCCCACAGCACTGACCATCAGACAGTGCAGCATTCCCTCCCACAGCACTGACCCTCAGACAGTGCAGCATTCCCTCCGTCAGCATTGAACCTCAGACAGTGCAGCATTCCCTCCCACAGGCACTGACCCTCTGACAGTGCAGCATTCCCTCCTACAGCACTGACCCTCAGACAGTGCAGCATTCCCTCCGTCAGCATTGAACCTCAGACAGTGCAGCATTCCCTCCCACAGGCATTGACCCTCAGACAGTGCAGCATTCCCTCCTACAGCATTGACCCTCAGACAGTGCAGCATTCCCTCCTACAGCATTGACCCTCAGACAGTGCAGCATTCTCTCCCACAGGCACTGACCCTCAGACAGTGCAGCATTCCCTCCTACAGCACTGACCCTCAGACAGTGCAGCATTCCCTCCCACAGGCACTGACCCTCAGAGAGTGCAGCATTCCCTCCCACAGCACTGAACCTCAGACAGTGCAGCATTCCCTCCTCCAGCACTGACCCTCAGACAGTGCAGCATTCCCTCCCACAGCACTGACCCTCAGACAGTGCAGCATTCCCTCCCACAGGCACTGACCCTCAGACAGTGCAGCATTCCCTCCCACAGGCACTGACCCTCAGACAGTGCAGCATTCCCTCCCACAGGCACTGACCCTCAGACAGTGCAGCATTCCCTCCCACAGCACTGACCCTCAGACAGTGCAGCATTCCCTCCCACAGGCACTGAACCTCAGACAGTGCAGCATTCCATTCCACAGGCACTGACCCGCTGACAGTGCAGCATTCCCTCCCACAGGCACTGACCCTCAGACAGTGCAGCATTCCCTCCTACAGGCACTGACCCTCGGACTGTGCAGCATTCCCTCCCACAGGCACTGACCCTCAGACAGTGCAGCATTCCCTCCTACAGGCACTGACCCTCGGACAGTGCAGCATTCCCTCCTACAGCACTGACCCACAGACAGTGCAGCATTCCCTCCCACAGGCACTGACCCTCAGACAGTGCAGCATTCCCTCCTACAGCACTGACCCTCAGACAGTGCAGCATTCCCTCCTACAGGCACTGACCCTCAGACAGTGCAGCATTCCCTCCCACAGGCGCAGATCCACGGACAGTGCAGCATTCCCTCCCACAGCACTGACCCTCGGACAGTGCAGCATTCCCTCCCACAGGCACTGACCCTCAGACAGTGCAGCATTCCCTCCTACAGCACTGACCCTCAGACAGTGCAGCATTCCCTCCTACAGGCACTGACCCTCTGACAGTGCAGCATTCCCTCCCACAGGCGCAGATCCACGGACAGTGCAGCATTCCCTCCCACAGCACTGACCCTCAGACAGTGCAGCATTCCCTCCCACAGGCACTGACCCTCTGACAGTGCAGCATTCCCTCCCACAGGCGCAGATCCACGGACAGTGCAGCATTTCCTCCTACAGCACTGACCCTCAGACAGTGCAGCATTCCCTCCTACAGCACTGACCCTCAGACAGTGCAGCATTCCCTCCCACAGGCACTGACCCTCAGACAGTGCAGCATTCCCTCTTACAGCACTGACCCTCAGACAGTGCAGCATTCCCTCCTACAGCACTGACCCTCAGACAGTGTAGCATTCCCTCCTACAGCACTGACCCTCAGACAGTGCAGCATTCCCTCCCACAGGCACTGACCCTCAGACAGTGCAGCATTCCCTCCTACAGCACTGACCCTCAGACGGTGCAGCATTCCCTCTTACAGCACTGACCCTCAGACAGTGCAGCATTCCCTCCCACAGGCACTGACCCGCTGACAGTTCAGCATTCCCTCCCACAGGCACTGACCCTCAGACAGTGCAGCATTCCCTCCCACAGGCACTGACCCTCAGACAGTGCAGCATTCCCTCCTACAGCACTGACCCTCAGACAGTGCTGCATTCCCTCCCACAGGCACTGACCCTCAGACAGTGCAGCATTCCCTCCCACAGGCACTGACCCTCAGACAGTGCAGCATTCCCTCCCACAGGCACTGACCCTCAGACAGTGCAGCATTCCCTCCTACAGCACTGACCCTCAGACAGTGCAGCATTCCCTCCCACAGGCACTGACCCTCAGATAGTGCAGCATTCCCTCTCACAGCACTGACCCTCAGACAGTGCAGCATTCCCTCCTACAGCATTGACCCTCAGACAGTGCAGCATTCCCTCCTACAGCATTGACCCTCAGACAGTGCAGCATTCCCTCCCACAGCACTGACCATCAGACAGTGCAGCATTCCCTCCCACAGCACTGACCCTCAGACAGTGCAGCATTCCCTCCCAAAGGCACTGACCCTCTGACAGTGCAGCATTCCCTCCCACAGGCACTGACCCTCAGACAGTGCAGCATTCCCTCCTACAGCACTGACCCTCAGACGGTGCAGCATTCCCTCTTACAGCACTGACCCTCAGACAGTGCAGCATTCCCTCCCACAGGCACTGACCCGCTGACAGTTCAGCATTCCCTCCCACAGGCACTGACCCTCAGACAGTGCAGCATTCCCTCCCACAGGCACTGACCCTCAGACAGTGCAGCATTCCCTCCTACAGCACTGACCCTCAGACAGTGCTGCATTCCCTCCCACAGGCACTGACCCTCAGACAGTGCAGCATTCCCTCCCACAGGCACTGACCCTCAGACAGTGCAGCATTCCCTCCCACAGGCACTGACCCTCAGACAGTGCAGCATTCCCTCCTACAGCACTGACCCTCAGACAGTGCAGCATTCCCTCCCACAGGCACTGACCCTCAGATAGTGCAGCATTCCCTCTCACAGCACTGACCCTCAGACAGTGCAGCATTCCCTCCTACAGCATTGACCCTCAGACAGTGCAGCATTCCCTCCTACAGCATTGACCCTCAGACAGTGCAGCATTCCCTCCCACAGCACTGACCATCAGACAGTGCAGCATTCCCTCCCACAGCACTGACCCTCAGACAGTGCAGCATTCCCTCCCAAAGGCACTGACCCTCAGACAGTGCAGCATTCCCTCCGTCAGCATTGAACCTCAGACAGTGCAGCATTCCCTCCCACAGGCATTGACCCTCAGACAGTGCAGCATTCCCTCCTACAGCATTGACCCTCAGACAGTGCAGCATTCCCTCCTACAGCATTGACCCTCAGACAGTGCAGCATTCTCTCCCACAGGCACTGACCCTCAGACAGTGCAGCATTCCCTCCTACAGCACTGACCCTCAGACAGTGCAGCATTCCCTCCCACAGGCACTGACCCTCAGAGAGTGCAGCATTCCCTCCCACAGCACTGAACCTCAGACAGTGCAGCATTCCCTCCTACAGCATTGACCCTCAGACAGTGCAGGATTCCCTCCTACAGCATTGACCCTCAGACAGTGCAGCATTCCCTCCCACAGCACTGACCATCAGACAGTGCAGCATTCCCTCCCACAGCACTGACCCTCTGACAGTGCAGCATTCCCTCCCACAGGCACTGACCCTCTGACAGTGCAGCATTCCCTCCTACAGCACTGACCCTCAGACAGTGCAGCATTCCCTCCTACAGCATTGACCCTCAGACAGTGCAGCATTCCCTCCCACAGGCACTGACCCTCGGACAGTGCAGCATTCGCTCCTACAGCACTGACCCTCAGACAGTGCAGCATTCCCTCCCACAGGCACTGAGCCTCAGACAGTGCAGCATTCCCTCCTACAGCACTGACCCTCAGACAGTGCAGCATTCCCTCCCACAGGCACTGACCCTCAGATAGTGCAGCATTCCCTCTCACAGCACTGACCCTCAGACATTGCAGCATTCCCTCCTACAGCATTGACCCTCAGACAGTGCAGCATTCCCTCCTACAGCATTGACCCTCAGACAGTGCAGCATTCCCTCCCACAGCACTGACCATCAGACAGTGCAGCATTCCCTCCCACAGCACTGACCCTCTGACAGTGCAGCATTCCCTCCCACAGGCACTGACCCTCTGACAATGCAGCATTCCCTCCTACAGCACTGACCCTCAGACAGTGCAGCATTCCCTCCTACAGCATTGACCCTCAGACAGTGCAGCATTCCCTCCCACAGGCACTGACCCTCGGACAGTGCAGCATTCCCTCCTACAGCACTGACCCTCAGAGAGTGCAGCATTCCCTCCTACAGCATTGACCCTCAGACAGTGCAGCATTCCCTCCTACAGCATTGACCCTCAGACAGTGCAGCATTCCCTCCTACAGCATTGACCCTCTGACAGTGCAGCATTCTCTCCCACAGGCACTGACCCTCAGACAGTGCAGCATTCCCTCCGACAGCACTGACCCTCAGACAGTGCAGCATTCCCTCCCACAGGCACTGACCCTCAGACAGTGCAGCATTCACTCCCACAGCACTGAACCTCAGACAGTGCAGCATTCCCTCCTACAGCATTGGCTCTCAGACAGTGCAGCATTCCCTCCTACAGCATTGACCCTCAGACAGTGCAGCATTCCCTCCCACAGCACTGACCATCAGACAGTGCAGCATTCCCTCCGACAGCACTGACCCTCAGACAGTGCAGCATTCCCTCCCACAGGCACTGACCCTCTGACAGTGCAGCATTCCCTCCTACAGCACTGACCCTCAGACAGTGCAGCATTCCCTCCTACAGCATTGACCCTCAGACAGTGCAGCATTCCCTCCCACAGGCACTGACCCTCGGACAGTGCAGCATTCCCTCCTACAGCACTGACCCTCAGACAGTGCAGCATTCCCTCCTACAGCATTGACCCTCAGACAGTGCAGCATTCCCTCCTACAGCATTGACCCTCAGACAGTGCAGCATTCCCTCCTACAGCAGTGACCCTCAGACAGTGCAGCATTCCCTCCCACAGGCACTGAACCTCAGACAGTGCAGCATTCCCGCCCACAGGCACTGACCCTCAGATAGTGCAGCATTCCCTCCTACAGCACTGACCCTCAGACGGTGCAGCATTCCCTCCCACAGGCATTGACCCTCAGACAGTGCAGCATTCCCTCCCACAGCACTGACCATCAGACAGTGCAGCATTCCCTCCCACAGCACTGACCCTCTGACAGTGCAGCATTCCCTCCCACAGGCACTGACCCTCTGACAATGCAGCATTCCCTCCTACAGCACTGACCCTCAGACAGTGCAGCATTCCCTCCTACAGCATTGACCCTCAGACAGTGCAGCATTCCCTCCCACAGGCACTGACCCTCGGACAGTGCAGCATTCCCTCCTACAGCACTGACCCTCAGAGAGTGCAGCATTCCCTCCTACAGCATTGACCCTCAGACAGTGCAGCATTCCCTCCTACAGCATTGACCCTCAGACAGTGCAGCATTCCCTCCTACAGCATTGACCCTCTGACAGTGCAGCATTCTCTCCCACAGGCACTGACCCTCAGACAGTGCAGCATTCCCTCCGACAGCACTGACCCTCAGACAGTGCAGCATTCCCTCCCACAGGCACTGACCCTCAGACAGTGCAGCATTCACTCCCACAGCACTGAACCTCAGACAGTGCAGCATTCCCTCCTACAGCATTGGCTCTCAGACAGTGCAGCATTCCCTCCTACAGCATTGACCCTCAGACAGTGCAGCATTCCCTCCCACAGCACTGACCATCAGACAGTGCAGCATTCCCTCCGACAGCACTGACCCTCAGACAGTGCAGCATTCCCTCCCACAGGCACTGACCCTCTGACAGTGCAGCATTCCCTCCTACAGCACTGACCCTCAGACAGTGCAGCATTCCCTCCTACAGCATTGACCCTCAGACAGTGCAGCATTCCCTCCCACAGGCACTGACCCTCGGACAGTGCAGCATTCCCTCCTACAGCACTGACCCTCAGACAGTGCAGCATTCCCTCCTACAGCATTGACCCTCAGACAGTGCAGCATTCCCTCCTACAGCATTGACCCTCAGACAGTGCAGCATTCCCTCCTACAGCAGTGACCCTCAGACAGTGCAGCATTCCCTCCCACAGGCACTGAACCTCAGACAGTGCAGCATTCCCGCCCACAGGCACTGACCCTCAGATAGTGCAGCATTCCCTCCTACAGCACTGACCCTCAGACGGTGCAGCATTCCCTCCCACAGGCACTGACCCTCTGACAGTGCAGCATTCCCTCCCACAGGCACTGACCCTCAGACAGTGCAGCTTTCCCTCCCACAGGCACTGACCCTCAGACAGTGCAGCATTCCCTCCTACAGGACTGACCCTCAGAAAGTGCAGCATTCCCTCCTACAGCACTGACCCTCAGACAGTGCAGCATTCCCTCCGACAGGCACTGACCCTCAGACAATGCAGCATTCCCTCCCACAGGCACTGACCCTCAGACAATGCAGCATTCCCTCCCACAGGCACTGACCCTCAGACAATGCAGCATTCCCTCCCAAAGGCACTGACCCTCTGACTGTGCAGCATTCCCTCCCACAGGCACTGACCCTCAGACAGTGCAGCATTCCCTCCTACAGGCACTGACCCTCAGACAGTGCAGCATTCCCTCCCACAGGCACTCACCCTCAGACAGTGCAGCATTCCCTCCTACAGCTCTGACCCTCAGACAGTGCAGCATTCCCTCCTACAGCACTGACCCTCAGACAGTGCAGCATTCCCTCCCACAGGCACTGACCCTCGGACAGTGCAGCATTCCCTCCCACAGGCACTGACACTCAGACAGTGCAGCATTCCCTCCCACAGGCACTGACCCTCTGACAGTGCAGCATTCCCTCCTACAGCACTGACCCTCAGACAGTGCAGCATTCCCTCCTACAGCACTGACCCTCAGACAGTGCAGCATTCCCTCCCACAGGCACTGACCCTCGGACAGTGCAGCATTCCCTCCCACAGGCACTGACCCTCAGACAGTGCAGCATTCCCTCCCACAGCACTGACCCTCAGACAGTGCAGCATTCCCTCCTACAGGCACTGATCCTCAGACAGTGCAGCATTCCCTCCCACAGGCACTCATCCTCAGACAGTGCAGCATTCCCTCCTACAGCACTGACCCTCAGACAGTGCAGCATTCCCTCCTACAGCACTGACCCTCAGACAGTGCAGCATTCCCTCCCACAGGCACTGACCCTCGGAGAGTGCAGCATTCCCTCCCACAGCACTGACCCTCAGACAGTGCAGCATTCCCTCCTACAGGCACTGACCCTCAGACAGTGCAGCATTCCCTCCTACAGCACTGACCCTCAGACAGTGCAGCATTCCCTCCTACAGGCACTGACCCTCAGACAGTGCAGCGTTCCCTCCCACAGGCGCAGATCCACGGACAGTGCAGCATTCCCTCCCACAGCACTCACCCTCAGACAGTGCAGCATTCCGTCCCACAGGCACTGACCCTCAGACAGTGCAGCATTCCCTCCTACAGCACTGACCCTCAGACAGTGCAGCATTCCCTCCTACAGGCACTGACCCTCAGACAGTGCAGCATTCCCTCCCACAGGCACTGACCCTCAGACAGTGCAGCATTCCCACCCACAGCACTGACCATCAGACAGTGCAGCATTCCCCCCTACAGCACTGACCCTCAGACAGTGCAGCATTCCCCGCTACAGCACTGACCCTCAGACAGTGCAGCATTCCCTCCCACTGGCACTGACCCTCAGACAGTGCAGCATTCCCCCCTACAGCACTGACCCTCAGACAGTGCAGCATTCCCTCCCACTGGCACTGACCCTCAGACAGTGCAGCATTCCCTCCCACAGCACTGACCCTCAGACAGTGCAGCATTCCCTCCCACAGGCACTGACACACGGACAGTGCAGCATTCCCTCCCACAGCACTGACCCTCAGACAGTGCAGCATTCCTTCCCACAGCACTGACCATCAGACAGTGCAGCATTCCCTCCTAAAGCACTGACCCTCAGACAGTGCAGCATTCCCTCCCACAGGCACTGACCCTCGGACAGTGCAGCATTCCCTCCCACAGGCACTGACCCTCAGACAGTGCAGCATTCCCCCCTACAGCACTGACCCTCAGACAGTGCAGCATTCCCTCCCACAGGCACTGACCCTCAGACGGTGCAGCATTCCCTCCCACAGGCACTGAGCCTCGGACAGTGCAGCATTCCCTCCTACAGGCACTGACCCTCAGACAGTGCAGCATTCCCTCCCACAGGCACTGAGACTCGGACAGTGCAGCATTCCCTCCCACAGGCACTGACCCTCAGACAGTGCAGCATTCCCTCCCACAGGCACTGAGCATCGGACAGTGCAGCATTCCCTCCCACAGGCACTGACCCTCAGACGGTGCAGCATTCCCTCCCTCAGGCACTGACCCTCTGACAGTGCAGCATTCCCTCCCACAGGCATTGAACCTCGGACAGTGCAGCATTCCCTCCCCCAGCATTGACCCTCGGACAGTGCAGCATTCCCCCCCACAGGCACTGACCCACGGACAGTGCAGCATTCCCTCCCACAGGCACTGACCCTCAGACAGTGCAGCATTCCCTCCCACAGGCACTGAACCTCAGACAGTGCAGCATTCCCTCCCACAGGCACTGACCCTCAGACAGTGCAGCATTCCCTCCCACAGGCACTGAGCATCGGACAGTGCAGCATTCCCTCCCACAGGCACTGACCCTCAGACGGTGCAGCATTCCCTCCCTCAGGCACTGACCCTCTGACAGTGCAGCATTCCCTCCCACAGGCATTGAACCTCGGACAGTGCAGCATTCCCTCCCCCAGCATTGACCCTCGGACAGTGCAGCATTCCCCCCCACAGGCACTGACCCACGGACAGTGCAGCATTCCCTCCCACAGGCACTGACCCTCAGACAGTGCAGCATTCCCTCCCACAGGCACTGAACCTCAGACAGAGCAGCATTCCCTCCCACAGGCACTGACCCTCAGACAGTGCAGCATTCCCTACCTCAGGCACTGACCCTCAGACGGTGCAGCATTCCCTCCCTCAGGCACTGACCCTCTGACAGTGCAGCCTTCCCTCCCACAGGCATTGACCCTCGGACAGTGCAGCATTCCCTCCCCCAGCATTGACCCTCGGACAGTGCAGCATTCCCTCCCACAGGCACTGACCCACGGACAGTGCAGCATTCCCTCCCACAGGCACTGACCCTCAGACAGTGCAGCATTCGCTCCCACAGCACTGACCCTCAGACAGTGCAGCAATCCCCCCTACAGCACTGACCCTCAGACAGTGCAGCATTCCCCCCTACAGCACTGACCCTCAGACAGTGCAGCATTCCCTCCCACAGGCACTGACCCTCAGACAGTGCAGCATTCCCTCCCACAGGCACTGACCCTCAGACAGTGCAGCATTCCCTCTCACAGCACTGACCCTCAGACAGTGCAGCATTCCCTCCCACAGGCACTGACCCTCAGACAGTGCAGCATTCCCTCCCACAGGCACTGACCCGCTGACAGTGCAGCATTCCCTCCCACAGGCACTGACCCTCAGACAGTGCAGCATTCCCTCCTACAGGCACTGACCCTCGGACAGTGCAGCATTCCCTCCCACAGGCACTGACCCTCAGACAGTGCAGCATTCCCTCCTACAGGCACTGAGTCTCGGACAGTGCAGCATTCCCTCCTACAGCACTGACCCTCAGACAGTGCAGCATTCCCTCCCACAGGCACTGACCCTCAGACAGTGCAGCATTCCCTCTTACAGCACTGACCCTCAGTCAGTGCAGCATTCCCTCCTACAGCACTGACCCTCAGACAGTGCAGCATTCCCTCCCACAGGCACTGACCCTCAGACAGTGCAGCATTCCCTCCCACAGGCACTGACCCTCAAACAGTGCAGCATTCCCTCCTACAGGCACTGACCCTCAGACAGTGCAGCATTCCCTCCTACAGCACTGACCCTCAGACAGTGCAGCATTCCCTCCCACAGGCACTGACCCTCAGACAGTGCAGCATTCCCTCCCACAGGCACTGACCCTCTGACAGTGCAGCATTCCCTCCCACAGGCGCAGATCCACGGACAGTGCAGCATTCCCTCCCACAGCACTGACCCTCAGACAGTGCAGCATTCCCTCCCACAGGCACTGACCCTCTGACAGTGTAGCATTCCCTCCCACAGGCGCAGATCCACGGACAGTGCAGCATTCCCTCCCACAGGCACTGACCCTCAGACAGTGCAGCATTCCCTCTTACAGCACTGACCCTCAGACAGTGCAGCATTCCCTCCTACAGCACTGACCCTCAGACAGTGCAGCATTCCCTCCTACAGCACTGACCCTCAGACAGTGCAGCATTCCCTCCTAAAGCACTGACCCTCAGACAGTGCAGCATTCCCTCCCACAGGCACTGACCCTCGGACAGTGCAGCATTCCCTCCCACAGGCACTGACCCTCAGACAGTGCAGCATTCCCCCCTACAGCACTGACCCTCAGACAGTGCAGCATTCCCTCCCACAGGCACTGACCCTCAGACGGTGCAGCATTCCCTCCCACAGGCACTGAGCCTCGGACAGTGCAGCATTCCCTCCTACAGGCACTGACCCTCAGACAGTGCAGCATTCCCTCCCACAGGCACTGAGACTCGGACAGTGCAGCATTCCCTCCCACAGGCAATGACCCTCAGACAGTGCAGCATTCCCTCCCACAGGCACTGAGCATCGGACAGTGCAGCATTCCCTCCCACAGGCACTGACCCTCAGACGGTGCAGCATTCCCTCCCTCAGGCACTGACCCTCTGACAGTGCAGCATTCCCTCCCACAGGCATTGAACCTCGGACAGTGCAGCATTCCCTCCCCCAGCATTGACCCTCGGACAGTGCAGCATTCCCCCCCACAGGCACTGACCCACGGACAGTGCAGCATTCCCTCCCACAGGCACTGACCCTCAGACAGTGCAGCATTCCCTCCCACAGGCACTGAACCTCAGACAGAGCAGCATTCCCTCCCACAGGCACTGACCCTCAGACAGTGCAGCATTCCCTACCTCAGGCACTGACCCTCAGACGGTGCAGCATTCCCTCCCTCAGGCACTGACCCTCTGACAGTGCAGCATTCCCTCCCACAGGCATTGACCCTCGGACAGTGCAGCATTCCCTCCCCCAGCATTGACCCTCGGACAGTGCAGCATTCCCTCCCACAGGCACTGACCCACGGACAGTGCAGCATTCCCTCCCACAGGCACTGACCCTCAGACAGTGCAGCATTCCCTCCCACAGCACTGACCCTCAGACAGTGCAGCAATCCCCCCTACAGCACTGACCCTCAGACAGTGCAGCATTCCCCCCTACAGCACTGACCCTCAGACAGTGCAGCATTCCCTCCCACAGGCACTGACCCTCAGACAGTGCAGCATTCCCTCCCACAGGCACTGACCCTCAGACAGTGCAGCATTCCCTCTCACAGCACTGACCCTCAGACAGTGCAGCATTCCCTCCCACAGGCACTGACCCTCAGACAGTGCAGCATTCCCTCCCACAGGCACTGACCCGCTGACAGTGCAGCATTCCCTCCCACAGGCACTGACCCTCAGACAGTGCAGCATTCCCTCCTACAGGCACTGACCCTCGGACAGTGCAGCATTCCCTCCCACAGGCACTGACCCTCAGACAGTGCAGCATTCCCTCCTACAGGCACTGACCCTCGGACAGTGCAGCATTCCCTCCTACAGCACTGACCCTCAGACAGTGCAGCATTCCCTCCCACAGGCACTGACCCTCAGACAGTGCAGCATTCCCTCTTACAGCACTGACCCTCAGTCAGTGCAGCATTCCCTCCTACAGCACTGACCCTCAGACAGTGCAGCATTCCCTCCCACAGGCACTGACCCTCAGACAGTGCAGCATTCCCTCCCACAGGCACTGACCCTCAAACAGTGCAGCATTCCCTCCTACAGGCACTGACCCTCAGACAGTGCAGCATTCCCTCCTACAGCACTGACCCTCAGACAGTGCAGCATTCCCTCCTACAGGCACTGACCCTCAGACAGTGCAGCATTCCCTCCCACAGGCGCAGATCCACGGACAGTGCAGCATTCCCTCCCACAGCACTGACCCTCAGACAGTGCAGCATTCCCTCCCACAGGCACTGACCCTCAGACAGTGCAGCATTCCCTCCGACAGGCACTGACCCTCTGACAGTGCAGCATTCCCTCCCACAGGCGCAGATCCACGGACAGTGCAGCATTCCCTCCCACAGCACTGACCCTCAGACAGTGCAGCATTCCCTCCCACAGGCACTGACCCTCTGACAGTGCAGCATTCCCTCCCACAGGCGCAGATCCACGGACAGTGCAGCATTCCCTCTTACAGCACTGACCCTCAGACAGTGCAGCATTCCCTCCTACAGCACTGACCCTCAGACAGTGCAGCATTCCCTCCCACAGGCACTGACCCTCAGACGGTGCAGCATTCCCTCCCACAGGCACTGACCCTCAGACAGTGCAGCATTCCCTCTTACAGCACTGACCCTCAGACAGTGCAGCATTCCCTCCTACAGCACTGACCCTCAGACAGTGCAGCATTCCCTCCTACAGCACTGACCCTCAGACAGTGCAGCATTCCCTCCCACAGGCACTGACCCTCAGACAGTGCAGCATTCCCTCCTACAGCACTGACCCTCAGACAGTGCAGCATTCCCTCCTACAGCACTGACCCTCAGACAGTGCAGCATTCCCTCCCACAGGCACTGACCCTCAGACGGTGCAGCATTCCCTCCCACAGGCACTGACCCTCAGACAGTGCAGCATTCCCTCTTACAGCACTGACCCTCAGACAGTGCAGCATTCCCTCCTACAGCACTGACCCTCAGACAGTGCAGCATTCCCTCCTACAGCACTGACCCTCAGACAGTGCAGCATTACCTCCCACAGCACTGACCCTCAGACAGTGCAGCATTCCCTCCCACAGGCACTGACCCTCTGACAGTGCAGCATTCCCTCCCACAGGCGCAGATCCACGGACAGTGCAGCATTCCCTCCCACAGCACTGACCCTCAGACAGTGCAGCATTCCCTCCCACAGGCACTGACCCTCTGACAGTGCAGCATTCCCTCCCACAGGCGCAGATCCACGGACAGTGCAGCATTCCCTCTTACAGCACTGACCCTCAGACAGTGCGGCATTCCCTCCTACAGCACTGACCCTCAGACAGTGCAGCATTCCCTCCCACAGGCACTGACCCTCAGACGGTGCAGCATTCCCTCCCACAGGCACTGACCCTCAGACAGTGCAGCATTCCCTCTTACAGCACTGACCCTCAGACAGTGCAGCATTCCCTCCTACAGCACTGACCCTCAGACAGTGCAGCATTCCCTCCTACAGCACTGACCCTCAGACAGTGCAGCATTCCCTCCCACAGGCACTGACCCTCAGACAGTGCAGCATTCCCTCCTACAGCACTGACCCTCAGACAGTGCAGCATTCCCTCCTACATCACTGACCCTCAGACAGTGCAGCATTCCCTCCCACAGGCACTGACCCTCAGACGGTGCAGCATTCCCTCCCACAGGCACCGACCCTCAGACAGTGCAGCATTCCCTCTTACAGCACTGACCCTCAGACAGTGCAGCATTCCCTCCTACAGCACTGACCCTCAGACAGTACAGCATTCCCTCCTACAGCACTGACCCTCAGACAGTGCAGCATTCCCTCCCACAGCACTGACCCTCAGACAGTGCAGCATTCCCTCCCACAGGCACTGACCCTCAGACAGTGCAGCATTCCCTCCCACAGGCACTGACCCTCAGACAGTGCAGCATTCCCTCCCACAGGCACTGACCCTCAGACAGTGCAGCATTCCCTCCCACAGCACTGACCCTCAGACAGTGCAGCATTCCCTCCCACAGGCACTGACCCTCAGACAGTGCAGCATTCCATCCCACAGGCACTGACCCGCTGACAGTGCAGCATTCCCTCCCACAGGCACTGACCCTCAGACAGTGCAGCATTCCCTCCTACAGGCACTGACCCTCGGACAGTGCAGCATTCCCTCCCACAGGCACTGACCCTCAGACAGTGCAGCATTCCCTCCTACAGGCACTGACCCTCGGACAGTGCAGCATTCCCTCCTACAGCACTGACCCACAGACAGTGCAGCATTCCCTCCCACAGGCACTGACCCTCAGACAGTGCAGCATTCCCTCTTACAGCACTGACCCTCAGACAGTGCAGCATTCCCTCCTACAGCACTGACCCTCAGACAGTGCAGCATTCCCTCCCACAGGCACTGACCCTCAGACAGTGCAGCATTCCCTCCCACAGGCACTGACCCTCAGACAGTGCAGCATTCCCTCCTACAGGCACTGACCCTCAGACAGTGCAGCATTCCCTCCTACAGCACTGACCCTCAGACTGTGCAGCATTCCCTCCTACAGGCACTGACCCTCAGACAGTGCAGCATTCCCTCCCACAGGCGCAGATCGACGGACAGTGCAGCATTCCCTCCCACAGCACTGACCCTCAGACAGTGCAGCATTCCCTCCCACAGGCACTGACCCTCAGACAGTGCAGCATTCCCTCATACAGCACTGACCCTCAGACAGTGCAGTATTACCTCCTACAGGCACTGACCCTCTGACAGTGCAGCATTCCCTCCCACAGGCGCAGATCCACGGACAGTGCAGCATTCCCTCCCACAGCACTGACCCTCAGACAGTGCAGCATTCCCTCACACAGGCACTGACCCTCTGACAGTGCAGCATTCCCTCCCACAGGCGGAGGTCCACGGACAGTGCAGCATTCCCTCCTACAGCACTGACCCTCAGACAGTGCAGTATTCCCTCCCACAGGCACTGACCCTCAGACAGTGCAGCATTCCCTCCCACAGCACTGACCCTCAGACAGTGCAGCATTCCCTCCCACAGGCGGAGATCCACGGACAGTGCAGCATTCCCTCCTACAGCACTGACCCTCAGACAGTGCAGTATTCCCTCCCACAGGCACTGACCCTCAGACAGTGCAGCATTCCCTCTTACAGCACTGACCCTCAGACAGTGCAGCATTCCCTCCTACAGCACTGACCCTCAGACAGTGCAGCATTCCCTCCTACAGCACTGACCCTCAGACAGTGCAGCATTCCCTCCCACAGGCACTGACCCTCAGACAGTGCAGCATTCCCTCCTACAGCACTGACCCTCAGACGGTGCAGCATTCCCTCTTACAGCACTGACCCTCAGACAGTGCAGCATTCCCTCCCACAGGCACTGACCCGCTGACAGTTCAGCATTCCCTCCCACAGGCACTGACCCTCAGACAGTGCAGCATTCCCTCCCACAGGCACTGACCCTCAGACAGTGCAGCATTCCCTCCTACAGCACTGACCCTCAGACAGTGCTGCATTCCCTCCCACAGGCACTGACCCTCAGACAGTGCAGCATTCCCTCCCACAGGCACTGACCCTCAGACAGTGCAGCATTCCCTCCCACAGGCACTGACCCTCAGACAGTGCAGCATTCCCTCCTACAGCACTGACCCTCAGACAGTGCAGCATTCCCTCCCACAGGCACTGACCCTCAGATAGTGCAGCATTCCCTCTCACAGCACTGACCCTCAGACAGTGCAGCATTCCCTCCTACAGCATTGACCCTCAGACAGTGCAGCATTCCCTCCTACAGCATTGACCCTCAGACAGTGCAGCATTCCCTCCCACAGCACTGACCATCAGACAGTGCAGCATTCCCTCCCACAGCACTGACCCTCTGACAGTGCAGCATTCCCTCCCACAGGCACTGACCCTCTGACAGTGCAGCATTCCCTCCTACAGCACTGACCCTCAGACAGTGCAGCATTCCCTCCTACAGCATTGAACCTCAGACAGTGCAGCATTCCCTCCCACAGGCATTGACCCTCAGACAGTGCAGCATTCCCTCCTACAGCATTGACCCTCAGACAGTGCAGCATTCCCTCCTACAGCATTGACCCTCAGACAGTGCAGCATTCTCTCCCACAGGCACTGACCCTCAGACAGTGCAGCATTCCCTCCTACAGCACTGACCCTCAGACAGTGCAGCATTCCCTCCCACAGGCACTGACCCTCAGACAGTGCAGCATTCCCTCCCACAGGCACTGACCCTCGGACAGTGCAGCATTCCCTCCTACAGCACTGACCCTCAGACAGTGCAGCATTCCCTCCTACAGCACTGACCCTCAGACAGTGCAGCATTCCCTCCCACAGGCACTGACCCTCAGATAGTGCAGCATTCCCTCTCACAGCACTGACCCTCAGACAGTGCAGCATTCCCTCCTACAGCATTGACCCTCAGACAGTGCAGCATTCCCTCCTACATCATTGACCCTCAGACAGTGCAGCATTCCCTCCCACAGCACTGACCATCAGACAGTGCAGCATTCCCTCCCACAGCACTGACCCTCAGACAGTGCACCATTCCCTCCCACAGGCACTGACCCTCTGACAGTGCAGCATTCCCTCCTACAGCACTGACCCTCAGACAGTGCAGCATTCCCTCCTACAGCATTGACCCTCAGACAGTGCAGCATTTCCTCCTACAGCATTGACCCTCAGACAGTGCAGCATTCCCTCCTACAGCATTGACCCTCAGACAGTGCAGCATTCTCTCCCACAGGCACTGACCCTCAGACAGTGCAGCATTCCCTCCTACAGCACTGACCCTCAGACAGTGCAGCATTCCCTCCCACAGGCACTGACCCTCAGACAGTGCAGCATTCCCTCCCACAGCACTGAACCTCAGACAGTGCAGCATTCCCTCCTACAGCATTGGCTCTCATACAGTGCAGCATTCCCTCCTACAGCATTGACCCTCAGACAGTGCAGCATTCCCTCCCACAGCACTGACCATCAGACAGTGCAGCATTCCCTCCCACAGCACTGACACTCTGACATTGCAGCATTCCCTCCCACAGGCACTGACCCTCTGACAGTGCAGCATTCCCTCCTACAGCACTGACCCTCAGAGAGTGCAGCATTCCCTCCTACAGCATTGACCCTCAGACAGTGCAGCATTCCCTCCCACAGGCACTGACCCTCGGACAGTGCAGCATTCCCTCCTACAGCACTGACCCTCAGACAGTGCAGCATTCCCTCCTACAGCACTGACCCTCAGACAGTGCAGCATTCCCTCCCACTGGCACTGACCCTCAGACAGTGCAGCATTCCCCCCTACAGCACTGACCCTCAGACAGTGCAGCATTCCCTCCCACTGGCACTGACCCTCAGACAGTGCAGCATTCCCTCCCACAGCACTGACCCTCAGACAGTGCAGCATTCCCTCCCACAGGCACTGACCCACGGACAGTGCAGCATTCCCTCCCACAGCACTGACCCTCAGACAGTGCAGCATTCCTTCCCACAGCACTGACCCTCAGACAGTGCAGCATTCCCTCCTACAGCACTGACCCTCAGACAGTGCATCATTCCCTCCCACAGGCACTGACCCTCGGACAGTGCAGCATTCCCTCCCACAGGCACTGACCCTCAGACAGTGCAGCATTCCCCCCTACAGCACTGACCCTCAGACAGTGCAGCATTCCCTCCCACAGGCACTGACCCTCAGACGGTGCAGCATTCCCTCCCACAGGCACTGAGCCTCGGACAGTGCAGCATTCCCTCCTACAGGCACTGACCCTCAGACAGTGCAGCATTCCCTCCCACAGGCACTGAGCATCGGACAGTGCAGCATTCCCTCCCACAGGCACTGACCCTCAGACAGTGCAGCATTCCCTCCCTCAGGCACTGACCCTCAGACGGTGCAGCATTCCCTCTCTCAGGCACTGACCCTCTGACAGTGCAGCATTACCTCCCACAGGCATTGACCCTCGGACAGTGCAGCATTCCCTCCCCCAGCATTGACCCTCGGACAGTGCAGCATTCCCCCCCACAGGCACTGACCCACGGACAGTGCAGCATTCCCTCCCACAGGCACTGACCCTCAGACAGTGCAGCATTCCCTCCCACAGGCACTGAACCTCAGACAGTGCAGCATTCCCTCCCACAGGCACTGACCCTCAGACAGGGCAGCATTCCCTCCCTCAGGCACTGACCCTCAGACGGTGCAGCATTCCCTCCCTCAGGCACTGACCCTCTGACAGTGCAGCATTCCCTCCCACAGGCATTGACCCTCGGACAGTGCAGCATTCCCTCCCCCAGCATTGACCCTCGGACAGTGCAGCATTCCCTCCCACAGGCACTGACCCACGGACAGTGCAGCATTCCCTCCCACAGGCACTGACCCTCAGACAGTGCAGCATTCCCCCCTACAGCACTGACCCTCAGACAGTGCAGCATTCCCTCCCACAGCACTGACCCTCAGACAGTGCAGCATTCCCCCCTACAGCACTGACCCTCAGACAGTGCAGCATTCCCTCCCACAGGCACTGACCCTCAGACAGTGGAGCATTCCCTCCCACAGGCACTGACCCTCAGACAGTGCAGCATTCCCTCCCACAGCACTGACCCTCAGACAGTGCAGCATTCCCTCCCACAGCACTGACCCTCAGACAGTGCAGCAATCCCCCCTACAGCACTGACCCTCAGACAGTGCAGCATTCCCTCCCACAGCACTGACCCTCAGACAGTGCAGCATTCCCCCCTACAGCACTGACCCTCAGACAGTGCAGCATTCCCTCCCACAGGCACTGACCCTCAGACAGTGCAGCATTCCCTCCCACAGGCACTGACCCTCAGACAGTGCAGCATTCCCTCCCACAGCACTGACCCTCAGACAGTGCAGCATTCCCTCCCACAGGCACTGACCCTCAGACAGTGCAGCATTCCCTCCCACAGGCACTGACCCGCTGACAGTGCAGCATTCCCTCCCACAGGCACTGACCCTCAGACAGTGCAGCATTCCCTCCTACAGGCACTGACCCTCGGACAGTGCAGCATTCCCTCACACAGGCACTGACCCTCAGACAGTGCAGCATTCCCTCCTACAGGCACTGACCCTCGGACAGTGCAGCATTCCCTCCCACAGGCACTGACCCTCAGACAGTGCAGCATTCCCTCCCACAGGCACTGACCCTCAGACAGTGCAGCATTCCCTCTTACAGCACTGACCCTCAGACAGTGCAGCATTCCCTCCTACAGCACTGACCCTCAGACAGTGCAGCATTCCCTCCCACAGGCACTGACCCTGAGACAGTGCAGCATTCCCTCCCACAGGCACTGACCCTCAAACAGTGCAGCATTCCCTCCTACAGGCACTGACCCTCAGACAGTGCAGCATTCCCTCCTACAGCACTGACCCTCAGACAGTGCAGCATTCCCTCCTACAGGCACTGACCCTAAGACAGTGCAGCATTCCCTCCCACAGGCGCAGATCCACGGACAGTGCAGCATTCCCTCCCACAGGCACTGACCCTCAGACAGTGCAGCATTCCCTCCCACAGGCACTGACCCTCAGACAGTGCAGCATTCCCTCCGACAGGCACTGACCCTCTGACAGTGCAGCATTCCCTCCCACAGGCGCAGATCCACGGACAGTGCAGCATTCCCTCCCACAGCACTGACCCTCAGACAGTGCAGCATTCCCTCCCACAGGCACTGACCCTCTGACAGTGCAGCATTCCCTCCCACAGGCGCAGAACCACGGACAGTGCAGCATTCCCTCTTACAGCACTGACCCTCAGACAGTGCAGCATTCCCTCCTACAGCACTGACCCTCAGACAGTGCAGCATTCCCTCCCACAGGCACTGACCCTCAGACGGTGCAGCATTCCCTCCCACAGTCACTGACCCTCAGACAGTGCAGCATTCCCTCTTACAGCACTGACCCTCAGACAGTGCAGCATTCCCTCCTACAGCACTGACCCTCAGACAGTGCAGCATTCCCTCCTACAGCACTGACCCTCAGACAGTGCAGCATTCCCTCCCACAGGCACTGACCCTCAGACAGTGCAGCATTCCCTCCTACAGCACTGACCCTCAGACAGTGCAGCATTCCCTCCTACAGCACTGACCCTCAGACAGTGCAGCATTCCCTCCCACAGGCACTGACCCTCAGACGGTGCAGCATTCCCTCCCACAGGCACTGACCCTCAGACAGTGCAGCATTCCCTCTTACAGCACTGACCCTCAGACAGTGCAGCATTCCCTCCTACAGCACTGACCCTCAGACAGTGCAGCATTCCCTCCTCCAGCACTGACCCTCAGACAGTGCAGCATTCCCTCCCACAGCACTGACCCTCAGACAGTGCAGCATTCCCTCCCACAGGCACTGACCCTCAGACAGTGCAGCATTCCCTCCCACAGGCGCAGATCCACGGACAGTGCAGCATTCCCTCCCACAGGCACTGACCCTCAGACAGTGCAGCATTCCCTCCCACAGGCACTGACCCTCAGACAGTGCAGCATTCCCTCCGACAGGCACTGACCCTCTGACAGTGCAGCATTCCCTCCCACAGGCGCAGATCCACGGACAGTGCAGCATTCCCTCCCACAGCACTGACCCTCAGACAGTGCAGCATTCCATCCCACAGGCACTGACCCTCTGACAGTGCAGCATTCCCTCCCACAGGCGCAGATCCACGGACAGTGCAGCATTCCCTCTTACAGCACTGACCCTCAGACAGTGCAGCATTCCCTCCTACAGCACTGACCCTCAGACAGTGCAGCATTCCCTCCCACAGGCACTGACCCTCAGACGGTGCAGCATTCCCTCCCACAGTCACTGACCCTCAGACAGTGCAGCATTCCCTCTTACAGCACTGACCCTCAGACAGTGCAGCATTCCCTCCTACAGCACTGACCCTCAGACAGTGCAGCATTCCCTCCTACAGCACTGACCCTCAGACAGTGCAGCATTCCCTCCCACAGGCACTGACCCTCAGACAGTGCAGCATTCCCTCCTACAGCACTGACCCTCAGACAGTGCAGCATTCCCTCCTACAGCACTGACCCTCAGACAGTGCAGCATTCCCTCCCACAGGCACTGACCCTCAGACGGTGCAGCATTCCCTCCCACAGGCACTGACCCTCAGACAGTGCAGCATTCCCTCTTACAGCACTGACCCTCAGACAGTGCAGCATTCCCTCCTACAGCACTGACCCTCAGACAGTGCATCATTCCCTCCTCCAGCACTGACCCTCAGACAGTGCAGCATTCCCTCCCACAGCACTGACCCTCAGACAGTGCAGCATTCCCTCCCACAGGCACTGACCCTCAGACAGTGCAGCATTCCCTCCCACAGGCACTGACCCTCAGACAGTGCAGCATTCCCTCCCACAGGCACTGACCCTCAGACAGTGCAGCATTCCCTCCCACAGCACTGACCCTCAGACAGTGCAGCATTCCCTCCCACAGGCACTGACCCTCAGACAGTGCAGCATTCCATCCCACAGGCACTGACCCGCTGACAGTGCAGCATTCCCTCCCACAGGCACTGACCCTCAGACAGTGCAGCATTCCCTCCTACAGGCACTGACCCTCGGACAGTGCAGCATTCCCTCCCACAGGCACTGACCCTCAGACAGTGCAGCATTCCCTCCTACAGGCACTGACCCTCGGACAGTGCAGCATTCACTCCTACAGCACTGACCCACAGACAGTGCAGCATTCCCTCCCACAGGCACTGACCCTCAGACAGTGCAGCATTCCCTCTTACAGCACTGACCCTCAGACAGTGCAGCATTCCCTCCTACAGCACTGACCCTCAGACAGTGCAGCATTCCCTCCTACAGCATTGACCCTCAGACAGTGCAGCATTCCCTCCCACAGGCACTGACCCTCGGACAGTGCAGCATTCCCTCCTACAGCACTGACCCTCAGACAGTGCAGCATTCCCTCCCACAGGCACTGACCCTCAGACAGTGCAGCATTCCCTCCTACAGCACTGACCCTCAGACAGTGCAGCATTCCCTCCCACAGGCACCGACCCTCAGATAGTGCAGCATTCCCTCTCACAGCACTGACCCTCAGACAGTGCAGCATTCCCTCCCTCAGGCACTGACCCTCAGACAGTGCAGCATTCCCTCCTACAGCATTGACCCTCAGACAGTGCAGCATTCCCTCCCACAGCACTGACCATCAGACAGTGCAGCATTCCCTCCCACAGCACTGACCCTCTGACAGTGCAGCATTCCCTCCCACAGGCACTGACCCTCTGACAGTGCAGCATTCCCGCCTACAGCACTGTCCCTCAGACAGTGCAGCATTCCCTCCTACAGCATTGACCCTCAGACAGTGCAGCATTCCCTTCCACAGGCACTGACCCTCGGACAGTGCAGCATTCCCTCCTACAGCACTGACCCTCAGAGAGTGCAGCATTCCCTCCTACAGCATTGACCCTCAGACAGTGCAGCATTCCCTCCTACAGCATTGACCCTCAGACAGTGCAGCATTCCCTCCTACAGCATTGACCCTCAGACATTGCAGCATTCGCTCCCACAGGCACTGACCCTCAGACAGTGCAGCATTCCCTCCTACAGCACTGACCCTCAGACAGTGCAGCATTCCCTCCCACAGGCACTGACCCTCAGACAGTGCAGCATTCCCTCCCACAGCACTGAACCTCAGACAGTGCAGCATTCCCTCCTACAGCATTGGCTCTCAGACAGTGCAGCATTCCCTCCTACAGCATTGACCCTCAGACAGTGCAGCATTCCCTCCCACAGCACTGACCATCAGACAGTGCAGCATTCCCTCCCACAGCACTGACCCTCTGACAGTGCAGCATTCCCTCCCACAGGCACTGACCCTCTGACAGTGCAGCATTCCCTCCTACAGCACTGACCCTCAGACAGTGCAACATTCCCTTCTACAGCACTGACCCTCAGACAGTGCAGCATTCCCTCCCACAGGCACTGACCCTCGGACAGTGCAGCATTCCCTCCTACAGCACTGACCCTCAGACAGTGCAGCATTCCCTCCCACTGGCACTGACCCTCAGACAGTGCAGCATTCCCCCCTACAGCATTGACCCTCAGACAGTGCAGCATTCCCTCCCACTGGCACTGACCCTCAGACAGTGCAGCATTCCCTCCCACAGCACTGACCCTCAGACAGTGCAGCATTCCCTCCCACAGGCACTGACCCACGGACAGTGCAGCATTCCCTCCCACAGCACTGACTCTCAGACAGTGCAGCATTCCTTCCCACAGCACTGACCATCAGACAGTGCAGCATTCCCTCCTACAGCACTGACCCTCAGACAGTGCAGCATTCCCTCCCACAGGCACTGACCCTCGGACAGTGCAGCATTCCCTCCCACAGGCACTGACCCTCAGACAGTGCAGCATTCCCCCCTACAGCACTGACCCTCAGACAGTGCAGCATTCCCTCCCACAGGCACTGACCCTCAGACGGTGCAGCATTCCCTCCCACAGGCACTGAGTCTCGGACAGTGCAGCATTCCCTCCTATAGGCACTGACCCTCAGACAGTGCAGCATTCCCTCCCACAGGCACTGAGACTCGGACAGTGCAGCATTCCCTCCCACGGGCACTGACCCTCAGACAGTGCAGCATTCCCTCCCACAGGCACTGAGCATCGGACAGTGCAGCATTCCCTCCCACAGGCACTGACCCTCAGACAGTGCAGAATTCCCTCCCTCAGGCACTGACCCTCAGACGGTGCAGCATACCCTCCCTCAGGCACTGACACTCTGACAGTGCAGCATTCCCTCCCACAGGCATTGACCCTCGGACAGTGCAGCATTCCCTCCCCCAGCATTGACCCTCGGACAGTGCAGCATTCCCCCCCACAGGCACTGACCCACGGACAGTGCAGCATTCCCTCCCACAGGCACTGACCCTCAGACAGTGCAGCATTCCCTCCCACAGGCACTGAACCTCAGACAGTGCAGCATTCCCTCCCACAGGCACTGACCCTCAGACAGTGCAGCATTCCCTCCCTCAGGCACTGACCCTCAGACGGTGCAGCATTCCCTCCCTCAGGCACTGACCCTCTGACAGTGCAGCATTCCCTCCCACAGGCATTGACCCTCGGACAGTGCATCATTCCCTCCCCCTGCATTGACCCTCGGACAGTGCAGCATTCCCTCCCACAGGCACTGACCCACGGACAGTGCAGCATTCCCTCCCACAGGCACTGACTCTCAGACAGTGCAGCATTCCCTCCCACAGCACTGACCCTCAGACAGTGCAGCAATCCCCCCTACAGCACTGACCCTCAGACAGTGCAGCATTCCCTCCCACAGCACTGACCCTCAGACAGTGCAGCATTCCCTCCCACAGGCACTGACCCTCAGACAGTGCAGCATTCCCTCCCACAGGCACTGACCCTCAGACAGTGCAGCATTCCCTCCCACAGGCACTGACCCTCAGACAGTGCAGCATTCCCTCCAGCAGGCACTGACCCTCAGACAGTGCAGCATTCCCTCCCACAGGCACTGACCCGCTGACAGTGCAGCATTCCCTCCCACAGGCACTGACCCTCAGACAGTGCAGCATTCCCTCCTACAGGCACTGACCCTCGGACAGTGCAGCATTCCCTCCCACAGGCACTGACCCTCAGACAGTGCAGCATTCCCTCCTACAGGCACTGACCCTCGGACAGTGCAGCATTCCCTCCTACAGCACTGACCCTCAGACAGTGCAGCATTCCCTCCCACAGGCACTGACCCTCAGACAGTGCAGCATTCCCTCTTACAGCACTGACCCTCAGACAGTGCAGCATTCCCTCCTACAGCACTGACCCTCAGACAGTGCAGCATTCCCTCCCACAGGCACTGACCCTCAGACAGTGCAGCATTCCCTCCCACAGGCACTGACCCTCAAACAGTGCAGCATTCCCTCCTACAGGCACTGACCCTCAGACAGTGCAGCATTCCCTCCTACAGCACTGACCCTCAGACAGTGCAGCATTCCCTCCTACAGGCACTGACCCTCAGACAGTGCAGCATTCCCTCCCACAGGCGCAGATCCACGGACAGTGCAGCATTCCCTCCCACAGCACTGACCCTCAGACAGTGCAGCATTCCCTCCCACAGGCACTGACCCTCAGACAGTGCAGCATTCCCTCCCACAGGCACTGACCCTCGGACAGTGCAGCATTCCCTCCCACAGGCGCAGATCCACGGACAGTGCAGCATTCCCTCCCACAGCACTGACCCTCAGACAGTGCAGCATTCCCTCCCACAGGCACTGACCCTCTGACAGTGCAGCATTCCCTCCCACAGGCGCAGATCCACGGACAGTGCAGCATTCCCTCTTACAGCACTGACCCTCAGACAGTGCAGCATTCCCTCCTACAGCACTGACCCTCAGACAGTGCAGCATTCCCTCCCACAGGCACTGACCCTCAGACGGTGCAGCATTCCCTCCCACAGGCACTGACCCTCAGACAGTGCAGAATTCCCTCTTACAGCACTGACCCTCAGACAGTGCAGCATTCCGTCCTACAGCACTGACCCTCAGACAGTGCAGCATTCCCTCCTACAGCACTGACCCTCAGACAGTGCAGCATTCCCTCCCACAGGCACTGACCCTCAGACAGTGCAGCATTCCCTCCTACAGCACTGACCCTCAGACAGTGCAGCATTCCCTCCTACAGCACTGACCCTCAGACAGTGCAGCATTCCCTCCCACAGGCACTGACCCTCAGACGGTGCAGCATTCCCTCCCACAGGCACTGACCCTCAGACAGTGCAGCATTCCCTCTTACAGCACTGACCCTCAGACAGTGCAGCATTCCCTCCTACAGCACTGACCCTCAGACAGTGCAGCATTCCCTCCTCCAGCACTGACCCTCAGACAGTGCAGCATTCCCTCCCACAGCACTGACCCTCAGACAGTGCAGCATTCCCTCCCACAGGCACTGACCCTCAGACAGTGCAGCATTCCCTCCCACAGGCACTGACCCTCAGACAGTGCAGCATTCCCTCCCACAGGCACTGACCCTCAGACAGTGCAGCATTCCCTCCCACAGCACTGACCCTCAGACAGTGCAGCATTCCCTCCCACAGGCACTGACCCTCAGACAGTGCAGCATTCCATCCCACAGGCACTGACCCGCTGACAGTGCAGCATTCCCTCCCACAGGCACTGACCCTCAGACAGTGCAGCATTCCCTCCTACAGGCACTGACCCTCGGACAGTGCAGCATTCCCTCCCACAGGCACTGACCCTCAGACAGTGCAGCATTCCCTCCTACAGGCACTGACCCTCGGACAGTGCAGCATTCCCTCCTACAGCACTGACCCACAGACAGTGCAGCATTCCCTCCCACAGGCACTGACCCTCAGACAGTGCAGCATTCCCTCTTACAGCACTGACCCTCAGACAGTGCAGCATTCCCTCCTACAGCACTGACCCTCAGACAGTGCAGCATTCCCTCCCACAGGCACTGACCCTCAGACAGTGCAGCATTCCCTCCCACAGGCACTGACCCTCAGACAGTGCAGCATTCCCTCCTACAGCACTGACCCTCAGACAGTGCAGCATTCCCTCCTACAGGCACTGACCCTCAGACAGTGCAGCATTCCCTCCCACAGGCGCAGATCCACGGACAGTGCAGCATTCCCTCCCACAGCACTGACCCTCAGACAGTGCAGCATTCCCTCCCACAGGCACTGACCCTCAGACAGTGCAGCATTCCCTCCTACAGCACTGACCCTCAGACAGTGCAGCATTCCCTCCTACAGGCACTGACCCTCTGACAGTGCAGCATTCCCTCCCACAGGCGCAGATCCACGGACAGTGCAGCATTCCCTCCCACAGCACTGACCCTCAGACAGTGCAGCATTCCCTCCCACAGGCACTGACCCTCTGACAGTGCAGCATTCCCTCCCACAGGCGCAGATCCACGGACAGTGCAGCATTCCCTCCTACAGCACTGACCCTCAGACAGTGCAGCATTCCCTCCCACAGGCACTGACCCGCTGCCAGTTCAGCATTCCCTCCCACAGGCACTGACCCTCAGACAGTGCAGCATTCCCTCTTACAGCACTGACCCTCAGACATTGCAGCATTCCCTCCTACAGCACTGACCCTCAGACAGTGCAGCATTCCCTCCTACAGCACTGACCCTCAGACAGTGCAGCATTCCCTCCCACTGGCACTGACCCTCAGACAGTGCAGCATTCCCTCCTACAGCACTGACCCTCAGACGGTGCAGCATTCCCTCTTACAGCACTGACCCTCAGACAGTGCAGCATTCCCTCCCACAGGCACTGACCCGCTGCCAGTTCAGCATTCCCTCCCACAGGCACTGACCCTCAGACAGTGCAGCATTCCCTCCCACAGGCACTGACCCTCAGACAGTGCAGCATTCCCTCCTACAGCACTGACCCTCAGACAGTGCTGCATTCCCTCCCACAGGCACTGACCCTCAGACAGTGCAGCATTCCCTCCCACAGGCACTGACCCTCAGACAGTGCAGCATTCCCTCCCACAGGCACTGACCCTCAGACAGTGCAGCATTCCCTCCTACAGCACTGACCCTCAGACAGTGCAGCATTCCCTCCCACAGGCACTGACCCTCAGATAGTGCAGCATTCCCTCTCACAGCACTGACCCTCAGACAGTGCAGCATTCCCTCCTACAGCATTGACCCTCAGACAGTGCAGCATTCCCTCCTACAGCATTGACCCTCAGACAGTGCAGCATTCCCTCCCACAGCACTGACCATCAGACAGTGCAGTATTCCCTCCCACAGCACTGACCCTCTGACAGTGCAGCATTCCCTCCCACAGGCACTGACCCTCTGACAGTGCAGCATTCCCTCCTACAGCACTGACCCTCAGACAGTGCAGCATTCCCTCCGTAAGCATTGAACCTCAGAGAGTGCAGCATTCCCTCCCACAGGCATTGACCCTCAGACAGTGCAGCATTCCCTCCTACAGCATTGACCCTCAGACAGTGCAGCATTCCCTCCTACAGCATTGACCCTCAGACAGTGCAGCATTCTCTCCCACAGGCACTGACCCTCAGACAGTGCAGCATTCCCTCCTACAGCACTGACCCTCAGACAGTGCAGCATTCCCTCCCACAGGCACTGACCCTCAGAGAGTGCAGCATTCCCTCCCACAGCACTGAACCTCAGACAGTGCAGCATTCCCTCCGACAGCATTGACCCTCAGACAGTGCAGCATTCCCTCCTACAGCATTGACCCTCAGACAGTGCAGCATTCCCTCCCACAGCACTGACCATCAGACAGTGCAGCATTCCCTCCCACAGCACTGACCCTCTGACAGTGCAGCATTCCCTCCCACAGGCACTGACCCTCTGATAGTGCAGCATTCCCTCCTACAGCACTGACCCTCAGACAGTGCAGCATTCCCTCCTACAGCATTGACCCTCAGACAGTGCAGCATTCCCTCCCACAGGCACTGACCCTCGGACAGTGCAGCATTCCCTCCTACAGCACTGACCCTCAGACAGTGCAGCATTCCCTCCCACAGGCACTGACCCTCAGACAGTGCAGCATTCCCTCCTACAGCACTGACCCTCAGACAGTGCAGCATTCCCTCCCACAGGCACTGACCCTCAGATAGTGCAGCATTCCCTCTCACAGCACTGACCCTCAGACAGTGCAGCATTCCCTCCTACAGCATTGACCCTCAGACAGTGCAGCATTCCCTCCTACAGCATTGACCCTCAGACAGTGCAGCATTCCCTCCCACAGCACTGACCATCAGACAGTGCAGCATTCCCTCCCACAGCACTGACCCTCTGACAGTGCAGCATTCCCTCCCACAGGCACTGACCCTCTGACAGTGCAGCATTCCCTCCTACAGCACTGACCCTCAGACAGTGCAGCATTCCCTCCTACAGCATTGACCCTCAGACAGTGCAGCATTCCCTCCCACAGGCACTGACCCTCGGACAGTGCAGCATTCCCTCCTACAGCACTGACCCTCAGAGAGTGCAGCATTCCCTCCTACAGCATTGACCCTCAGACAGTGCAGCATTCCCTCCTACAGCATTGACCCTCAGACAGTGCAGCATTCCCTCCTACAGCATTGACCCTCAGACAGTGCAGCATTCACTCCCACAGGCACTGACCCTCAGACAGTGCAGCATTCCCTCCTACAGCACTGACCCTCAGACAGTGCAGCATTCCCTCCCACAGGCACTGACCCTCAGACAGTGCAGCATTCCCTCCCACAGCACTGAACCTCAGACAGTGCAGCATTCCCTCCTACAGCATTGGCTCTCAGACAGTGCAGCATTCCCTCCTACAGCATTGACCCTCAGACAGTGCAGCATTCCCTCCCACAGCACTGACCATCAGACAGTGCAGCATTCCCTCCCACAGCACTGACCCTCAGACAGTGCAGCATTCCCTCCCACAGGCACTGACCCTCTGACAGTGCAGCATTCCCTCCTACAGCACTGACCCTCAGACAGTGCAGCATTCCCTCCTACAGCATTGACCCTCAGACAGTGCAGCATTCCCTCCCACAGGCACTGACCCTCGGACAGTGCAGCATTCCCTCCTACAGCACTGACCCTCAGACAGTGCAGCATTCCCTCCTACAGCATTGACCCTCAGACAGTGCAGCATTCCCTCCTACAGCATTGACCCTCAGACAGTGCAGCATTCCCTCCTACAGCATTGACCCTCAGACAGTGCAGCATTCCCTCCCACAGGCACTGACCCTCAGACAGTGCAGCATTCCCTCCCACAGGCACTGACCCTCAGACAGTGCAGCATTCCCTCCTACAGCACTGACCCTCAGACAGTGCAGCATTCCCTCCCACAGGCACTGACCCTCTGACAGTGCAGCATTCCCTCCCACAGGCACTGACCCTCAGATAGTGCAGCTTTCCCTCCCACAGGCACTGACCCTCAGACAGTGCAGCATTCCCTCCTACAGCACTGACCCTCAGAAAGTGCAGCATTCCCTCCTACAGCACTGACCCTCAGACAGTGCAGCATTCCCTCCCACAGGCACTGACCCTCAGACAATGCAGCATTCCCTCCCACAGGCACTGACCCTCAGACAGTGCAGCATTCCCTCCCACAGGCACTGACCCTCGGACAGTGCAGCATTCCCTCCCACAGGCACTGACCCTCAGACAGTGCAGCATTCCCTCCTACAGCATTGACCCTCAGACAGTGCAGCATTCCCTCCTACAGCATTGACCCTCAGACAGTGCAGCATTCCCTCCTACAGCATTGACCCTCAGACAGTGCAGCATTCTCTCCCACAGGCACTGACCCTCAGACAGTGCAGCATTCCCTCCTACAGCACTGACCCTCAGACAGTGCAGCATTCCCTCCCACAGGCACTGACCCTCAGATAGTGCAGCATTCCCTCTCACAGCACTGACCCTCAGACAGTGCAGCATTCCCTCCTACAGCATTGACCCTCAGACAGTGCAGCATTCCCTCCTACAGCATTGACCCTCAGACAGTGCAGCATTCCCTCCCACAGCACTGACCATCAGACAGTGCAGCATTCCCTCCCACAGCACTGACCCTCTGACAGTGCAGCATTCCCTCCCACAGGCACTGACCCTCTGACAGTGCAGCATTCCCTCCTACAGCACTGACCCTCAGACAGTGCAGCATTCCCTCCTACAGCATTGACCCTCAGACAGTGCAGCATTCCCTCCCACAGGCACTGACCCTCGGACAGTGCAGCATTCCCTCCTACAGCACTGACCCTCAGAGAGTGCAGCATTCCCTCCTACAGCATTGACCCTCAGACAGTGCAGCATTCCCTCCTACAGCATTGACCCTCAGACAGTGCAGCATTCCCTCCTACAGCATTGACCCTCAGACAGTGCAGCATTCTCTCCCACAGGCACTGACCCTCAGACAGTGCAGCATTCCCTCCTACAGCACTGACCCTCAGACAGTGCAGCATTCCCTCCCACAGGCACTGACCCTCAGACAGTGCAGCATTCCCTCCCACAGCACTGAACCTCAGACAGTGCAGCATTCCCTCCTACAGCATTGGCTCTCAGACAGTGCAGCATTCCCTCCTACAGCATTGACCCTCAGACAGTGCAGCATTCCCTCCCACAGCACTGACCATCAGACAGTGCAGCATTCCCTCCCACAGCACTGACCCTCAGACAGTGCAGCATTCCCTCCCACAGGCACTGATCCTCTGACAGTGCAGCATTCCCTCCTACAGCACTGACCCTCAGACAGTGCAGCATTCCCTCCTACAGCATTGACCCTCAGACAGTGCAGCATTCCCTCCCACAGGCACTGACCCTCGGACAGTGCAGCATTCCCGCCTACAGCACTGACCCTCAGAGAGTGCAGCATTCCCTCCTACAGCATTGACCCTCAGACAGTGCAGCATTCCCTCCTACAGCATTGACCCTCAGACAGTGCAGCATTCCCTCCTACAGCATTGACCCTCAGACAGTGCAGCATTCCCTCCCACAGGCACTGACCCTCAGACAGTGCAGCATTCCCTCCCACAGGCACTGACCCTCAGACAGTGCAGCATTCCCTCCTACAGCACTGACCCACAGACAGTGCAGCATTCCCTCCCACAGGCACTGACCCTCTGACAGTGCAGCATTCCCTCCCACAGGCACTGACCCTCAGACAGTGCAGCTTTCCCTCCCACAGGCACTGACCCTCAGACAGTGCAGCATTCCCTCCTACAGCACTGACCCTCAGAAAGTGCAGCATTCCCTCCTACAGCACTGACCCTCAGACAGTGCAGCATTCCCTCCCACAGGCACTGACCCTCAGACAATGCAGCATTCCCTCCCACAGGCACTGACCCTCAGACAGTGCAGCATTCCCTCCCACAGGCACTGACCCTCGGACAGTGCAGGATTCCCTCCCACAGGCACTGACCCTCAGACAGTGCAGCATTCCCTCCTACAGCATTGACCCTCAGACAGTGCAGCATTCCCTCCTACAGCATTGACCCTCAGACAGTGCAGCATTCCCTCCTACAGCACTGACCCTCAGACAGTGCAGCATTCCCTCCCACAGGCACTGACCCTCAGACAGTGCAGCATTCCCTCCTACAGCACTGACCCTCAGACAGTGCAGCATTCCCTCTTACAGCACTGACCCTCAGACAGTGCAGCATTCCCTCCCACAGGCACTGACCCGCTGACAGTTCAGCATTCCCTCCCACAGGCACTGACCCTCGGACAGTGCAGCATTCCCTCCTACAGCACTGACCCTCAGACAGTGCAGCATTCCCTCCTACAGCATTGACCCTCAGACAGTGCAGCATTCCCTCCTACAGCACTGACCCTCAGACAGTGCAGCATTCCCTCCTACAGCATTGACCCTCAGACAGTGCAGCATTCCCTCCCACAGGCACTGACCCTCAGACAGTGCAGCATTCCCTCCCACAGGCACTGACCCTCAGACAGTGCAGCATTCCCTCCTACAGCACTGACCCTCAGACAGTGCAGCATTCCCTCCCACAGGCACTGACCCTCTGACAGTGCAGCATTCCCTCCCACAGGCACTGACCCTCAGACAGTGCAGCTTTCCCTCCCACAGGCACTGACCCTCAGACAGTGCAGCATTCCCTCCTACAGCACTGACCCTCAGAAAGTGCAGGATTCCCTCCTATAGCACTGACCCTCAGACAGTGCAGCATTCCCTCCCACAGGCACTAACCCTCAGACAATGCAGCATTCCCTCCCACAGGCACTGACCCTCAGACAATGCAGCATTCCCTCCCACAGGCACTGACCCTCAGACAATGCAGCATTCCCTCCCACAGGCACTGACCCTCTGACTGTGCAGCATTCCCTCCCACAGGCACTGACCCTCAGACAGTGCAGCATTCCCTCCTACAGGCACTGACCCTCAGACAGTGCAGCATTCCCTCCCACAGGCACTGACCCTCAGACAGTGCAGCATTCCCTCCTATAGCACTGACCCTCAGACAGTGCAACATTCCCTCCTACAGCACTGACCCTCAGACAGTGCAGCATTCCCTCCCACAGGCACTGACCCTCGGACAGTGCAGCATTCCCTCCCACAGGCACTGACCCTCAGACAGTGCAGCATTCCCTCCCACAGGCACTGACCCTCTGACAGTGCAGCATTCCCTCCTACAGCACTGACCCTCAGACAGTGCAGCATTCCCTCCTACAGCACTGACCCTCAGACAGTGCAGCATTCCCTCCCACAGGCACTGACCCTCGGACAGTGCAGCATTCCCTCCCACAGGCACTGACCCTCAGACAGTGCAGCATTCCCTCCCACAGCACTGACCCTCAGACAGTGCAGCATTCCCTCCCACAGCACTGACCCTCAGACAGTGCAGCATTCCCTCCCACAGCACTGACCCTTAGACAGTGCAGCATTCCCTCCTACAGGCACTGAACCTCAGACAGTGCAGCATTCCCTCCCACAGCACTGACCCTCAGACAGTGCAGCATTCCCTCCCACAGGCACTGACCCTCAGACAGTGCAGCATTCCCTCCCACAGGCACTGACCCTCTGACAGTGCAGCATTCCCTCCCCCAGGCACTGACCCTCAGACAGTGCAGCATTCCCTCCTACAGCACTGACCCTCAGACAGTGCAGCATTCCCTCCCACAGCACTGACCCTCTGACAGTTCAGCATTCCCTCCCACAGGCACTGACCCTCTGACAGTGCAGCATTCCCTCCTACAGCACTGACCCTCAGACAGTGCAGCATTCCCTCCTACAGCATTGACCCTCAGACAGTGCAGCATTCCCTCCCACAGGCACTGACCCTCGGACAGTGCAGCATTCCCTCCTACAGCACTGACCCTCAGAGAGTGCAGCATTCCCTCCTACAGCATTGACCCTCAGACAGTGCAGCATTCCCTCCTACAGCATTGACCCTCAGACAGTGCAGCATTCCCTCCTACAGCATTGACCCTCAGACAGTGCAGCATTCTCTCCCACAGGCACTGACCCTCAGACAGTGCAGCATTCCCTCCTACAGCACTGACCCTCAGACAGTGCAGCATTCCCTCCCACAGGCACTGACCCTCAGACAGTGCAGCATTCCCTCCCACAGCACTGAACCTCAGACAGTGCAGCATTCCCTCCTACAGCATTGGCTCTCAGACAGTGCAGCATTCCCTCCTACAGCATTGACCCTCAGACAGTGCAGCATTCCCTCCCACAGCACTGACCATCAGACAGTGCAGCATTCCCTCCCACAGCACTGACCCTCTGACAGTGCAGCATTCCCTCCTACAGGCACTGACCCTCTGACAGTGCAGCATTCCCTCCTACAGCACTGACCCTCAGACAGTGCAGCATTCCCTCCTACAGCATTGACCCTCAGACAGTGCAGCATTCCCTCCCACAGGCACTGACCCTCGGACAGTGCAGCATTCCCTCCTACAGCACTGACCCTCAGACAGTGCAGCATTCCCTCCTACAGCATTGACCCTCAGACAGTGCAGCATTCCCTCCTACACCATTGACCCTCAGACAGTGCAGCATTCCCTCCTACAGCATTGACCCTCAGACAGTGCAGCATTCCCTCCCACAGGCACTGACCCTCAGACAGTGCAGCATTCCCTCCCACAGGCACTGACCCTCAGACAGTGCAGCATTCCCTCCTACAGCACTGACCCTCAGACAGTGCAGCATTCCCTCCCACAGGCACTGACCCTCTGACAGTGCAGCATTCCCTCCCACAGGCACTGACCCTCAGACAGTGCAGCTTTCCCTCCCACAGGCACTGACCCTCAGACAGTGCAGCATTCCCTCCTACAGCACTGACCCTCAGAAAGTGCAGCATTCCCTCCTACAGCACTGACCCTCAGACAGTGCAGCATTTCCTCCCACAGGCACTGACCCTCAGACAATGCAGCATTCCCTCCCACAGGCACTGACCCTCAGACAGTGCAGCATTCCCTCCCACAGGCACTGACCCTCGGACAGTGCAGCATTCCGTCCCACAGGCACTGACCCTCAGACAGTGCAGCATTCCCTCCCACAGGCACTCACCCTCAGACAGTGCAGCATTCCCTCCTACAGCACTGACCCTCAGACAGTGCAGCATTCCCTCCTACAGCACTGACCCTCAGACAGTGCAGCATTCCCTCCCACAGGCACTGACTCTCGGAGAGTGCAGCATTCCCTCCCACAGCACTGACCCTCAGACAGTGCAGCATTCCCTCCCACAGGCACTGACCCTCAGACAGTGCAGCATTCCCTCCTACAGGCACTGACCCTCAGACAGTGCAGCATTCCCTCCTACAGCACTGACCCTCAGACAGTGCAGCATTCCCTCCTACTGGTTCTGACCCTCAGACAGTGCAGCATTCCCTCCAACAGGCGCAGATCCACGGACAGTGCAGCATTCCCTCCCACAGCACTGACCCTCAGACAGTGCAGCATTCCCTCCCACAGGCACTGACCCTCAGACAGTGCAGCATTCCCTCCTACAGCACTGACCCTCAGACAGTGCAGCATTCCCTCCTACAGGCACTGACCCTCTGACAGTGCAGCATTCCCTCCCACAGGCGCAGATCCACGGACAGTGCAGCATTCCCTCCCACAGCACTGACCCTCAGACAGTGCAGCATTCCCTCCCACAGGCACTGACCCTCTGACAGTGTAGCATTCCCTCCCACAGGCGCAGATCCACGGACAGTGCAGCATTCCCTCCTACAGCACTGACTCTCAGACAGTGCAGCATTCCCTCCTACAGCACTGACCCTCAGACAGTGCAGCATTCCCTCCCACAGGCACTGACCCTCAGACGGTGCAGCATTCCCTCCCACAGGCACTGACCCTCAGACAGTGCAGCATTCCCTCTTACAGCACTGACCCACAGACAGTGCAGCATTCCCTCCCACAGGCACTGACCCTCGGACAGTGCAGCATTCCCTCCTACAGCACTGACCCTCAGAGAGTGCAGCATTCCCTCCTACAGCATTGACCCTCAGACAGTGCAGCATTCCCTCCTACAGCATTGACCCTCAGACAGTGCAGCATTCCCTCCTACAGCATTGACCCTCAGACAGTGCAGCATTCTCTCCCACAGGCACTGACCCTCAGACAGTGCAGCATTCCCTCCTACAGCACTGACCCTCAGACAGTGCAGCATTCCCTCCCACAGGCACTGACCCTCAGACAGTGCAGCATTCCCTCCCACAGCACTGAACCTCAGACAGTGCAGCATTCCCTCCTACAGCATTGGCTCTCAGACAGTGCAGCATTCCCTCCTACAGCATTGACCCTCAGACAGTGCAGCATTCCCTCCCACAGCACTGACCATCAGACAGTGCAGCATTCCCTCCCACAGCACTGACCCTCTGACAGTGCAGCATTCCCTCCTACAGGCACTGACCCTCTGACAGTGCAGCATTCCCTCCTACAGCACTGACCCTCAGACAGTGCAGCATTCCCTCCTACAGCATTGACCCTCAGACAGTGCAGCATTCCCTCCCACAGGCACTGACCCTCGGACAGTGCAGCATTCCCTCCTACAGCACTGACCCTCAGACAGTGCAGCATTCCCTCCTACAGCATTGACCCTCAGACAGTGCAGCATTCCCTCCTACAGCATTGACCCTCAGACAGTGCAGCATTCCCTCCTGCAGCATTGACCCTCAGACAGTGCAGCATTCCCTCCCACAGGCACTGACCCTCAGACAGTGCAGCATTCCCTCCCACAGGCACTGACCCTCAGACAGTGCAGCATTCCCTCCTACAGCACTGACCCTCAGACAGTGCAGCATTCCCTCCCACAGGCACTGACCCTCTGACAGTGCAGCATTCCCTCCCACAGGCACTGACCCTCAGACAGTGCAGCTTTCCCTCCCACAGGCACTGACCCTCAGACAGTGCAGCATTCCCTCCTACAGCACTGACCCTCAGAAAGTGCAGCATTCCCTCCTACAGCACTGACCCTCAGACAGTGCAGCATTCCCTCCCACAGGCACTGACCCTCAGACAATGCAGCATTCCCTCCCACAGGCACTGACCCTCAGACAGTGCAGCATTCCCTCCCACAGGCACTGACCCTCGGACAGTGCAGCATTCCCTCCCACAGGCACTGACCCTCAGACAGTGCAGCATTCCCTCCCACAGGCACTCACCCTCAGACAGTGCAGCATTCCCTCCTACAGCACTGACCCTCAGACAGTGCAGCATTCCCTCCTACAGCACTGACCCTCAGACAGTGCAGCATTCCCTCCCACAGGCACTGACCCTCGGAGAGTGCAGCATTCCCTCCCACAGCACTGACCCTCAGACAGTGCAGCATTCCCTCCCACAGGCACTGACCCTCAGACAGTGCAGCATTCCCTCCTACAGGCACTGACCCTCAGACAGTGCAGCATTCCCTCCTACAGCACTGACCCTCAGACAGTGCAGCATTCCCTCCTACAGGCACTGACCCTCAGACAGTGCAGCATTCCCTCCCACAGGCGCAGATCCACGGACAGTGCAGCATTCCCTCCCACAGCACTGACCCTCAGACAGTGCAGCATTCCCTCCCACAGGCACTGACCCTCAGACAGTGCAGCATTCCCTCCTACAGCACTGACCCTCAGACAGTGCAGCATTCCCTCCTACAGGCACTGACCCTCTGACAGTGCAGCATTCCCTCCCACAGGCGCAGATCCACGGACAGTGCAGCATTCCCTCCCACAGCACTGACCCTCAGACAGTGCAGCATTCCCTCCCACAGGCACTGACCCTCTGACAGTGTAGCATTCCCTCCCACAGGCGCAGATCCACGGACAGTGCAGCATTCCCTCCTACAGCACTGACTCTCAGACAGTGCAGCATTCCCTCCTACAGCACTGACCCTCAGACAGTGCAGCATTCCCTCCCACAGGCACTGACCCTCAGACGGTGCAGCATTCCCTCCCACAGGCACTGACCCTCAGACAGTGCAGCATTCCCTCTTACAGCACTGACCCTCAGACAGTGCAGCATTCCCTCCTACAGCACTGACCCTCAGACAGTGCAGCATTCCCTCCCACAGGCACTGACCCTCAGACAGTGCAGCATTCCCTCCTACAGCACTGACCCTCAGACAGTGCAGCATTCCCTCTTACAGCACTGACCCTCAGACAGTGCAGCATTCCCTCCCACAGGCACTGACCCTCAGACAGTGCAGCATTCCCTCCTACAGCACTGACCCTCAGACAGTGCAGCATTCCCTCTTACAGCACTGACCCTCAGACAGTGCAGCATTCCCTCCTACAGCACTGACCCTCAGACAGTGCAGCATTCCCTCCTACAGGCACTGACCCTCAGACAGTGCAGCATTCCCTCCTACAGCACTGACCCTCAGACAGTGCAGCATTCCCTCTTACAGCACTGACCCTCAGACAGTGCAGCATTCCCTCCCACAGGCACTGACCCTCAGACAGTGCAGCATTCCCTCCTACAGCATTGACCCTCAGACAGTGCAGCATTCCCTCCCACAGGCACTGACCCTCAGACAGTGCAGCATTCCCTCCCACAGGCACTGACCCTCAGACAGTGCAGCATTCCCTCCTACAGCACTGACCCTCAGACAGTGCAGCATTCCCTCCCACAGGCACTGACCCTCTGACAGTGCAGCATTCCCTCCCACAGGCAGTGACCCTCAGACAGTGCAACTTTCCCTCCCACAGGCACTGACCCTCAGACAGTGCAGCATTCCCTCCTACAGCACTGACCCTCAGAAAGTGCAGGATTCCCTCCTATAGCACTGACCCTCAGACAGTGCAGCATTCCCTCCCACAGGCACTGACCCTCAGACAATGCAGCATTCCCTCCCACAGGCACTGACCCTCAGACAATGCAGCATTCCCTCCCACAGGCACTGACCCTCAGACAATGCAGCATTCCCTCCCACAGGCACTGACCCTCTGACTGTGCAGCATTCCCTCCCACAGGCACTGACCCTCAGACAGTGCAGCATTCCCTCCTACAGGCACTGACCCTCAGACAGTGCAGCATTCCCTCCTACAGCACTGACCCTCAGACAGTGCAGCATTCCCTCCTACAGCACTGACCCCCAGACAGTGCAGCATTCCCTCCCACAGGCACTGACCCTCAGACAGTGCAGCATTCCCTCCTACAGCACTGACCCTCAGACAGTGCAGCATTCCCTCTTACAGCACTGACCCTCAGACAGTGCAGCATTCCCTCCCACAGGCACTGACCCTCAGACAGTGCAGCATTCCCTCCTACAGCATTGACCCTCAGACAGTGCAGCATTCCCTCCCACAGGCACTGACCCTCAGACAGTGCAGCATTCCCTCCCACAGGCACTGACCCTCAGACAGTGCAGCATTCCCTCCTACAGCACTGACCCTCAGACAGTGCAGCATTCCCTCCCACAGGCACTGACCCTCTGACAGTGCAGCATTCCCTCCCACAGGCACTGACCCTCAGACAGTGCAGCTTTCCCTCCCACAGGCACTGACCCTCAGACAGTGCAGCATTCCCTCCTACAGCACTGACCCTCAGAAAGTGCAGGATTCCCTCCTATAGCACTGACCCTCAGACAGTGCAGCATTCCCTCCCACAGGCACTGACCCTCAGACAATGCAGCATTCCCTCCCACAGGCACTGACCCTCAGACAATGCAGCATTCCCTCCCACAGGCACTGACCCTCAGACAATGCAGCATTCCCTCCCACAGGCACTGACCCTCTGTGCAGCATTCCCTCCCACAGGCACTGACCCTCAGACAGTGCAGCATTCCCTCCTACAGGCACTGACCCTCAGACAGTGCAGCATTCCCTCCCACAGGCACTGACCCTCAGACAGTGCAGCATTCCCTCCTATAGCACTGACCCTCAGACAGTGCAACATTCCCTCCTACAGCACTGACCCTCAGACAGTGCAGCATTCCCTCCCACAGGCACTGACCCTCGGACAGTGCAGCATTCCCTCCCACAGGCACTGACCCTCTGACAGTGCAGCATTCCCTCCTACAGCACTGACCCTCAGACAGTGCAGCATTCCCTCCTACAGCACTGACCCTCAGACAGTGCAGCATTCCCTCCCACAGGCACTGACCCTCGGACAGTGCAGAATTCCCTCCCACAGGCACTCACCCTCAGACAGTGCAGCATTCCCTCCCACAGCACTGACCCTCAGACAGTGCAGCATTCCCTCCCACAGCACTGACCCTCAGACAGTGCAGCATTCCCTCCCACAGCACTGACCCTTAGACAGTGCAGCATTCCCTCCTACAGGCACTGAACCTCAGACAGTGCAGCATTCCCTCCCACAGCACTGACCCTCAGACAGTGCAGCATTCCCTCCCACAGGCACTGACCCTCAGACAGTGCAGCATTCCCTCCCACAGGCACTGACCCTCTGACAGTGCAGCATTCCATCCCCCAGGCACTGACCCTCAGACAGTGCAGCATTCCCTCCTACAGCACTGACCCTCAGACAGTGCAGCATTCCCTCCCACAGCACTGACCCTCTGACAGTTCAGCATTCCCTCCCACAGGCACTGACCCTCTGACAGTGCAGCATTCCCTCCCACAGGCACTGACCCGCTGACAGTGCAGCATTCCCTCCCACAGGCACTGACCCTCTGACAGTTCAGCATTCCCTCCCACAGGCACTGACCCGCTGACAGTTCAGCATTCCCTCCTACAGCACTGACCCGCTGACAGTTCAGCATTCCCTCCCACAGGCACTGACCCTCAGACAGTGCAGCATTCCCTCCCACAGGCACTGACCCTCAGACAGTGCAGCATTCTCTCCCACAGGCACTGACCCTCAGACAGTGCAGCATTCTCTCCCACAGGCACTGACCCTCTGACAGTGCAGCATTCCCTCCCACAGGCACTGACCCTCTGGTAGTGCAGCATTCCCTCCCACAGGCACTGACCCTCTGACAGTGCAGCATTCCCTCCCACAGGCACTGACCCTCAGACAGTGCAGCATTCCCTCCTACAGGCACTGACCCTCGGACAGTGCAGCATTCCCTCCCACAGGCACTGACCCTCAGACAGTGCAGCATTCCCTCCTAAGGCACTGACCCTTGGATAGAGTGGCTGATGAGAACATGTAATTATTCGGTCGCAAAAGAAGGCTTTTTGACCAAACTTGCTGGTACCTTCTCGTAAGTGAAAATTATTGCCTCATGCCAATCTCCTGTCTTTACCACAGAACATTGTGTCTTATTCCCATCAAAATCATCATCCAATGACCTTTTGGGTGCCTGAATCTGACCTGTCTTCACCATATTGCCAGTCAATGAATTCCATAACCTGTCTTCGAAATAAATGAAAGATATTTTCCTCACTTCATTTAGTGGAGCCAATTTGATGGGCCGAATGGTCTTCCTCTACTCCTGTGCCTTCTCGCTTTCACCCTGGCCTTATTTGCCCACCATTTTACCTCAATGCCCCTCAGCCTTGTTCCTTCCATTCTCTTCATCCCACATATGATTTTAAAAACCTTAAACCAAATCACTTCTCATCCTTCTTCTTTCCAAGGAGAGAAGAGTCCTAACTCCTTCAATCTCTGCTCATCACGGAAATGTCTCATTCCTGGTACTATTCTTGTAAATTGCTTCTGCACTCACACCAATGTGTTCACATCTTTGCTTTAATGTGGCACCCACAATTGTACACAATACTGCAGCTAAGGCCTAACATGATGTTCTTGTACTCTGTGCCCGATTAACAAATCTGAGGACAGTGTGTGCTTTTCCTGCCATCTCCAGTGATCCTTGCACATATACACCCAGCTCCCTCTGCTTCTGCAACACCTTTCGATTTGTACTCCCTATTTTATACTGTCTTTCTTCAGTTCACAGTGCTTCACCTCACATTTCTTTGTATTGGACCCCATCAGTCACCTCTCCAACGACTCCACCAACTTGCTAATATTCTTTGGAGTTCCACATAGACATCCTCCCAGTTTACAATTCTTCCGCTGTCGAAGAACAAAGAGCAGAGGATGCTAGCGATCTGCCTGAAACAAATAAAAACAGAAGTGACTGGAGAAACTCAACAGATCTGCCAGCAATTGTAGAGAGAGAAAAACAGGTGTAACTTTTTTTAAGAGGAGTTAGCCTTGTTCAGGCTGAGGAAGTGCCACACCAGGCTAGAAATGTTAACTCCATATATCTCCATGGATACTGCCAGACCTGTTCAGTTTCTCCAGCAATTTGGCTCTCTGTTTGGTACAGTTTTTCCAAGTTTCTTGTCATCTGTAAACTTTGAAGTTGTCGTCTACATACACCAAGGTGTAGATCATATCAGGAACCAATACTGATCTTTGGAGAACTCCACGATAAACCTGTCCTGCAACCAAAAAATATCAATTTACCTTTACTCTCTGTTTCTGAGCACAGACAATTTTCTATCCACATTACTGACCCTTTCATGTCATGATCTAGAACTTTCCTCACAGGCATGGGATCACCCTCCTTCTGGAAATCCATGTGGATCACATCAACCGCATTATAATCATTGACCCTTTCTTTCAGCTCTTCATAGACACTCCAACAAGTCAGTTAAATAGGAATTCACCCTTGGTGCTCTCATTTATTTAGTACCTACCTGATTCCGTAATACCACTAATTTGATTTCAAATAATTGCTTCTGGAAGCTTTTTTGTGCTGAATTTAAACTAACTGCTCTGTAATTGTGGGGATTATCCTTACATCCTTTCTTGAACCAGATTGTAATATTTGCAATGTTTTAGTCTTCTAGCATTTCACCTGAGTCTAGGGCAGGTTGGAAGTTTATGGCCAGGGCCTCCATAATTTCCATCCTTGGTTCTTTCAAAATCTTTCAATGCATCTCAGCCAGTCCTGGCGCCTTATTGACCTTAAATACCAATTCTTTTGATCCCTGACCCTCGGTACTGTCTTTTCCCCTTGGTACCTTGAGGGCATTGTTGAACAAATATCCAAGGTTACGGAAACAACCCGACTCCAGTTGATGTCTCTGGAAGAATTTGACAGCGTCTCCAAGGGTGTCATTATCAATGAAGATGTATTGACGAGCTCTTGCAAATGATTTCATCACAAAGGCTGTCAACCTGAAAGAAAGTGCTAGAATGGTGATATGGAAGAGGCTGAATATTGACAGCTCTTTGGGTGTTCTTCCTCAGTCTTTCAAACGTTCTCTGTAATTTCTGCTCTCCGCATCCAGCTCTGTCTCTTGGTTCCTGACACTTTCTCTTACCTGGTGTTAATCACTCTCCATCTGATCGCACCCCCCCCCCTCTTTCTGTCACTCATTCTATCTCTTTTTAATAACGTTAGTGTAAGTTAGATTTTTAAAGTTCTTTGTGTGCTGCTTTCAGCTGGCTGTCTATGCACTATCATCACTATACTTTAGTGAGATTTGTCTGTATATGTCTATGTGTGTGAGAGAGAGGGAAAGAGAGACAGTAGCCCTCTGTGTGCTTTACAGTGACTATTTCCCCATGAATCAACATGTATGTGAGTCTCCTCTGGCTCTGCACATGCTTTGATTCCTATTTCCCAATGAGTCCCTTTTTGTTTGTGTCATTTTCAGCTTTCTCAAGGCATACTGTAATCACTGCTTCCAAGTGAATGATGATAAGGTGTGGCTTTCTCCATGCATAAAGGGTTCTATTTTCCAAAGAATTGGAAACCTTTCAGCTTTCTAGGTATACTTATGGATGCACACACACAAAATGCTGTATCCATTACACTAAATGTACTGCAGCAGTTTAATAATGCAGACCACCATTATTTTTACAAGATCAATAGGGAGAGGTAATAAGTGCAAACTCAACAAGCAAAATCCATATCCCTGAATTTTGTTTTCCATTCCCAGTGTGCGCCTATGTCTGTGTATGAGTGTGTGAGAGAGAGAGAGAGAGAGTGTGTGTGTCTGTGTGTGTCTGTGTGAAGTTTGTTGTAAGTATGTTATGAGTATTATGAACACTCTCTATTTTCTCTTGTAACTTTGTAACTGGTTTGTTCTGATTACTATTTCGGAGTGGATCCACTGTGTGTGAGAGCAGCTTTCAGTGCTTTCCATGTTTATGATGACCACTACTTCCCCAATGAACCTGTGTGAGTCAGATTGTTTCAGCGCATTCCATGTGTATTATGATCATTATCTCTCACTGAATTTGGTAAATACTTAGCTTTTAGCCTTTTTCTGTACGTGTTGTGATCACTGTTTGCTCAGTACATGTACATTCTGCATGTGTGTTAGTTGTGCCAGACAGACAGGAATTGGGAAGTGATAATTTCCCCTTCAGCTGTACCAGGTAATTCCCTCATGATCTGTGCCTCCAAACACACTGAAGGAACCATCACGATGTTTGTATGTCAGCTGGTTCTGGTATCCTGTGGAATAGTGAGCAAGTTAATTGAGGTTAAACAAGTTACAGAGAGTTATAGTGCAAAGTACATCAAAAAAGTGTCACTCGTGTGCATACACATGTATTAATACACTCACTCAGACCGAAAGTAATGCACTTCCAAACAGTGTTAACCACAAGCAGAGTAACACATTCACTCACACACAACCATACACATTAACTCACATCGAGAGAAATACTCACACTCACAGCCAAATGTAACACACACAGGCCCAGAGTAACATACACATACATGCAATCAGAGGAGAAAACTCATACATACATCCAGACTAACACCCTTCTACATGCAAACAGAATAACATGCTCAATCACACCCAGAGTAACAGACACACAGACAGACAGGTACGCAACATACACAGACACAGCCACACAATGCAACACATTCTGGCAGAGATCTACCTGTCCGTAGGTAGCCAATTGCTTTGTCCTGGATATCCCGAGTGAGCTGATCTGTTTTATTCAGGTATCTCAGCACGTAGATATTTGGGGCAAATTTCACCATGTTCTGTTTGCTACACCCTGTGGGTAGTCTCAATAACCCATCCAGATTCTCCATTGCAGAACTCAGCATGTCCTCTGGAGAGAGAAAGAGAGAAAACACAGGCCACAGAGTTCAAAAAGCCCTAACCAAACCGAAAACTTCACCCATATACTGAGTACAATACAGTAGAATATTAAGAAAGGAATCTTATGGGATTTTAATGACCAGGATATCAATTGGACAGAAGAGGTAGCTGAAGGGGACAAGGCAATGCAGTTCCAGTAATGCATACAGGACTCACTCCAAAGGCAAAGTGTAAAATGTGCTAAAAAGGAAGATTGATCGTAATGAGATCAAATCGGAAAGCTTAACCATTTTTACGACAGAGAAAGATATAGAAGCTAGGGAACTAGGGGAAGTACATATTGAGGCCTTGAAAAGAGTCCACATTACAGAAGTGGAGGTGCTGGAAGTCTTAAAAACATAATAGTGGATAAATCTCCGGGACCTGATCAAATGTATCCCAGGACATTGTGGGTAGTTAGGGGGTGGCACGGTGGTTAGCACTGCTGCCTCACAGCACCAGGGTCCCAGGTTTGATTACAGCCTCGGGCAACTGTCTGTGTGGAGTTTGCACGTTCTCCTCGTGTCTGCTTGGGTTTCCTCCGGGTGCTCCGGTTTCCTCCCACAATCCAAAGATGTGCAGTTTAGGTGAATTGGCCACGCTAAATTGCCCATAATGTAAGGTGCTTTAGTCAGAGGGAAATGAGGAGAAAGTGAGGGCTACAGATGCTGGAGATCAGAGCTGAAAATGTGTTGCTGGAAAAGCGCAGCAGGTCAGGCAGCATCCAAGGAACAGGAGAACCGACGTTTCGGGCATAAGCCCTTCTTCAGGAATGAGGAATTTTACTATAAACTGACCGACACCGAATCAACACGGACATTTACTATAAACCGACCGACTCCCACAGCTACCTAGACTACACCTCCGCTCACCCTGCCCCCGGTAAAAACGCCATCCCATATTCCCAATTCCTTCGTCTCCGCCGCATCTGCTCCCAGGAGGACCAGTTCCAAAAACGCACAACCCAGATGGCCTCCTTCTTCAAGGACCGCAATTTCCTGCCAGACGTAGTCGACGATGCCCTCCACCGCATCTCTTCCACTTCCCGATCCTCCGCTCTTGAGCCCCGCCCCTCCAACCGCCACCAGGACAGAACCCCACTGGTCCTCACCTACCAGCCCACCAACCTCCATGTACAACGTATCATCCGCCGTCATTTCCGCCATCTCCAAACGGATCCCACCACCAGTTATATATTTCCCTCCCCTCCCCTATCAGCGTTCTGAAAAGACCACTCCCTCCGTGACTCCCTCGTCAGGTCCACACCCCCCACCAACCCAACCTCCACTCCCGGCACCTTCCCCTGCAACCGCAAGAAATGCAAAACTTGCGCCCACACCTCCCCCCTTACTTCCCTCCAAGGCCCCAAGGGACACTTCCATATCCGCCACAAATTCACCTGCACCTCCACACACATCATCTATTGCATCCGCTGCACCCGATGTGGCCTCCTCTATATTGGGGAGACAGGCCGCCTACTTGCGGAACGTTTCAGAGAACACCTCTGGGACACCCGGACCAACCAACCAACCACCCCATAGCCCAACACTTTAACTCCCCCTCCCACTCCACCAAGGACATGCAGGTCCTTGGACTCCTCCATCGTCAGACCATGGCAACACGACGGTTGGAGGAAGAGCGCCTAATCTTCTGCCTGGGAATGCTCCAACCACAAGGGATGAACTCGGATTTCACCAGTTTCCTCATTCCCTCCCCCCCCCCCCACCACCTTGTCTCAGTCAAATCCCTCGAACTCAGCACCGCCTTCCTAACCTGCAATCATCTTCCTGACCTCTCCGCCCCCACCCCACTCCGGCCTATCACCCTCACCTTGACCTTCCTCCACCTATCGCATTTCCAAAGCCTCTCCCCCAAGTCCCTCCCCCCTACCTTTTATCTTAGCCTGCTGGACACACTTTCCTCATTCCTGAAGAAGGGCTTATGCCTGAAACGTCGATTCTCCTGTTCCTTGGATGCTGCCTGACTTGCTGCACTGTTCCAGCAACACATTTTCAGCTCAGAGGGAAATGAGTCTGGATGAGTTACTCTTCGGAGGGTCGAAGGACTTGTTGGGTCGAAGGGAATCTAAAGTTTTTAGATTAGATTACATTACAGTGTGGAAATAGGCCCTTCGGCCCAACAAGTCTACACCGACCCGCCGAAGCGAAACCCACCCATACCCCTACATTTACCCCTTACCTAACACTACGGGCAATTTAGCATGGCCAATTCACCTGACCCTGCACATCTTTTGGTATCCTGGTTACAGTTGGCCCAGAAGGGGATTCGTGGCATTGGCAGCAGCATGATATGCCTGGAGTGGGGACTCCTGCTGTCATCGAGATGGCAGCAAGCCAGGGACCCCTAGTTGTGGTTGTGACAAGGCCAGAGCAGGGCCTCTTGGTTATCACCGAGACAGTGGTGGCAGCGTAGCCAGGGATTCTTGGTTATCACCAAGATGGTGGTACTAGCATAGCCAGGGATTTCTGGTTATCACCAAGATAGTGGTACCAGCGTAGCCAGGGATTCCTGGTTATCACCAAGATAGTGGTACCAGCGTAGCCAGGGATTCCTGGTTATCACCGAGACAGTGGTGGCAACGAAGCCAGGGATTCCTGGTTATCACCAAGATAGTGGTACCAGCGTGGCCAGGGATTCCTGGTTATCACCGAGACAGTGGTGGCAGCGTAGCCAGGGATTCCTGGTTATCACCAAGATGGTGGTACCAGTGTAGCCAGGGATTCCTGGTTATTTTTGCGATGGCAGTGGCAGTGAAGCTGAACGTTCCGGGTTTTTACCAAGATTGTGTTATCACCGAGATAGTGGTGGTGGCCAAGCCGGGGATTCCTGGTTATCACTGAGATAGTGGTGGTGGCCAAGCCGGGGATTCCTGGTTGCGGGGCGAGTATGGCTTCAGCAGAAGATCCAGCATCAGCGGCCGCCTTAGTGAGGTGGGGCCCAGCAGTGAAGGACTGGCACCTAAAGTCTGGCGACTCCTACATTTCTGGGTCTAGCGCAGACAGCGGTGAGGTGATGGAGAAGCGGTGGAGGCCAAATTGTGCCTCAGTTGGAGCTTTTCACCATATTTTACTCTATCATTCACTGTGAAATGCAAGTATCAATAAATCATTCGATTCAACATTGCATTCAGTGAGAACTTGCAAATTGGACACAAAATTGGTTTGACAGAAGGAGACAGAGGGTGGGTGGTGGTGGGTTGCTTTTCAGACTGGAGGTGTTCCATAGGGATCGCTACTGGGTACGCTGTTGTTTGTCACTTATATAAATGATTTAGATGAGAACTTCGCCGCGTGATTAGTAAGTGTGGGAATGAGGTTATCTAAGATTACAAAAGGATTTTGATCAGTTTGGCTGATGAGCCGAGGAGTGGCAGATGGAGTTTAATTTGGATAAATGCATGGTTTTGCACTTTGGTGAAAAAGTGAAGGCAGGACCTACACAGTTAATGTTGCTAAACAAAGAGACCCAGTGGTTCAGGTACATAGTTCTCTGGAGGGTTGTATCACATGTGGAAAGGCTAGTTTTAAGTAGGTGTTTAGCACACTTGCCTTCATTGCTCAGCCTATTGAATACCGGAGTTAGGATGCCATGTTGACGTTTTACAGGAGGTTGGTGAGGCCACTTTTGGAAGGATATTATTAAATTGTAGAAGGTTTGGAAAAGAGTTACCAGGATGTTGGCAGGACTGAAGAGTTTGAATTATAAGAAGAGCTGGTAGGCTGAGACCTTTCTCATTGGAATGTAGGAGGTTAAGGGTAAACTGACAGAGGTTTATAAAATTGCGAGGGGCATAGATAAGGTGAATAGCAAAGGTGTTTTCCCTTGGGTGGGAGAGTTCAAAACAAGGAGTCATATTTTTAAGGTGAGAGCAGAAGGATTTAAAAGTATATAGAGCTTAGAACATAGAAAAGTACAACAAAGAATAGGTCCTTCGGCCCACGATGTTCTGCCGAGGATGAATCCTAATGTAAAATAAAATAACCTAACCTATGCACCCCTCAATTCACTGCTATCCTTGTGCATGTCCAGCCATCGCTTAAATGTCCCTAATAACTCTGCTTCCACCACCCCCGCTGGCAACGCATTCCATGCATTCACAACTCTCTGCTTAAAGAACCTTCCTCTGACGTTCCCTCTATATCTTTCTCCTAATATCTTAAAACTATGACCTCTCGTGCCAGTCAATCCTACCCTGGGGAAAAGTCTCTGGCTATCGACTCTATCCATGCCTCTCATTACCTTGTATATCTCGAAGAGGTCACCTCTCTTCCTCCTTCTCTCCAGAGAGAAAGGTCTGAGCTTAGTTAACCTTTCTTCATAAGGCAAGCCCTCCAGTCCAGGCAGCATCCTGGTAAACCTTCTTTGCACCATCTCCAAAGCCTCCATATCTTTCCTATGATAGGGTGGCCAGAACTGGACACAATATTCCAAGTATGGTCTTACCAGGGACTTGTAGAGTTGCAGCAAAACCTCGCAGCTCTTAAACACAACACCACTGTTAATGAAAACCAAAACACCATATGCTTTCTTAACAAAGTGACCAGAGAGGCAACTATATCATCAACAGGGTGCCTTGTGTGTGGAATGAACTGCCAGACAAAGTAGTAAGCACAGGTACAGTTACAGTTAAAAGACATTTGGGCAGGTCCAAGAACAGGAAAGGTTTTGAGGGATATAGGCCAAACGCAGGCAAGTGGGACTGGTCCAGATTGGGAAACTGTCAGCATGGCTGAGCTGGACCAATGGGTCTGTTTCTGCGCTGTATGACTCTATGATTCTTAAACTAGTGAAGGTTGGGGGAAGATATAGATAACAATGATAGTAACATAATAAATGTGAAGACAATGATAGATAAGAAGATTTATAGGATAAAAACCAGCTTTATCAATGAGAAGCTTTTTTTGATCAACAATACTGATAAGCAACAATGTTTGATAATGGTGATTCAAACATTCAAACATCTGAAACAATGGTCAGGGTACAGAAGAAATCTTCCCTTCAAAAAGGCTAAGGATAATTGCAGAAGGTTAATATGCAGGTACAGCAAATATTTGGGAAAACTAATGAAATGTTATCACTTCTTGCGAGGGAAATTGAATATAAATGTTATGGTTCAGGGCAAGGGTGAAACTGCATCTGAAGGACCGTGTAAGGTATTGATCTTTATATCTGAGGAAAGATAGAAACGCATTTGAGGCAGATCAATGAAGCTTTACCAGACTAACAGCTGGAAAGGAAAACCTGTCTTGTGAGGAAAAGTTAGACAGACCAAGTTTGTATCCATGGATATCCTGAGGAGTTTTGACAGGATGGTTCTGGAGAGATAGTTTCCTCTCGGAGAATCTTGAACTAAGAGGTCATCTATTTATAATCAAGATGAGGGATTGCTTTCTCTTGGGAGAGTTGCAAGGGTTTGGATCATGACTTCTCAGAAGCTGGCAGAAATAGGTTCTTTAAATAGATTTTAAATTTGAGGTGGATATGTGGTCTAAAACACTGAAAGAGGAAGTAGCTTTGAGATTTTTTTCATGATATCAGCCATTAATTAGATTAGATTAGATTACATTAGTGTGGAAACAGGCCCTTCGGCCCAACAAGTCCACACCGATCCGCCGAAGCGCAACCCACCCATACCCCTACATTTACCCCTTACCTAACACTACGGGCAATTTAGCATGGCCAATTCACCTGACCTGCACATCTTTGGACTGTGGGAGGAAACCGGAGCACCCGGAGGAAACCCACGCAGACAGGGGGAGAATGTGCAAACTCCACACAGTCAGTCACCTGGGGCGGGAATTGAACCCGGGTCCCTGGTGCTGTGAGGCAGCAGTGCTAACCACTGTGCCACCGTGCCGCCCACAATATATTAAATGGTGGAGCAGGTTGGACAGGTCAGATATTAGAGCATTTTTCTTGTGATTGTATGTCAGAAGCTTTCAGATTCCTAACCTCAGCCCCGATTACAATACCAAAGATAAACATATTTCAATCCAAAATACAAACCATACCACAATCCCAAAACCCAAACCATACCTCAATCCCAAATCCCAAACCATGTCTCGATCCCAAAACCCAAACCATACCTCAATCCCAAACCCCAAACCATACCTCAATCCCAAACCATGCCTCAATCCCAAAACCCAAACCATACCTCAATCCCAAAACCCAAACCATACCTCAATCCCAAACCCCAAACCATACCTCAATCCCAAACCATGCCTCAATCCCAAAACCCAAACCATACCTCAATCCCAAACCATGCCTCAATCCCAAACCCCAAACCATACCTCAATCCCAAACCATGCCTCAATCCCAAAACCCAAACCATACCTCAATCCCAAACCATGCCTCAATCCCAAAACCCAAACCATACCTCAATCCCAAAACCCAAACCATACCTCAATCCCAAACCATGCCTCAATCCCAAACCCCAAACCATACCTCAATCCCAAACCATGCCTCAATCCCAAAACCCAAACCATACCTCAATCCCAAACCATATCTCAATCCCAAATCCCAAACCATGCCTCAATCCCAAAACCCAAACCATACCTCAATTCCCAAACCCAAACCATGCTTCAATCCCAAAACCCAAACCATATCTCAACCCCAAAACCCAAACCATACCTCAATCCCAAAACCTAAACCATACCTCAATCCCAAAACACAAACCATGCCTCAATCCCAAAACCCAAACCATATCTCAATCCCAAATCCCAAACCATGCCTCAATTCCAAAACCCAAACCATACCTCAATTCCCAAACCCAAACCATGCTTCAATCCCAAAACCCAAACCATATCTCAACCCCAAAACCCAAACCATACCTCAATCCCAAAACCCAAACCATACCTCAATCCCAAAACACAAACCATGCCTCAATCCCAAAACCCAAACCATGCCTCAATCCCAAACCATGCCTCAATCCCAAAACCTAAACCATACCTCAATCCCAAAACACAAACCATGCCTCAATCCCAAAACCCAAACCATGCCTCAATCCCAAAATGCAAACCATACCTCAATCCCAAAACACAAACCATGCCTCAATCCCAAACCCCAAACCATACCTCAATCCCAAACCCCAAACCGCACCTCAATCCCAAAACCCAAACCATACCTCAATCCCAAAACCCAAACCATGCCTCAATCCCAAAACGCAAAACCATACCTCAATCCCAAACCCCAAACCATGCCTCAATCCCAAAACCCAAACTATACCTCAATCCCAAACCCAAACCATGCCTCAATCCCAAAACCCAAACCATGCCTCAATCCCAAAACGCAAAACCATACCTCAATCCCAAACCCCAAACCGTACCTCAACCCCAAATCCCAAACAATACCCCAATCCGAAAAACAACCTGACCCCAATTTCAGTTTCAACAAAAAGAGAGAGAGGAAGAGGATGAGATAGTGATGTAATGATGTTTCTCTCTCATCCTTGTGGAGGTCAGTGGTTGTTATCATTCTTCAGTATGGAATATGATTGAAGCCTTCCCTTTCCAGAGTTATGTACAAGCCTCCATCGGATTGCTATTAGATTCTTACCCAGCACAGTCACATAGGCCCTGCTTGATCCTTCAATGACGTCTTTAGGAAGTTCGAGCTGGAACTCCTCAGTGATTGGCTTGCCTGGATCGAAGATCAAATGTGAGAACCTCCAGTTAGTCTTTGACAACCCACATAACCCATAAGGACAGCACACTGACCCCACCTCTCAGCTGCACCCCTTCCAGGTTTTCCCACTATTATCTCAATCACCATCATCAACTCCAATCTCATTCCCAGAGTGATGTGTCCTCAGACAGAGTGACAGTGAACCCATTAAATCACCCAATGCCGCAACCATCATCAATAAATCTCCCACATACAATCACTATCATTACATCACTCTCTCACTTTGTCTGTCTATCTGTCTCTCTCTTTCTCTCATATAACTCTCTTTATGCCTGTCTTTGCCATCCACCCTCTCTCCCGGCCAGGACTGAGGGCAGTCCCTCATACACTCCCTGTCTCCAAACAGAGCTGAGCGACATACACTCCCACACATTCTCACTCTCCCCACAGAGCCAGAGCGAAGAGACTCTCACTTACTTTCTCCCTCACACAGAGCCAGAGCAGAGAGACTCTCCCTCACTGTCTCCCTCATACAGAGCCAGAGCCAGAGCTAAGGGACATTCCGTCACTGTCTCCCTCACACAGAGCCAGAGCTGAGGGACACTCCCTTGCTGTCCCCCTCACACAGAGCCAGAGCTGAGGGACAATCCCTTGCTGTCTCCCTCACACAGAGCCAGAGCTGAGGGACCCTCCCTCACTGTCTCCCTCTCCTTCATCAAAATGCTGAGGGAACTTGACTTGACTGGATGTTCAGATGGTCCCATTGCCCACCAGGTGAACTGGAGTCTTCTACCTGCTGGACACACCAAAGAGTTGTGGGTCAGTTCAGTCTCGATGCCCTCGGGCTGCAAGACAGAGAGTGAGTGTCAGCGAAAGGGAATATGTGACAAAAAGATCGAGAATTTGGGAGACAGGAAGGTAGTGAGATGGATAACAGAGACACAGAGATAGGAGAAGAGTGTGACAGAGAGTCAGATCGACAGAAAGCAAGATGCAGAGATGGAGTGGTAGCGAGGATGAAACAGAGAGTGCAATGGACAGAGATAGCACAAGACAGCGAGAGGGAGAGACAGAGAGGGAGAGAGGGAGAGAGACAACAGGGAGTAACAGATGAAAGAAGATCTGTAAAAGAGAGCAGAGAGCAAAATATAGATAGAGAGACAGATATGGACGCATGGCAGGGGGAAGAGAGAGAGAGAGCCCGCGAGAAGGGCAAAATATCAGGGAGAAAGAGATAGATTCCAAGAGTGAGTAGGAGAAAGAAGAAGACAGAGATGAAGGGATAGATGACAGAGATTTAGGAAAGAGAAAGAGAGAGGAGATTGAGAGACAGAAAAGAGAGGGAGAGAGAGATTATGTTCTAATCATCATGAAAAGCAATAAAGTAAAAGAGCAAAACAATTTCACATAAGCACAATCATCCATAGTTACTTGGCAGGTTTAATCTGTTTACTTCAATGATCAGACTCCAGGTCAATACCAAATAACCATGAATCAGTAAATGATCTTTAAATTGTACTGCTCCATTTTGATCAACTAGCTGACTCAAAGAGAGATCTGACAGACGTATTGGCAGTCAGTCCTCTCAAGGCATTCAGCAATGGACACAGTCAACCAGAACCAGTTGATGCATTTCCACTCTTACTCATCTTTGATGTTTGGAAACAGATTGATATGGAAGGATCATATGTGGATATTGAGAATAAAAATATTGAAATGTTCAGAAATTCTGGACTAAAAGGAATTTACCAGGATTGTGAAGGAATGTGCATAGTTCGACAATAACGAGAGTACTGACTCACCAATGAACTAATGAAAAGTTGAGTGAATTTGGAAAATAGGCGAGCAAAACTTTTTAAGATACAGCGCCTGACTTTGCTGTCCACACCTGAGGCGCCCCCACCCCACCCCCCAACTTCCTCCTAAAATTCTGTCTGCTAAAGGTTACCTAGCAAGACTCTTGATTTGAATCATTTTTGTGCAGGACACCTGAGTCTGTCAGTAAAGGAGAGACAACCTCCTGCAGCAATATGATGTCTCACCCCTTAAAAAAAGAGATTAAGGAGAAATCTTAGAACAGGACAGGCTGCACAGATTGTATTCTCTCTCTCACACAGAAATATTTCTGTGATCCAGCGAAAGTTCCAGATATAAGCCATCTCTGACTACTTCATAAGCCCCGAAAAGTCAAAGCATGTCCACTCAAAGGCCGAAGCCTGATTGTCCTTCTGTGTGAACTGAAGTGAGCCTGAAGGTATCTGAAGAAATTTTCTCACTCCACATCAGTGAGCATTTTGATTTCATCAACAGAAAATTCCGGAAATTTAAAGATCACATTTACCTTTTGTGTTCGGTCCAATGGCCCATAGAGAGCAGGCCTTCTGAATTTTTAAATTTAGTTTTCTCCCTCTTTGTCTGTCTGTATGTCTCTTTCTCACTCTCTCTCTCTCTCTCTCTCTCTCTCTGCCTCTCCCCCTCAATCACCTTCCCTTTTTCTCTGTCTCTGGAATACACCTTAGTTGCTCACCCATTCTGTAACTTAAGGAATTTCTTTTTTAGATTAGATTAGATTACTTACAGTGTGGAAACAGGCCCTTCGGCCCAACAAGTCCACACCGACCCGCCCGAAGCGCAATCCACCCATACCCCTACATTTACCCTTTACCTAACACTACGGGGAATTTAGCATGGCCAATTCACCTGACCTGCACATCTGTGGACTGTGGGAGGAAACCGGAGCACCCGGAGGAAACCCACGCAGACACGGGGAGAACGTGCAAACTCCACACAGTCAGTCGCCTGAAGCGGGAATTGAACCCGGGTCTGTGGCAGCAGTGCTAATCACTGTGCCACTGTGCCGCCCATTTTCTTTTTTGATAAATGAGATACCTCTGAGTTTATCAGAAATCCATTGAAAGTCACCTTTGTTCTGATAATGGAAATTAAGGAAAATAATTTAGCTATTTTACCAATTGAATTAATACATTGAAACTTTAAGCAGGATTGATCTTTCAGTCAACAGGACACCCTGTGCCAGACACATCAGATATTCCTCAATAAAGTTTCTAGACCCTGAGTGTTCACTCTTCTGTCAGTCATCTCTCCATTCTCCTGCCCAATTACAGCCCTCCCTTAACCCTGCACCCATTCAGCTTCAAGCCAATTCCTTCTCAATCATTGCACAGTTCTGACCTTGATGAGGAGAGATTTCTGAATGACATCCAGAGCCCCTTTAGCAGGGACAATCGCCATCTCATTCCCACACAGAGTCTCAGAGGTAATCGATTCAGCTTGCACTGTCAAATTCTGCTGGCCTGGATCATTGAGAGAGAGAGAGAGAGACAGAGAGACAGAGAGAGAGGAGAAATGTGAGCATGAATCAGGGCTGATTTATTCCTTCTATATCCCACAGACTGGACAAGGATGTGGAGCAGGAACATGGGATGATGCTCCCGAATCTTCCCTAAACTGGGGATCACTGGACAGTGATCAGGAACCGGAGCACAGACTGATTCATCTTCTTGGTCCTTAATCTGGGATCATTCCACAGGGATTACGAATGGAACACTGTGTTGATTCTCCCTTTCCCTCCCTTTTTGCTATTGCTGTTGGGGAGGTTTTAAACTAATGTGGCAGAAGGCTGGGAACCAGAAGAGAAGACTAGTAGATAGTGAGGTGGAAACTGGAGACTATAACGATCACAAAGTTAGCATTACCAAGGGGACGAGTAGGCAGAAAGCAGATGAACGCAAAAGAATTGGCGGATTGAAGTGCATATACTTTAATGCAAGGAGTATAGTGGGTAAGGCAGATGAACCTAGGGCTTAGATTGGTACCTGGGAGTATGATGTTATTGCGATCACAGAGACTTGGTTGAAGGAAAGGCATGATCGGCAACTAAATGTTCCAGGATATAGATGCTTCAGACAGAACAGGGAGGCAAGTAAACAGGGGGTGGAGGAGGTCAGGCATTGCTGGTCAGGGATGATAACACGGCTGTGCTGAAGGAAGACACAATGGAGGGCTTGAGCAGTGAGTCTTTATGTGTAGAACTGAGAAATAAGAAGGGTGCAGTTATATTGGTGGGGCTCCCAACAGTGAGCGTGAGGTAGAAGAACAAATATTACAGAAAGAAGTAGAGGCAATAGGGTAGTCATGATGGGAGATGTAATTTTCCCAACATTGATTGGGATACAATTAGTGTCAGAGGTCTGGATGGGGCAGAATTTGTAAGGAGAATCCAGGAATGTTTTCTAGAGCAGTATGTCAATAGTCCGATGAGGGAAGGGGCCATATTGGACCTGGTGTTGGGGAATGAGCCAGGGCAGGTGGGAGAAGTTGCGATGGGGGATTTCTTTGGAAATGGTGACCACAATTCTGCAAGTTTTAAAATACTTGTAGACAAAGATGAAAGTGATGGCCCTAAGGGAAGAGCACTAAACTAGGCCAAGGCCAATCATATCTAAATTAGGCAGGAGCTGGGAAAAGTGGATTGGACACAGTTATTTGAAGGGAAGTCCATATTTGATAATGTGGGAGGCTTTCAAAGATAGGTTGAAGATAGTGCAGGATAGGCATGTTCCTTTGAAAACATAGCATAGGAAAGGCAAGATTTGTGAACCATGCATGACAGGAGAAATTGTGCGACTAGCCAAGAGGAAAAGGGAAACATACATAAGGTCCAGGCAGCTAAGAACAGAACGGGCCCTGGAGGAATATCAGGAGAGTAGGACCATTCTTAAATAAGGAATCAAGCAGGAAAAAAGGAGTCATGAAATAGCTTTAGCAAGCAGAATTAAGGAGAATCCCAAAGCTTTTTATTCTTACATAAGAAGCAAGAGAATAATGAGAGAAAGGGTTGGCCCACTAAAGGATAAGGAAGGAAGGTTGTGTGGAGAACCTGAGAAAATGGACACGATGAATGTTGAGATTAGAGATAGAAGTTTGATTACTCAGGATCATGTTCACATAAGTAGGGAAGATGTGTTGGGTAGGCTAAAGGATATTAAGGTGAACAAATCCCCAGAACTGGATGAGATCTATCCCAGGTTGCTGAGGGAAGCAAGAGAGCTGGGGCCCTGACAGATATCTTTGTGACAGATATCTTTCCTTAAACACAGGTGAGGTGCAGGAGGACTGGAGGGTTGCTCATGTTGTCCCCCTGTACAAGAAGGGTAGTTGGGATATTCCAGGTAACTGCAGACCAGTGAGCCTGACGTCAGTGGTGGGAAAGTTGCTGGAGAAAGTACTGAGGGATAAAATCTAGTTATATTTGGAAAAGAATGGGCTTATCAGTGGTAGGTAACATGGTTTTGTGTGGGAGATCATGCCTTGCCAACTTAATAGAGTTAATTGAGGAAGTGACCAAGTTGATAGATGAAGGAAGGGCTGTTGATATCATATAAATGGACTTTAGTAAGGCATTTGATATGCTTCCCCATGGTAAACTAATGGAGAAAGTGAAATCACATGGTGTGCAGGGTGTTCTAGCGAGGTGGATAAAGAACTGGTTGAGAAACAGGAGACAGAGAGTAGTAGTTGAAGGGAGTTTCTCGAAATGGAGAAAGGTGACCAGTGGTGTTCCACAGGGGTCAGTGTTGGGGCCACTGTTGGTGTGATATACATGAATGATCTGGAAGAGGGCATTGTTGGTCTGATCAGTACGTTTGCAGATGAAACAAAGATTGGTGGAGTAGCAAGAAAGCAGAGGGGACTGTCAAAGCATACAGGAGAATATAGATAGACTGGAGAGTTGGGCAGAAAAGTGGCAGATGGAGTTCAATCCAGACAAATGTGAGGTGATGCATTTTGGGAAGTCTAATTCTAGAGCAAATTATACAGTAAATGGAAGAGCCTTGGGAAAAGTTGTTGGGCAGAGAGATCGGGGAGTTCAGGTCCATTGTACCCCGAAGGCAGCTGCACAGGTGGATAGAGTGGTCAAGAAGGCATATGGTATGCTTGCCTTCATCGTAAGGGCCATTGAGTATAAGAGCTGGCGGGTCATGTTAACATTGTACAAGACTTTGGTTCGGCTGCATTTAGAATACTGTAAAAAGGTAGATTTTTCCCTTTCTTCCCTAACTCAGGGATTGGGAACAGGTATCTGGAATGATTCTCCCCTTCCCCCCCTAACATAGGGATCAGAAGCAGGTACCCGGAATAATTTTTCCCCTCCCTCCTGAAACCAAGAATGATTCTCCCCTTCCCTTCCAAACCCAGGGATTGGGAGCATGTACATGGAATGTGTCTGCCCTTCCTTGACTGACCCAGGGATTGGGAACAGTTACCTGAAATAGTTCTCCCCCTCTCTCCCTAACCCAGGGATCCGGAACAAAGGCTCCTTGGCCCAGATTGGAGTCTGGTGCTCAGTAAATTACTGACCCAGTCCCGTGGCGAGGAGATGCCAGCTGAAAGTCTGACTGTCCTGGGAGCAGATGCAAGTCATATGTTTGGTGTCACTTTCTGCTGTTACAGTAAATCCCTGGGCATTGAGCAGGGTCACTTTCACCTGAGGAAAGAGGAAATGGGTAAATGTGCCACAACGCAGGACTCAGTCCAGAAGTTCACAGCTAGTCTTTGGGTCATCTCCACAAAAAGCAGGACAGGATCCAACCTGGCCAATTACCGCCCCAATCATCAGTAAAGAACAGGAATGCAGAACTATCAAATAGCAACTGCTCAGCAATAACCTGTGTATACCGTCTCCAAGCTGCATTGCTAATATTCACTGAGGTACCTTCCAGACCTACGACCAATACCATATGGACACATAAGGGCAGCAGCTGCATGGGCAGAGTACCTACCAGAAGTTCCCTTCTGAGCCACTCACCATCCTAAGCTGGAAATATATCACTGTTCCTTCAGTGTTGAAACCCTTGAATTCTCTTGCAAAGAACATTGTACTATTGGTTGACCTACATGGACTCCAGCAGTTGAAGAAAGGACCTCAGCAATGGTTAAGAAATGCTGGCCCAGCCAGAGCCACACACATAGATCTTGTGAAGGAATATACAAGTACTCCGCTCTGAGTTTGGCATCCAACATGATGAGCAGGAGTAACAGACAATTCGTCCCCGGTCTGTATTCAGCTAACATGATGCCATAACTGGTGTAGTGTAGGGAAAAAATGGCAGGGAAGAGGCTAGTACCTCATTCCAGTGTGGAATAACAAGCAGGCGAGCTCACTCACCACAAGACATTGACTCAGGTAGTTGAAGACTTTGGCATTGAGAGTGAAGCCCTCGGTTCTGACAACAGCAAAGGGCAGAGCCAGTTCGACGAAGAATGGTTGAAATGCCTTGAAGGTGGCAGTGTTGGAGATTCCAATTCCCACATGGCTAGTACAGAACATGCTGCCCTTCCATTCCGTGATAGAGTCTGGAACTGTGATGGGGACAGAGACAATCCCAGAGGATCTGAGGTGAAAGGAAGGTAGTCATGGAATTGGAAAAGACAGTATGCACTGAAATAAAAACCACCTGCAGTGAGATCCTTCAACAGTGCGGCACTCCTTCAGTACTGACCCTCTGACAGTGCGGCACTCCCTCAGCATGGACCCTCTGACAGTGCAGCACTCCCTTGGTACTGACCCTCTGACAGTGCGGCACTCCCTCAGCACGGACCCTCTGACAGTGCAGCACTCCCTTGGTACTGACCCTCTGACAGTGTGGCACTCCCTCAGCACGGACCCTCTGACAGTGCAGCACTCCCTTGGTACTGACCCTCTGACAGTGCGGCACTCCCTCAGCACGGACCCTCTGACAGTGCAGCACTCCCTTGGTACTAACCCTCTGACAGTGCCACACTCTCTCAGCACGGACCCTCTGATAGTGCAGCACTCCCTCGGTACTGACCCTCTGACAGTGCCACACTCTCTCAGCACTGACCCTCTGACAGTGTGGCACTCCCTCAGCACTGACCCTCTGACAGTGTGGCACTCCCTCAGTACTGACCCTCTGACAGTGTGGCACTCCCTCAGTACTGACCCACTGATAATGAGGCACTCACTCAATATTGACCCTCTCTCAGTATGGCACTCTCTCAGTACTGACCCTCTGACAGTGCAGCACTCCCTCAGTACTGACCCTCTGATAGTGCAGCACTCCCTCAGTACTGACCCTCTGACAGTATGGCACTCTCTCAGTACTGACCCTCTGACAGTGCAGCACTCCCTCAGTACTGACCCTCTGACAGTATGGCACTCTCTCAGTACTGACCCTCTGACAGTGCCACACTCTCTCAGCACTGACCCTCTGACAGTGTGGCACTCCCTCAGTACTGATCCTCTGACAGTGTGGCACTCCCTCAGTACTGACCCTCTGACAGTGTGGCACTCCCTCAGTACTGACCCTCTGACAGTGTGGCACTCCCTCAGTACTGACCCACTGATAATGCGGCACTCACTCAAAGTTGACCCTCTGACAGTATGGCATTCCCTCAGTACTGACCCTCTGACAGTGTGGCACTCCCTCAGTACTGACCCTCTGACAGTGTGGCACTCCCTCAGTACTGACCCTCTGACAGTGTGGCACTCTCTCAGTACTGACCCACTGATAATGCGGCACTCACTCAATATTGACCCTCTGACAGTATGGCACTCCCTCAGTACTGACCCTCTGACAGTGTGGCACTCCCTCAGTACTGACCCTCTGACAGTGTGGCACTCCCTCAGTACTGACCCTCTGACAGTGTGGCACTCCCTCAGTACTGACCCACTGATAATGCGGCACTCACTCAATATTGACCCTCTGACAGTATGGCACTCCCTCAGTACTGACCCTCTGACAGTGTGGCACTCCCTCAGTACTGACCCTCTGACAGTGTGGCACTCCCTCAGATGACAATGCGGCATTCCCTCAGCACTGACTCTCAAATGGTGCAGTACTCCCTCAGTGCTGATAAACTAATGGCCTAGCGCTCCCTCAGTACGAACTATCTGACAGTGTAGTACTCCCTCAGTACTGACCCTCCATCTGTGCAGTACTGAGTAACTACTTCCCCAACAACCCTTTCTACTCAGTAACTGCCTATATCCGGACACTGCGACTGATCTCAGTAATCTCTCCACCACCAACAATTCTTCCTAGTCTGTAACCTCCTAAATGCCTGACACTGCAATCGATCTTAGTAACCTCCTCTAGAACCTGCCTCTGTTATGTCATATCGCCCTAAAGCTGAATATCCTTTATCCACTACAGCCCCATATATCTGTCACGTCCTCCTGCCCCTACCCTCCTCCATTTCTTTACAACCTATTCTTGTGCTACCTTCTCCTAGCTCTTACACAGCTTCCTGCCTGACACCTCCCCCAGCATCTACACCTTACTACAAATCTACAATGCAATCTAGATCCTAGGACTTCATCTAGGACAAAGAACTCTCCCTATCACTGTCACCTCATCCAGCATCGACACCCTTCCCTACTTATCCAATATTTCTCCTGATTTCTATAAGTTCCTCCTGTCACCCACCATATCCCTATAAAATTCTCCAGACCCTGCCACATTTCCAAACTCTTTAGCCTCCTCTATCCCTATCCATCTTCCATTCTCTGTAACCTACTCCATCTCTTACACCCCATAATGTCTTTGTAACATCCTCCTGTCACTGCAACATTCTCCAACTCTATAATTTTTTCTATCCCCTATCCATCTTCCCTTCTTTGTAACTGTCCCAACCCCCTACAACTGGCATGGTGGCACAGTCGGGCAGCACGGTGACACAGTGGTTAGCGCTGCTGCCTCACTGTGCCAGAGACCCGGGTTCAATTCCCGCCTCAGGCAACTTCTGCGTGGAGTTTGCAAATTCTCCCTGTGTCTGTGTGGGTTTCCTCCGGGTGCTCCGGTTTCCTCCCACAGTCCAAAAAATGTGCAAGTTAGGTGAATTGGCCATGCTAAATTGCCCGTAGTGTTAGGTGAAGTGTGTAGTAACTGGAGGAGATAGTAGTGATAGGCAAAGTTGTAAGGATTGGAGGAGTTACAGAGATTTGAAGATGTCTGAAGATTGGAGAAGATGACAGAGATAGGGTGTTCCAGGGGCTGGAGGTGGGGAATGTAGTCTGGATGGGTTGCTCTTCGGAGGGTCGGTGTGAACTTGTTGGGCCGAAGGGCCTGTTTCCGCACTGTAAGTAATCTAAAAAACCCTCCCTATCTCTGAAACCACCTCCAGCCCCTGGAACACCCTAATTTTCTTCAGTCTTCAGGCATCTTCAAATCTCTGTAACTTCTCCAATTCTTACAATCCTGCCTATCACTACTATCTCTTCCAGTTACTACACACCTCCCTTCCTTTGTAAAATCCTCCAGTGCCTGCAACACATCCTTTCTTTATAACTATCTCTTCCAGTCCCAACACTCCTCATTGTTTCTGTGATTTCCTCCAGTCCCTATAACAACCCACATTTCTTTCACCTCCCTCAACTCCTCCAAACCTTCCTATCCCTGTAGCCTCCTCTAGTCCCTGCGAACTTCCCTCCAGATAACCTCCACCAGTACCTGCACACTTCTTTATCTGTGTATCCTCTTCCAATCTTTAAATTCTGCCCTACATGCATAACTTCTTCTGAACCCTGCATCATTACCCTTCTGTAGCGTCTTCTAGCCCCTCCATCACTCACTATCTCTGCCCCATGCCTTTCTCTGTAATCCTTCCCCAATCCCTACTAACTCTCTCTATCTCTGTAACCTCCTCTGTCCCCTATACCCCTCCCCATTTCCATAACCTCCTTCAGTCCCTTCAGCCATCACTATCTCTGTACATTCTTCTTGCCCCTGCACATTTCCCAATCTCGGTAACCTCCTCCAGATCCAATTTCCTGCGCGATTCTCCAAACCCAGCCTGTGTGCACCACCCCAGCCCGAACTCTGGGACTCTCCCAAACCCAGCAGATTAATTCCTCGCTTACCTGACAGGGACAAGATCCCAAATTCACGTCTCGGGAGATTATTTTCGGATTTCGATGATGCATCTGGGTGGTTGAATTTTGTTAGCTTCAATGTTGATGTTGAGGTTGTTAGACGCATCTAACATTTCCTCTGCTAATACTGGCATTTCATCCATTTCCAAGTAGTCTGCTGAAAGTATAGGAACGGACAGCAATTGTTTAGCAAAACATCGAGGGCTGATGGGCCTGTACTGTGCTAGACTGTTCTATGTTCCATGTTCTATGTTCAAAAGGTCATAGTTACACACTGAGGAGGTGATGAGTCCCATATTTTGGGGGTGACCAAGAGTGTTTTTAAAATTTATTCGGAGAATGATGTGGAGTCGAGGTTCATAGTTTGGGGAATGTGATGGGATCCACCGTTGGTGTGAGTCAGAGGGGGTCTCTTTTTTCTATCTCTGTAATGCATTCAGGGAATGAATAAGTCACCGGCTGGACCAGCACTCATTACATGTCCTTGGTTGCCCCTTGAGAAGGTGGTGGTGACCTGCCTTCTTGAAGCTGCCGTCCATGCACTGTGGGTAGACAATGCCTGGAGGGAGGGAACTCTAGGATTTTGACCCAGTGACACTGAAGGAATGGTGATATATTTCCAAATCAGCGAGCAGCTTTGAGGGGAACTTTCATGGGATGGTGTTCCCATGTATCTGCTGCCCTTTTCTTCAAACTGGAAATGCGCATGGGTTTGGAAAGTGGTGTTTAAGTATCGTTGATGAACTTCCATTAAGCATCTTGTAGACAGTACGCACTGCTGCTCCTGAGCATCGGTGGTGGAAGGAGTGGATATTTGTGGATTTAGTGCCAATCAAGTGGCTGCTTTGTACTGGATGGTATTGAGCTCCTTGAGTGTTGTTGGGACTGTACACAGCCAGGCAAGTGGGAAGAATTCCATTGCACTCCTGACTGTACTCACTGCTGTATTCCAAGCCTCTGACCTGCTCTTGCAGCCACTGTATTTCTATGGTGAGCCCAGTGCAATTTCTGATCAATGGGAAACCCACAATGGTGAGAGTGTTAATGATGTCATTAAATGACAAGGGGGAGTGGTTCAATTCTCTCATTTGGGATGTGATGCCGTCAATGTGGATTTCACCAGTTTCCTCATTTCCCCTGCCCCCACCTCATCGGAGTTCCAAATTTCCAGCTCAGCACTGCACTCACGACCTGTCCCACCTATCCATCTTCCTTCCTACCTACCCACTCCGACCTATCACCATTACCCTCACCTCCAAATACCTATTGCACTCTCTACCCACCTTAACCTCAGCCCCACCATCACCCCATTTACTTCACCACCCCCTCAACTCACAGCCTCATTCCTGATGAAGGGCCTTTGCCCGAAATATCAATTTGCCAACTCCTCGGATGCTGCCTGACCTGCTGTGCTTTTCCAGCACCATACGCTCAACCATCTCCCTCTAAACCCTCCCTACTCATATACCCATCCAGATGTCTTTTAAATGTTGTAAATGTACCAGCCTCCACCACTTCCACTGGCCGCTCATTCCATACACTCATCACTATTAAAAAGTTGTCGCTTAGGTCCCCTTTATATCTTTTCTCTCACACTCTAAACCTATGCCTCTAGCTCTGGAACCCACTGACCCCAGGGAAAAGGCCTTGCCTATTTACCCAATTCATGCCTCTCCTGCTTTGAAACTTCTATAAGATTACCCCTCAGCCCCCAGCACTTCAGGAAAAACAGCCACACCCTAGTCATCCTCTGCCTAAAGCTCAAATCTCCAACCCTGGCAAGATCTTTGTAAATCTTTTCTGAACACTTTCAAGTTTCACGACATCTTTCCGATAGGAAAGAGACTAGAATTGCATGCAATATTCTAACAGTGGCCTAACCAATGTTCTGTACAGCCGCAACATGACCTCCCAACGCCAATACTCAATGTTCTAACCAATAAAGAAAAGCATTCTAGATGCCTTCCTCACTATCCTATCTACTTGAGTCTCTACGTTCAAGGAACTATGAACCTGCACTCCAAGGGCCCTTTGTTTATCAACACTCCCCAGGACCTTACTATTGAGTGTATAAGTCCTGCCCTGATTTGCTTTACCAAAATGCATTCCTCACATTTAACTAAATTAAACTCCATCTGCCACTCCTCAGCCCAATGGCCCATCTGATCAAGATCTCGTTGCATTCTGAGGTAACCTTCTTCACTGTCCACTACAACTTCAATTTTGGTGTAATCTGCAAACTTATTAAGTATGCCTCTCATTTTCACTTCCAAATCATTGATATAAATGACGAAAAGCAGTGGACCCAGCATAGCTTAATGAGTAAGTAGAAAATGTGATGGGTCACATATTTTTGGGAATGACATGAGGGGATGCATATCCTGTGATGGGAAAAGGAGGAAATGAAGATCCTGGAGTTTTATTGGCCGGGGATGGGGACAATGAAATGTTTTATCTTCTATTTGACTTCCTCCAACTGTTCTACTGAAATCTAGAACAAATAACAATAACAGCCTTCCAAGCCTGCGTTGACATATTTTGCTCCATATTAAAACTGTCTTCACTTATAGGATCTATTTCTCTCTATCCCCTTCCTAGTCTGTCTTCATCCGGATGCTTCTTGAATGCTGCTATTGTGCCAGCTTCCACCACCTCCTCTGACAGTGTCTTCCAGGCACTCACCACCCTCTGTGTGAAAGACCTGCCTTGCACATTCCTTTTAAACTTCACCTTAAACTTCACCCCTCACCTTTTAAACCTGTGTCCCTTGGTAATTGACCCTCCACTCTGGGAAAAAGCCACATACTTCCCACTCTTTCCATATCATTCACACTATTGTAAACCTCTATCAGGTCACCCCTCAACCTCCTGCATTCCCGTGAGAACAAACCCAGTCTATCCAACCTTTCTTCATTGCTAAAATCCTCCATACCTGGCAACATCCTAGGAAACCTTTTCTGTTGCCTTTCCAAAGCATCCATGTCTTTCTGGGAGCATGGTGACCAGAACTGCAGCAATACTCCAAGTGTGGCCGAACTAATGTTCTATAAAGCTGCAGTATAACTTGTCTATCCTTATACTCAATGCCCCTTCCAATGAAGATAAGCATGCCATAAGCCTTTTTTTAGACAATAGACAATAGGTGCAGGAGTAGGCCATTCTGCCCTTTGAGCCTGCACTACCATTCATTATGATCATGGCTGATCATCCTCAATCAGTATCCTGTTCCTGCCTTATTTCCATAACCCTTGATTCCTTGAGAGCTCTATCCAACTCTCTTATCTACCTATGCTGTCATCTTCAATGATTTGTGGATCTGCACACCCAGATCCCTCTGCATATCGATACTCCTAAGGGGTGTGTCGTTCACTGTATAATTTCCACCTGTACTTGACCTTCCAAAATGCATTACCGCACACTGGCCCAGATTAAATTTCATCTGCCATTTTTCTGCCCATGCCTCCAATGCATCTATATCCTGTTGTATCCTCACTATCAGCAACTCCATCAATCTTTGTATCATCCAGAAACATACTAATTAGACCAGCTATTTTTTCCTCTGAATCATTTATATGGACCAGAAGTCCCAGCACTGATCCCTATGGAACACCACTTGTCGCAACCCTCCATTCTGAAAAGCATCCCTCCATTGCTACCCTCTGGCTCCTATAACTGTATCCATCTTACCAGCTCACCCCGATACCATATGAATTCATCTTTTGTACCAGTCTGCCATGAGGGACCTTGTCAAAGGCTTTACTGAAGTCCGTATAGACAACATCAACTGCTTTTCCCTCATTAATCATCTTCGTCACTTCCTCAAAAAATTAGTGAGACACGATCTCCCCCACACAAAACCATGATCTCTATCATTAATAAGTCTATTGGCTTTGAAATGCATATAGATCTTGTCCCTAAAAATCTTTTCCAATAATTTAGGACCTTTTAGCCCTTCTAATTCCTTGTTTAGGTCCTTTCCTACTCTCCTTATATACTCCAAAGGCTTCATCAGCTCCCATCCTCCCAGACCTTACATATGCTTCTTCTTTTCCTTTTTGACCAAGGTGATCCAAGGTTCACATAATTTCCCATACCTATCCTTCATTCTAGTGCCACTCTAATCAACTGCTGTTTGAAATACTCCCACATATCTGATGCAGATTTACCCTAAAACAGCCACCTCCAATCAACGTTCTTCACTTCCTGCCCAATACTGTTGTAGTTCACCTTCCCTAGTTTAACACCTTCACCTAAGAACTGCTGTTATCCCAATCAATAAGTATCTTAAAACTCGTGATATTATGGTCACTCTTCCCAAAATGACCTCCACTGAAATTTCACTCACTTGGCCGAGCTCATTTCCCAAAACCAGATCAAATAATCACACCTTCCCTGGTTGGACTATTTACATACTATGTCAAGAAACCCTCCTGAATGGCTCTTACAAGTTCTGCCCCGTCCAAGACCTCAGCATGTAGTGAGTCCCAGTTAATATAGGAGCAGTTAAAAGCACCCATCACAACCACTGCTGTTTATACATCTTTCCAAAATCTGTCTATATATTCTCTCCTTGATCTCCCCCTGGCAGTTGGAAGGCCTATAGTATACCTGCAGCATTGTGGTTTCACACCTCCTGTTCCTGAGTTCCACCCAAAATGCCTCGCTGCACAAGTCCTCTAATGTATCCTCCCTCAGTACAGCTGGGAGATACTCATTGAGTCACAGAGATGTATAGCATGGAAACAGACCTTTTGGTCCAACCAGTCCATCCCATCTGCCAGTACCTGGCCCATATCCCTCCAAACCCTTCCTATTCAGTTACCTATCCAATTGCCTCTTAAATGATGCAATTGTACCAGCCTCCACCACTTCCTCTGGCAGCTCATTCCATACATGGACCACTCTCTGCGTGAAAAGGTTGCCCTTAGGTCTCTTATATTCTTTCCCTTCTCATCCTAAACCTATGCCCTCCATTTCTGTACTCTTCGACCCCAGGGAAAAGACTTTGCCTATTTACCCTATCCATGCCCCTCATAATTTTGTAAACCTCTATAAGGTCACCCCTCAGCCTCCAACACTGCAGGGAAAGCAGCCCCAGCCCATTCAGCCTCTCCCTGTAGCTCAAATCTCCAACCCTGACCACATTCTTGTAAATTCTTTCTGAACCCTTTCAAGTTTCACAATATCCTACCGATAAGAAAGAGACCAGAATTGCATGCAATATTCCAACAGTCGCCTAACCAATGTCTTGTACAGCTGCAACATGACCTCCCAACTCCTGTACTCAATACTCTGACCAATAAAGGAAAGCATACCAAACGCCTTCTTCACTATCCTATCTACCTGCGACTCCACTTTCAAGGAGCTATGAACCTGCACTCCAAGGTCTCTTTGTTCAGCAACACTCCCTTGGACCTTACCATTAAGTGTATAAGTCCTGCTAAGATTTGCTTTCCCAAAAATGCAGCACCTCGCATGTATCTGAATTAAATTCCATCTGCCACTTCTCAGCCCATTGGCCCATCTGGTCAAGATCCTGTTGTAATCTGAGGCAACCCTCTTCGCTGTCCATTACATCTCCAATTTTGGTGTCATCTGCAAATTTACTAATTGTACCTCTTATGCTCGCATCCAAATCATTTATGTAAATGACAAAAAGTAGAGGAACCAGCACTGATTCTTGTGGCACAAGAAAAACAACCCTCCACCACCACCCTCTGTCTTCTATTTTTAAGTCAGTTCTGTATCTAAATGGCTGGTCCTCCCTGTATTCCGTGAGATTGAACTTTGCTAACCAGTCTCCCATCGGGAACCTTGTCGAACACCTTACTGAAGTCCACGTAGATCAAATCTACTGCTCTAACTTCATCAATCCTCTTTGTTATTTCTTCAAAAAAACTCCATCAAGTTTGTGAGGCATGATTTCCCACACACAAAGCCATGTTAACTATTCCTAATCAGTCCTTGCCTTTCCAAATACATGTACATCCTGTCCCTCTAGATTCCCTCCAACAACTTGCCTACGACCGACATCAGGCTCACTGGTCTATAGTTCCCTGGCTTGTCTTTTCCGCCCTTCTACCGCCCTTCTTAAACAGTGGCACCACGTCAGCCAACCTCCAGTCTTCCGGCACCTCATCTGTGACTATCGATGATACAAATATCTCAGCAAGAGGCCCAGCAATCACTTCTCTAGTTTCCCAGAGTTCTAGGATACACCTGATCAGGTCCTGGGGATTTATACACCTTTATGCATTTTAAGACCAACGGCACTTTCTCCTCTGTAATATGGACATTTTGCAAGTGTCACCATCTATTTCCCTGCATTCTATATCTTCCATATCCTTTTCCACAGTAAATACTGATTCAAAATACTCATTTAGTGTCTCCCCCATTTTCTGCGGCTCCATACAAAGGCCGCTTTGCTATCTTTGAGGGGCCCTATTTTCTCCCTAGTTACCCTTATGTCCTTAATGCATTTGTAAAAACCCTTTGGATTCTCCTTAATTCAATTTGCCAAAGCTATCTCATGTCCCCTTTTTGCCCTCCTGATTTCCCTCTTAAGTATACTCCTACTGCCTTCTTCTCTTCTAAGGATTCACTTGATCTATCCTTTCATATGCTTCCTTCTTTTTCTTGACCAAACCCTCAATTTGTTTTAGTCATTCATGCATTCCCTGCACCTACCAGCCTTTCCTTTCACCCTGACAGAAATATACTTTCTCTGGACTCTCATTATCTCATTTCTGAAGGCTTCCCATTTTCCAGTCGTTTCTTTACTTGCGAACATCTGCTTCCAATCAGTTTTTGAAAGTTATTGCCCAATATTATCATCAAAATTGGTCTTTCTCCAATTTAGAACTTCAACTTTAGATCTGGTCTATCCTTTTCCATCATTATTTTAAAACTAATAAAATTATGCTCACTGGCCCCAAAGTGCTCCCCCACTGACACCTCAGTCATCTGCCCTGCCTTATTTCCCAAGAGTAGGTCAAGTTTTGCACCTTCTCCAGTAGGTACATCCACATTGTGAATCAGCAAATTTTCTTGTACCCACTTAACAAATTTCTCTCCATCTAAACTCTAAACACTATGGCAGTCCCAGTCTATGTTTGGAAAGTTAAAATCCCCTACCATAACCACCCTATTATTCTTACAGATAGCTGAAATCTCCTTCCAAATTTGTTTCTCAATTTCCCTTTGGTTTAAAGGAACCCGGAAGGCTACAGCTAAGGTGAGACAGTTTGTTTTAAAATTACTTACCAGTAGCGGGCAGCGGTGTTTTTTTTTTCTCTTCACAGAAAGAGCGGGAGCAGCAGGGGGAAGTGACGACGACCAGAGGGGCAGCCGGGACCCGGAAGCTGGTGTAGCGTAAGCTTACCTGGGTAGGTTTTTTCCCTATAAAAGTGCACAGGAGAAGAACCCAAGGCACTACAGAGGTAGTGTCTCCCACCCGCCCTCCTCCTCTAACCTAAATAATAAGACCCGTTGTGGTAAGTAGGTAAGTGCTGCATTTTGCTTGTTGTATTCTTTAGACCCAGTTTTTTTTTATAAAAGGCTACTTTCAGAGGGATGGCAGTGAAGGCAGTGCAATGTTCCTCTTGCAACATGTTTGAGGTGAGGGATGCCATGGACGTCCCTGTGAAAACACTTGCAGGAAGTGCACCCATCTCCAGCTCCTCCAAGACCGTGTTAGGGAACTGGAGCTGGAGTTGGATGAACTTCGGATCATTCAGGAGGCAGAGGGGGTCATAGATCGGAGATTTATTAAAGTAGTAACTCCAAAGATTGCAGATAGATGAGTGACAGTGAGGGCGACTGGGAGGAAGCAGCCAGTGCAGGGACCCCCTGCGGCCGTTCCCCTCAAGAACAAGTATACCACCCGTAGCCCACAGAGAGAGTTCGGCTCAGCGTGAAGATTGAGGCTGATGTGACTTTTGGGCAGGCCTTCAGCTACAGAGAAATGGAGGCTCACCTAAACGGTGGAAGAGAAAACGTTGATCAGCACAGGAGACAGAGACAGAGGGAGAGACACAGAGATGGAGTGAGAGGCAGAAAGATTTCAAAAACCACACAAATACAGAAGTGCTACAGAGATGCAGGAGGCCATTTGGCTGGCTCTCCAACAAGCACTATGATTTAATGCACACCCCTACACTTCGCTTCTCTTTCAATAATCACCCAATGCCCTCTTGAATGCCTCATTGAATCTGCCTTCATCACATTTCCAGGCAGAATATTCCAGACCCAAACTCGATGCCACATAAAAAAATCTTTTTTCTCACATCATTCTTCCTTCTTTCTCACAATCGTTTTACAATTGTGAACAATTTCTCTTTGTGTCCTCATTCTATGTCTCAATCAAATCTCGACTCATCCTTCTTCTCTCCAAGGTGAACAGTGCCAACTTCTTCAATCTACCTGGTGTTTCTCATTCTTGGAACCATTCTCGTAAATCACTTCTGCATTCTCTCCAGTACATTCATGTCTTTCCTATAAATGTGGTACCACTAATAGTATGCAATCCTCCAGCTGAGGGCTTACAAGTGTCTTATGCAACTTCAATATCGCTTCTTGTGCTCTAAGTCTCTGAAAATAAAACTGGGAATATGGTATGCTTTATTTCCTGATCTCAACACCTATCATGCACACATGTCCCAGGGCCTTCCTGTCCCCTCTTTAGAATTGTACACCTTATTTTGGATTGTCTTGCAATGTTCTTCTAACCAAAATGCATCACTTGACACTTCTCTGCTTTGAACTTCATCTGCCAGCTTTCTGCCCAATCCATTTCGGAGTTCCACACTGTCCTCTTTAGTGTCTGCCGCTCTTCTGAGTTTTGCACTATCTACACCTAAATGCACAGCAAGATCCAGATCAAAAAGCAAAGGTCTCAATTCTAATCCCTGTGAAGTCCTCCAGCCTGAAAAATACCCATGGATCATAACTCTGATTTCTTTCACTCAGTCAATTTTATATCCACATTGATGCTGTTCTTATAATACCATGACCGATAACATCCCCTACAAATCTGGCAGGCATAAGTGCAGACTGCAAATGCGGGCAATCAGAATCTAGATTCAAGTGGTGCTGGAAAAGCACAGCAGGTCAGGCAGCATCCGAGGAGCAGGAAAATCAACGTTTCGGGCAAAAGCCTTTCATCAGGAATTCCTGATGAAAGGTTTTTGCCCGAAACATTGATTTTCCTGCTCCTCGGATGCTGCCTGACCTGCTGTGCTTTTCCAGCACCACTCTAATTTAGACTTCCCTACAAATCTGTCATGTGTCACTGCATCAAAAGCTTTCTCGAAATTCATATGCATCACATAAACTGTGTTATTTAAATCAACTCTCTATTACATCTTCAACAAAAAAACTACAGAAACCTAACCACAGTTTTCCCTGAATAAATCATGCTAACTCTTCTAAATCTTTGGCAGATAGGATCACAAGGAAAACCCCAAGGCTTTCTAGGAGTATGCTAATAATAAGAGGATTGGAGTCAATAAAACATGGAGCTGGAAAAATCACAACAATTCAGACAGCATCTCAGGAGCAAGAGAGTCCAAATTTGGACTGAGGAGGAGGGAAGGAGCTGAGAAATAATTAGGGGGAGGAGGGAGGGGGCTGAGGAAAGGTAGGTGGGACGGCGATAGGTGGGTGAAGAAAGGAGGTGATAGTGAAAAATGGGTGGGAGGGTGGAGTAGATAGGTGAGAAGGAAGATGGAAGGTAGGTTAGCTCAAGAGGGCAGATCTGACTTGGAAGGTTAGATCTGGGATGGGATGGGGGAGGGGGCATTTGGAAACTGGTGAATTCAGTGTTGAGGCCGTGTGGTTGGAAGCTCCTGAGGCAGAAGATGAGGCAGTATTGTTTAGGTGGCGGAGGAGGCCTAGAATGGACATGTCTTGGGGGAAGTGGGAGGTACAATAGAAATGGATGGTCACAACAAGGTGGGATTGGTTGGTTATAAAATCGCGAGGAGCGTGGATAGTGTGAATCGCCAAGATCTTTTCCCCAGGGAAACAGAGTCCAAAACTAGAGGGCATAGGTTTAAGGTGAGAGGGGAAAGATTTCAAAGAGACCTAAGGGACAACTTTTTTTTACACAGAGGGAGATGTATGCACGAAATGAGCTACCAGAGGGAAGTGGTGGAGGCTGGTATAATTACAAAGGCATCTGGAATAGGAAGGGTTTAAAGATCAAATACTGGCAAATGGGATTAGATTAATTGAGGATATTTGGTTGGAATGGACGAGTTGGACCAAACAGTCTGTTTGCATACTGTAAAGCTCTATGACTATATAAATCTTTGGGTCCTGATGTGATGTATCCCAGGCTGGTCGAGGCAGCAGAGAGGAAATGTATGGGATCCTGGAGGAGATATCTGATACTTTACAGGCGACAGGTGAAGTACAAATAACTGTGGTTCTTTTGTTCAAGAAGGGCATGAGGCTAGGCCAAATATTTACAGGCCAATTAGTCTGATGTCAATGGTAGGGAAACTTTGGGAAAAATATTCTGAAAGACAGGATTAGTCAATGTTTGAAAAGGCAGGGATTAATTAGTTATATTCAATACAGACTTATTAGTGGGAGATCCTACCTGACTGATTGCATCTTTGAAAAGGTGACAAAATATATTGATGTGATTTACATGGACTTGTGCAGTTGATATGGTTTACATGGCCTTCAGTAAGGCTTCTGACAAGGTTCTGCACGGAAGGCTGGTGCAAAAGGTAAGAGGCCATGGGATCCAAGGTGAAAGTGACTTACACATTGGAGGCAAGGGTGATGGTGGAGGGTTGGTTTTGTGATTAGAAGTCTGTGACCAGCAGTGTATCACAAAGATTGGTACTGCCTATTATATGCATTAGTAACTTGGATGTGAATGTAGAATGCATAATTAGTAAGATGACATAAAAATTGGTGTTGTTATTGATAGTAAGGAGGATGAGCTCAGACTACAGTCTGATATTGATCAGCTGGTAAACAGGGCAAAGCAATGGCAGAGGATGCTTAATCTGATAAGTGTGAAGTGATGCACTTTGAGAACCCAGTGAGGGAAGGACAGGCACAATAAATGTTAGGTCCGTCAGGAGTACTGAAGAACAACGGGACTTTGGGGTATAAGTCCATCAATCCCTGAAGATGTCAGCACAGATAGACAGGGTGGGGAAGATGGAATACTGAATGCTTGCCTTCATTGGCAGGTCATAGATTGAAGGAGCAAGGAAAACTTTATAAAACAATTTATGATTTACACATGAAAGAAGTGAAACTATCATGGTATTCTAACAGCTGAAAGGCTTAACAGACAATCAATTTTTAATGTATAATTTCAGTTACATCACACTGTAAATTTTTGCTCTAAATTCTGTGTTAGAATTGAGCCCTCCACTACCACCTGATGAAGGAGCGACGCTCCGAAAGCTAGTGTGCTTCCAATTAAACCTGATGGATATGACCTGGTGCTGTGTGATTTTTAACTTTATAAAACAATGGTTAGACCACAGATAGAGATAGTGAGACCTGCAGATGGTAGAGAGTCAGTGTCGATAAAGTGCGGCGTTGGAAAATGCGCAGCAGATCAGACAGCATCTGAGGGGCAAGTGAGTCAATGTTTCGGGCATAGCTCTTCTTCAGGACTGAGGAGGGGAAAGGGGGCTGAGAAATGAATAGAGGATGGGGCTAGTGGAAAGGTAGGTGAGATGACGATAGGTGTACAAAGGCACGAGGTGATGGTGATCGAGGGAGGGTGGAGCAGACAGTTGAGAAGGAAGATGGACAGGTAGGTCAGCTCAAGGGGGTACAGCTGAGTCAGTGGAATTGGTTCTGGGATGGGGGGGGTGGGGGGGAAGTTGGGAGATTTGGAGACTGGTGGATTAATGTTAAGGCCCTGTGATTGTAAGCTCCAGAGGCAGGAGATGAACTGTGCCTCCTCCAGTTTGTGGGTGACCTTGTTTATGTGGTGGAGGAGGCCCAGAATGGACGTGTCATGGGGAAAGTGGGAGGGGGAGTTGAAATTGATAGCTATTGGTTGGTTTTGTATGGACCAGAGATGTTCACCATTCTGCAAATGCACTAAGTCTCTCTGATGTAGAGGAGACCACACTGAGAGCAACATATGCAGTAAATGAGGTTCGAGCATATACAAGTAAATCTTTGCCGGATTTGGAATAATCCTTTAGGGCCTGGGATGGGGTGAGCGCAGAGGTGTGGGCACAGGTTTTGCAGCTGTTACAGTGGCTGGAGATGGTGCTGGGCATTGAGAGGGGTTTGGTGGGGATTTTGGACCTAACAAGGGAGTCACAGAGGGAACGTTCTCAAAGGAATGCAGCTAGGGTTGGGGAGGGAAATATATTTTTGGTGGTGGGGTCTGACTGTAGGTGGCAAAAATGGTGTACAATGATACACTGGATTTGGAGATTATTGGGGTGGAATGTGAGGACAAGGGGACTCTATCCTTGTTGTGGTTGGGAGAGTGGGTTCGAAGGCGGGAAGTGCAGGAAATGGAGGAGGCAACAGATGGAATACAGTGTGCAATTCTGGGTGCTCCATGATCAGAAACGTATGATTGCTCAGGAAAGTGTGCAGAGGAGATTCACTAGGATGAAGCCTGGAATGGTTAATCTCATTTATGAGGAGAGAGTGGATTGGCTGGATTTGTTTTTCCTGGAGCACAGCAGGCTGAGGTGGGGAATCTGATTGAGCTGGACAGAATTATGAGAGGCATACACAGAGTGAATTGTGAGAATCTTTATCCAATAGCAAACAAGTCTAGGACCAGAGGACGTAAGCTTAAGGCAGGGAGTAAAATGGTTTAGAGGAGATTCGAGAAAACAAATTATTACTCAGTAGGTGGCAGAGACATGGCCCATGCTGCCTGAGAGACAAGCACTGGATGAGCACTTAAAATGCCAGGCCACAGTAGTTATGGACCAAGTTCAGGTAAATGGGATTCGTGTAGTTTGATGTTTGTTGGTTGGCATGGACATGTTGGGGTGGCCTGCTGTTGTGCTGTGACTCGATGACTGTTCAATCCACATTTGTCCATGTGACTCCCAATTATATCTCGGATAATTGTCTCCAGAAGGAACCCCACCATTGAAGTGAAAGCAGCTGCTTTGTCACTGCTGGGATTACCCTTCCAGACTTTTCTAAACAAGGGGACAGTGTTTGTATTTCTCCAATCTCCAATGCACAGGTAGGGAGAGATGAAGAAAAGGAACGAAAGAGGAAGGAAAACAGAAGAAAAGCAAGTGAGAGAGAGAGAGAAAGAATGAAATGGAGACAAATAGGAGTACAGGAGAGAATGTAAATGAAAGGAGAGGGCAAGAGAGGGAGTGTGACAGAGCAATTATGGACAGAGTGGGAAAGAGGGAATGCCACAGAGTTGGGACAGAGGGAATGTGGCAGACTAGATATGGGGGGAGAGAGGGAATGTGGCAGGACAGTTATGGAGTGAGAGAGGGAGCATGGCAGATGGTGATGGAGGGAGAGCGCAAACGTGACAGAACAATTCTGGAGGGAGAGTGGGAAAGTTGGAGTGAGACAGCCGTTGTGGAGGGACAGTGGAAGACAGGGCATGTGACAGAGCAATTACAGAGGGAGGGTGAGAGAGAGAGAGAGGGATAGTGGCAGAGCATTTATGGAGACAGACAAGGAGAGAGAGAATGTGACAGACAGGAGTGTGACAGAGCAGTTACAGAGTGAGAGTTAGGAAGCAAGAATATGGCAGAGCAGATAGAGAGTGAGAGGGAATGTGGCAGGGAGATATCGAGACCTGGACTTCTTGGAGAAAGTGAGGACTGCAGATGCTGGAGATCAGAGCTGAAAATGTGTTGCTGGAAAAGCGCAGCAGGTCAGGCATCATCCAAGGAGCAGGAGAATCGACGTTTCGGGCATGAGCCCTTCTTCAGGACTTCTTACCTTGTTCTGGAAACATTGGGAGACCTGGAAGTTTGCACTGTCCCCAGTTATTTCTCCACCAGGAAGAATGGCAAAGACCAAGAGACGAGCAATCGGAGAGAGATCAGCCCTGACAGGGAGGGATAGCTGGAAGTGTCCTTCTGAAGCTAGGGGCAGAAACAGAGAGAGAATGAGGCAGAGGGTGACAGAGAGAGTGAGGTAGAGGAACTGACACGGAGAGGGAAAGAGAAAGAGGCAGAAATAGAGACAGAAGGAGGTAGTCAGATAGATAGGTGGAGTGAGACAGGCCAATAGAAACAAGCAGAGACAGTGAGACAATGGGAGATAGACAGACAGACAGACAGAGGAAAGGGAGGGAGGAAGTGAGTAAGACAGGCCACGAGAGCAAGAGGCAGACAGAGTGAGGGAACAAAGAGGCAGGGAGAGGGAGACAGAAAGAGAGAGGCAGTCAGACAGTCAGTAAGATAGGAGAGAGACAGAGAAGGAAGACAGAAAGACAAAGAGAGAAGCAGGAATGGATGGAAAAAGAGAATATTGGAGAGAGAAAGATTCAGAGGGAGAGACACAGGTAATGAGATATAATATGGAAAGTGAGACACAGAGTAAGGGATAGAGAGAAATAGAAAAAGAGAGAGACATGGGAAGAGAGAGACGAGACAGAAATTAAGAGTAATGTAGAGGGACGGAGGCAGAGGAAGACTGAAATAGTGAATGGAAGAAAGACAGAGTGAGGGTTAATGAGAGAGTCAGAGACATAGACAGACAGACAGAGGTAGGGAGGGAGATAGAGAGAGGGAGAGAAATACAGTGAGGGACAAAGGAAGAGAGTGAGAATGACAGAGCGAATGCTACAATTATGTAATCATCATATTCCCTATTTTATACAGTGGGATAATATAGCCTTTAGAAGTTAAATAGAAAATTTAGACATATTTCCCAAGAACAACACTGACCAAAAAAAAACAAGGAAAGCTTTACATTGACACAAAATTAATGGCTAGTTTATGAGTAACTTTAACAATAGTCAAGATTAGAGTGGTGCTGGAAAAGCACAGCAAGTCAGGCAGCATCCGAGGAGCAGGAAAATCGGCATTTTGGGCACTTTAACAATAGTTTTGTAAGTAAAAGTGATAGAAATATTAAAGAGAAAATGAAGATTACAAGCAGAAATGGATAAAGGATACCAGCGTGGCAGCCAATCTTAATCTGAAATCAAACATAAAGGGCAACACTGAAAATTCAATTGACTGTTGCAGAACATGATTCTTCTCAAGGTCTGAGAATTCAATGATTTTGAGAAAACTCAGGGTCTTCACAAGGCGCTTTGCAAAAGAGGGTCATGTCTAACAAATCTAAGCTACATCCTTCCAGGCAATTGGAAAGTATTCCATCACACTCCTGACTTGTGCCTTGTAGATGGTGGACAGGCTTTGGAGAGTCAGGAGGTGAGTTTCTTGCTGCAGGATTCCTGACCTCTGACTTTCTGTTGCAACAACTGTATTTAAATGGCAAGTCCAGTTGACTTTACTGGTTAATTGTAAGCCTCAGGATAGTTGGGGGTGGGGGTGGGGAGGGGAGAGGTGGGGGAATGTTCAGTGACAACAATGCCATGGGAAGACAAAGGGCAGTGATTAGTCTCTCTGTCTCTATCTCTCTCATTCTTTCTCTGTCTCTCACACATCGAGTGAGTTATGGCTCAAACCTTCAGAACCTTTGATGGAGATGGTTTTCGAGTTCATGTTCACAATCACTCCCCTCGCCATGACCTGGAGAAAGACAGTGAGACAGAAACAGAGAGAGTTAATAATCCATATGGAGGGATTTGGGTATCGTGGTGGGAAGGGCGGTTACAGGTGCACAGTACAGGATATTGGGGCATGTGGATAACTGGGGAGGGTGTGTACAGGGAATGAGAGCAGTGTTAAGGCACTTAGATATCTCCTTACCAGATAGAACACAACCAGGTCATTGTTCACCTCAGCAGCCATACCCTGGATAATGTAATGGACTCCCACATGCAGCTCGGAATCACAGGCCAGTTTCTGCTGACATTTCTGGATGGTGAGGTAACTTTTCGACTTGGAGTAGAAAGGGTGGACAACATGATGAGCTGAGACATTGTAGGGATGTGCATCATGATGATGGTCGCCCTGATAAATAGCCTAAAGAGGGGAGCAACAGAGAATCGGGGTCAGGATAGCACAGGGCAAGTATTATTGTCCTGAAATTCGCCTCCATACTCTCTTGGAGAATTCAAGCCACTGGGATGATACTGCTCCTTTGACAAGCCTATTCTATCCTTTTTTCTCTCTGCTTGGGCCTTTTTTTTTATCATAATTCAAACAGTTTCATTTCTTTTTCTCTTTCTTTTTCCTTTGCCTCTAACTCAAGCTGCTTCTTTCTCAATTGAATTTTCATCATCGCCAAAGATTCCGATGGCATTTTCAGCAAATTTAAATGCAGACCTATAGCTATAATTATCTCTCCTTTTCTTACGGACAAAGTAAGTCCAACTCCAGTCTGCCAATTCCAGCAGCTTTTCCTTGCATACCTTTTGTCAAACCCCAAAAGTCACTTCTTACACCCCAAGAAAACTTTTAGTGACTGAATGAGCCATTACTGTTCCAAACACTGTTTCAAGCAACTGAAAGCAACACCCAGAACAAAAGACATTAACACTAACTGTCGCTACCTTTGAGTCTGACAACCCAAATCCCAAATCCGAACGATAGAACAAATCCTGCAAAGAGCTCCTAATCTGTTATGGACCAGGCCAGACCCCCTCAAAACATTTTACGAAGGTAGCTCAGAGCCTACCTTCTCTAGTTGTTTTAAGCAGATGAAAGGTGGGTATTAAAAGAGTGATGCTGTTGGTCCAACCACTCGGTTTTAAGCAAAACAGAATTTATTTACACATGAACAAAAGAAAACCCAATTTAGAATAACATATTTGAAAATCCAACCAACACAAAAACGCAACTTAACGAAGAGCTGTTCCAATTTCCTGCAATACCCCATAAACAGCCCCTTGGCATCAAGGTAAATTCAAACACAGGTTCTTACAGGAGAGCGATATCAGAGATAGAGAGGATCAGAGTGGAGCTCTTTCTTTGGGTCCCCAGCTAAAACTAACCCCAAACTGGAAACACCGGCCACTCCCCTTTTATTTTATTTAAAAAAACTTGAAAACAGAGTGTACAACAGAGTGTTACAAGAGGACATAAATTTAAGGTGAAGGGTGGAAGGTATAGGGGAGATGTCAGGGGTGGGTTCTTTACCCAGAGAGTGGTGGGGGCATGGAATGCACTGCCTGTGGGAGTGGCAGAGTCAGAATTTCTGGTGACCTTTAAGCGGCAATTGTATAGGTACATGGATGGGTGCTTAAGCTAGGACAAATGTTCGGCACAACATCGTGGGCCAAAGGGCCTGTTCTGTGCTGTATTGTTCTATGTTCTAACCTTTTCTGATTGTTGACTTAGGCAGTATCTGTTAGCCATTTCCAAAGTAGCCTGTTCAGACACTTCAGTCCTTTGCCTTTCTCTCGAAAAAAGGACAGAATGACCTTGTTAAAGGAGCAACAGCATCACTCCACACAAGTGATAGACAATGAGCATCTGTAATGAGAGAGGCTATTATCCAATTGCAGTCACTAGAATCACCATCATTCCATTCCTCACCTTCAAATCCCTCTCATTTTCCTCTCTGTCTCTGATAACCCTTCATCAACTCCCTCTCATTTCCCTCTCTGTCCCTGATAACCTCCATCAAATCCCTCTCCATCAGACCATAAGACATAGGTGTAGAAATTAGGCCATTCAGCCCATTGAGTCTGCTCCCGCTATTCAATCATGGCTGATAAGTTTCTCAACTCTATCCTCCCACTTTCTCCCTGTAACTCTTGATCCCCTTTATACTCAAGAACCTATCTATGTCAGTCTTAAATGTCCAGGCCTCCACAGCCTTCTAAGGCAATGAATTCCGTACATTAGATAACTTAGAATCCCTACAGTGTGGAAACAGGCCCTTCAGCCCAACATGTTGTGGGATATAAATGAATTAATGTTATTTCTGCAAGTATAAATTCTGATACAGAACAGGAATGAGAAAATACATATTCAGCAAAAAGAAAGGATATGTTAGCATGAGACGTGAATACAGAACAATGGTGGATGTGTGGGAAAACAGGAAAGCATCTGTTTTCCCCGCTTGCACAGAGACACAGGAACTAACCCTAATCAAAGAGGTCAAAGTGGCCTCTGGATGGAAATAGATGCTGATAGAAGAAAAGATATGCCCAATCAATAATCTATAATAGACTGACGTCAAACACCCTTATGGGAGTCAGAGATAAGAGTTTGTCACGGACAAGACAGGATAAACAGAAGTTGTGGGATAAGTCTTAAGGAAATGAGTGACGTAAGCGAAGCAGGGAACAGACAATGGAATAAGGAAAACATATGGGAAAAAACAGTATAAATTGCAAGGGTTTTTTGGGATATACTGTGCATTTTGTCATTGCCTTACCTGGTAATTAGACAAAGCGCCCACCTATAGGTGTACAAATAAACGGCGGATTCAGATATTCGTCTCGGACTGAAATTATTAAAGTGAGTGAGCTTTTGTTTCCCACAATGTCTACATTGATCCTCCGAAGGGTAACTCACCCAGACTCATCCCCCTACTACTCTACATTTACCCCAAACTAATGCACGTAACCTACGCATTCCTGTGGGAAATTTAACATGGCCAATTCACCTGACCTGCACATCTTTGGAATGTGGGAGGAAACCAGAGCACCCAGAGGAAACCCACGCAGACACAGGGAAAATGTACAAATTCCACACAGACAGTTGCCCATGACTGGAATCGAACCTGGCACCCAGGTGCTGTGAGGTAGCAGTGCTAACAACTGAGCCACCATGCCGCCCCTTCAATCTTTTGGGCCTGACTACTTTCTGTGACAGAGAATTCTACAGGCTCACCCATTTCTGGTTGAAGACATTTCTCCTCATCTCAGTCCCAAATGGCCATACCCTGGGGTCTATTTCTGGGATCCCGGTCATCAGGAACATCCTGCCTGTGTTAACCATGTCTAAATCCGTTAGTATTTCTTCGTATTTATGAGAATAATTCACATCCTTCTAAACTCTCAGTAATACAAGCCTCATTTACACCCTGATACTCCCTCTAAAAGAACTCATTCCATACCAAGTCCCTCATAACCCCTTTAAACCCCCCCATTCTATACCCAGTGCCTGATACCCCCTTTCAAAGCTCATTCTATACCCTGTCCTGATACCTATTTAAACCTCCCCATTCTATACCCAGACCCTAACACCCCCTTTAAACTGCCTCATTCCATGCCAATTCCCTGATACCCCCTTTACACCCCCCCATTTTATACCCAGTCCCTGATATCCCCTTTAAACCCTCCCATTCTATACCAGTCCCTGATACCCCATTTAAACCCCACACATTCTCTCCCCTGTCCATGACACCCCCTTTAAACCCCCCATTCTATACCCAGTCCCGGATACCACTTTAAACCCCCCATTCGATACCCAGTCCCTGATACCCCCTTTAAACCACCCCCTTCTATGCCTAGTCCCTCATACCCACTGTAAACCACCCCATTCTATACCCAGTTCCTGATACCCACATTAAACCACCCCATTCTATACCCAGTCCCTGATACCCCTTTAAACTGCCCCATTCTATACGCAGTCCCTGATACCCTCATTAAACTGCCCACATTCTGTACCCAGTCACGGATACCACTTTAAAACCCCCATTCTATACCCAGTCCCTGATACCCACATTAAACCACCCCATTCTATACCCAGTCCCTGAAACCCATTTTAACTCCCCATTCTATACTCAGTCCCTGACACCCACTTTAAACCACCCCATTCTATACGAAATCCATGACACACCCTTTAAACCGAGCCCATTCTATACCCAGTCCCTGACACCCCCTTTAAACCCCACCATTCTATACGAAGTCCATGACACCCCCTTGAAATCAGCCCATTCTATACCCAGTCCCTAATACCCCTTTTAAACCGCCTCATTCTATACCAAGACCCTGATACACATTTTAAACCAACCCATTCTATACCAAGACCCTGATACCCCTTTTAAACCACCCCATTCTATACCCAGTCCCTAATACCCCTTTTAAACCACCCATTCAATACTCAGTCCCTGACACTCCATTAAACGACCCAATTCTATACCCAGTTCCTGATACCCCTTTAACCCCCCCATTCTATACCCAGTCCCTGTTACCTCTTTTAACTGCCCCAATTCTAGACTCAGTCCCTGACACACCCTTTAAACCACCCCATTCTATACCCTATCCCTGACACCCCCTTTAAACCCCTCCCATTCTATACCTAGTCCCTGATACCCCTTTTAACTGCCCTCATTCTATACCCAGTCCTGACACCCCTTTAAACCACCCCATTCTATACCCAGTCCCTGATAGCCCCTTTAAACCCCTCAAATCGATACCCAGTCCCTGATAGCCCCTTTAAACCCTCCCATTCTATACCCAGTCCCTGATACCCCCTTTAAACCGCCCCCTTCTATACCCAGTCCCTGATAGCCCCTTTAAACCCTCCCATTCTATACCCAGTCCCTGATACCCCCTTAAAACTGCCCCATTCTATACGCAGTCCCGGATGCCACTTTAAACCCCTCATTCTATATCCAGTCCGATAACCCCATTAAACTGCCCCCATTCTATACCCAGTCACGGATACCACCTTAAAACCCCCATTCTATACCCAGTCCCTGATACCCACATTAAACTGCCCCCATTCTATACCCAGTCCCGGAGGCCACTTTAAACCTACATTCTATACCCAGTCCCTGATACTCCCTTCAAACCTCCCCCCATTCTAAACACAGTCCCTGATACCCCCTTTAAACTGTCCCCATTCTATACCCGGTCCCGGATGCCACTTTAAACCCACCATTCTATACCCAGTCCAATAATACCCCCTTTACACTACCCCATTCTATGCCCAGTCCCTGACACCCACTTTAAACCACCCCATTCTATACCCTGTCCTGATACTTATTTAAACCTCCCCATTCTATGCCCAGTCCCTGATAACCACTTTAACCCCCCATTTTATACCCAGTCCCTGATACCCCCTTTAAACCCTCCCATTCTATACCCAGTCCCTGATACCCCCTTTAAACCCCACCCATTCTCTCCCCGTCCATGACACCCCTTTAAACCCACCCCATTCTATACCCAGTCACGGATACCACTTTAAACTCCCCATTCTATACCCAGTCCCTGATAACCCCTTGAAACACCCAAACTATACCCAGTCCCCGATACCCCCTTTAAACTGCTCCTATTCTATACCCAATCCCGGATACCACTTTAACCCCCCCCATTCTATACCTGATACCCCATTAATCGACCCCATTCTATTCCCAGTCACTGATACCCCCCTTTAAACCACTCCATTCTATGCCCAGTCCCTGATACCCACTTTAAACCACCCCATTCTATACCCAATCCCTGATACACCTTTAACCCACCCATTCTATACCGAGTCCCTGATACCCCTTTTAATTGCCCCCATTCTATACTCAGTCCCAAACACCCCCTATAAACCCCCCCATTCTATACGAAGTCCATGACACCCCCTTTAAACTAGCCCATTCTGTACCCAGTCCCTGATACCTGCTTTAAACCGCCTCATTCTATACCCAGTCCCTGATACCCCTTTAACCCCCATTCTGTACCCAGTCCCTGATACCCCTTTTAACTGCCCCTATTCTAGACTCAGTCCCTGACACCCCCTTGAAGCCAATCCATTCTATACCCAGTGCCTGACACCCCCTTTAAACCCCCTATTCTATATCCAGTCCCAGATACCCCTTTTAATTGCCCCCATTCTATACCCAGTCCCTGATAACTCCTTTAAACCACCCCATTCTATACCCAATCCCTGATACCCCTTTAACCCCCATATACCCAGTCCATGATACCCCTTTTAACTGCCCCCATTCTAGACTCAATCCCTGACATCCCATTTAAACCAGCCCATTCTATACCCTGTCCCTGACACCCCCTTTAACCCCCCCATTCTATACCTCATCCCAGATAGCCCTTTTAACTGCCCCCATTCTATACCCAGTCCCTGACACCCCCTTTAAACCCCTCCATTCTATACGCAGTCCATGACACCCACTTTAAACTGGCCCATTCTATACGCAGTCCCTGATACCCCCTTTAAACCCCCCCATTCTATACCCAGTCCGTGATACCCCATTAAACTACCCCAGTCAATGCCCAGTCCCTGATACCCCCCTTTAAACCCCCCATTCTATACCCAGTCCCTGATAACCCCTTTAAACGGCTCCCATTCTATACCCAGTTCCTGATATCCCCCTTTAAACCACCCCATTCTATACCCAGTCCCTGATACCCACTTTAAACCACTCCATTCTATACCCAGTCCCTGATACCCTTTAACTCCCCATTCTATATCCAGTCCCTGATATCCCTTTTAAACCCCCCATTCCATACCTAGTCCCTGATACCCCCTTTAAACCCCCTCATTCTATACCCAGACCCTGATAACCCCTTTAAACTCACATTCTATACCCTGTCCTGGATACCACTTTAAACCCCCCCATTCTATACCCAGTCCCTGATACCCCATTAAACTACCCCATTCTAAGCCCAGTCCCTGATACCATCTTTAAACCTCCCCATTCTATACCCAGCCCCAAACACCCCCTTTAAACTCTCTCATTCCACACAAAGTCCATGACACCCCCTTTAAACCAGCCCATTCTATACCCAGTCCCTGATACCCTCTTTAAACCACCCAATTCTATACTCAGTCCCTGATACACCCTTTAAACCACCCTATTCTATACCCAGTCCCTGATACCCTCTTTAAACCACCCAATTCTATACCCAGTCCCTGATAACCCCTTTAAACCACCCCTTCTATGCCCAGTCCCTGATACCCCCTTTAAACCACCCTATTCTATACCCAGTCCCTGATACCCTCTTTAAACCACCCAATTCTATACTCAGTCCCTGATACCCTCTTTAAACCACCCAATTCTATACTCAGTCCCTGATACCCCCTTTAAACCACCCCATTCTATGCCCAGTCCCTGATAACCCCTTTAAACCCCCATTCTATGCCCTTGAAGCCACCCCATTCTATACCCAGTGCCTGACACCCCCTTTAAACCCCCTATTCTATATCCAGTCCCAGATACCCCTTTTAATTGCCCCCATTCTATACCCAGTCCCTGATAACTCCTTTACACCACCCCATTCTATACCCAGTCCCTGATACCCACTTTAAACCACCCCATTCTATACCCAGTCCTGATACCCTTTTAACACCCCCCATTCTATACCCAGTCCCTGATACCCCTTTAACCCCCCATTCTGTACCAAGTCCCTGATACCCATTTTAACTGCCCCTATTCTAGACTCAGTCCCTGACACCCCCTTGAAACCACCCCATTCTATACCCAGTCCCTGATAGCCCCTTTAAACCACCCCATTCTATACCCAGTCCCTGATACCCATTTTAAACCACTCCATTCTATACCCAGTCCCTGATACCCCTTTAACCCCCAATTCTATACCCAGTCCCTGATACCCCTTTTAAACCACCCATTCCATACCTAGTCCCTGATACCCCCTTTAAACCCCCTCATTCTATACCCAGACCCTGATAACCCCTTTAAACTCACATTCTATACCCCATCCTGGATACCACTTTAAACCCCCCCATTCTATACCCAGTCCCTGATACCCCATTAAACTACCCCATTCTAAGCCCAGTCCCTGATACCTCCATTCTATACCCAGTCCCTGATACCCCCTTTAAACCAGCCCATTCTATACCCAGACCCTGATACCCTCTTTAAACCCCCATTCTATGCCCAGTCCCTGATAACTCCTTTACACCACCTCATTCCATACCCAGTCCCTGATACCCTTTTAACACCCCCCATTCTATACCCAGTCCCTGATACCCACTTTAAACCACCCCATTCTATACCCAGTCCCTGATCCCCCCTTTAAACCACCCCATTCTATACCCTGTCCCTGATACCCTTTTAACACCCCCCATTCTATACCCAGTCCCTGATACCCCTTTTAATTGCCCCCATTCTATACTCAGTCCCTGACACCTCCTTTGAACCACACCATTCTATACCCAGCCCCAACCCCCCCCCCCTTAAACTCCCCCCCCCATTCTATACGAAGTCCATGACACCCCTTTTAAACCACCCCATTCTACACCCAGTCCTTCATACTCCTTTTAAACCACCCATTCTATACCAAGTCCCTGATACCCCCTTTAAACCGCCCCATTCTATACCAAGTCCCTGATACCCCCTTTAAACCGCCCCATTCTATACCAAGTTCCTGATACCTCCTTTAGACCCCTACATTCTATACGCAGTCCGTGATACCCACTTTAAACCACCCCATTCTATACCCAGTCCCTGACAACCCCTTTCAACCCCCCCATTCTATACCCAGTCCCGGACACCCACTTTCAACCAGCCCATTCTATACCCAGTCCCTGATAACCCCTTTTAAACCACCCCATTCTATACCCAATCCCTGATACCCCATTAAACCACCCCATTCTTTAGCCAGTCCCTGATACCCCCTTTAAACCACTTCATTCTATACCCAGTCCCTGATAACCCCTTTCAACGCCCCATTCTATACCTTGTCCTGATACCTCTTTAAACCTCCCCATTCTATACCCAGTCCCTAACACCCCCTTTAAACTGCCTCATTCTATGCCAATTCCCTGGTACCCCCTTTAAACCCCCCCATTCTATACCCAGTCCCTGATACCCCCTTTACACTACCCCATTCTACACCCAGTCCCTCATACCCCTTTTAAACCACCCCATTCTATACCCAGTCCCTGATACCGCTTTTAAACCACACCATACTATTCCCAGTCCCTGATACACCATTAAACCACCCCATTCAATACCCAGTCCCTGATACCCCTTTAACTCCCCCATTCTATACCCAGACTCTGATACCGCTTTTAACCGCCCCCATTCTATACCCAGTCCCTGACACCCCCATTAAACCACCCCATTCTATATCCATTCCTTGATACCCACTTTAAATCCCTCCATTCTATACGCAGTCCATGACACCCCCTTTAAACCCCACTATTCTATACCCAGTCCTTGATACCCCCTTTAAACCACCCCATTCTATACCCAGTCCCTGATACCCCCTTTAAACCACCCCATTCTATACCCAGTCCCTGATACCCCCTTTAAACCGCCTCATTTTATATCAAGACACTGATACTACTTTTAAACCACCCCATTCTATACCCAGTCCCTGATACCCCCTTTAAACCACACCATTGTATACCCAGTCCCTGATACCCCCTTTAAAGCACACCATTATGTACCCAGTCCCTGATACCCCATTAAACCACCCAATTCTATTCCCAGTCCCTGATACCCCTTTTAACTGCCCCCAATCTATACTCAGTCCCTGACACCCCCTTTAAACCAGCCTATTCCATACCCCATCCCTGACACCCCCTTTAAACCCCCCATTTTATACCCAGTCTCTGATACCCCGTTTAACCACCCCATTCTACACCCAGTCACTAATACGCCATTTAAACCCCCCATTCTATACACAGAACCTGATACCCCCTTTAAACCACCCCATTCTATACCCAGTCCCTGATACCCCCTTTAAACCATCCCAATCTATACCCAGTCCCTCATAACCCCTTTAAACCCCCAATTCTATACGCAGTCCCTGACACCCCCTTTAAATCCCACCATTCTATACCCAGTCTCTGATACGCCTTTTAAACCACCCCAATCCAGACCCAATCACTGATACCCCATTAAACCACCAAATTCTTTACCCAGTCCCTGATACCCCCTTTAAACCACCTCATTTTTTACCCAGTCCCTGATACCCCTTTTCAACCCCCCATTCTTTACCCTGTCCTGATACCTCTTTAAACCGCCCCATTCTATACCCAGTCCCTAACACCCCCTTTAAACTGCCTCATTCAATTCCAATTCCCTGATACCCCCTTTAAACTCCCCCATTCTATACCCAGTCCCTGATACCCCCTTTACACCACCTCATTCTATACCCAGTTCCTGATAACCCCTTTAAATCCCCCATTCTATACCCAGTCCCTGATAATCCCTTTAAATCCCACCATTCTATACCCAGTCCATGACACCCACTTTAAACCCCTCCATACTATACCCAGTCCCTGATACCACTTTTAAACCACCCCATTTTATACCAAGTCCCTGATACCCCCTTTAAACCACCCCATTCTATACCCAGTCCCTGATACCCTGTTTAAACCCCCCCATTCTATACCCAGTCCTTGCCACCCCCTTTCAACCAACCCATTCTGTACCCAGTCCCTGATGCTCCCTTTAAAACCCCCCATTCTATACCCAGTCCCTGACACCCATTTTAAACCAGCCCATTCTATACCCAGTCCCTGATAACTCCTTTTAAACCACCCCATTCTATACCCAGTCCCTGATACCACCTTTAAACCACCCCATTCTATACCCAGTCCCTGATACCCCCTTTAACCCACTTCATTCTATACCCACTCCCTGATAACCTCTTTCAACCCCCCATTCTATACCTTGTCCTAAAACCTCTTTAAACCTCCCCATCCTATACCCAGTCCCTAACACCCCCTTTAAACTGCCTCATTCAATGCCAATTCCCTGATACCCCCTTTAAACCTCCCCATTCTATACCCAGTCCCTGATACCCCCTTTAAACCGCCTCATTATATACCAAGACACTGATACCCTTTTAAACCACCCCATTCTATTCACATTCCCTGATACCCCCTTTAAACCCCACCATTCTATACGCAGTCCCTGACACCCCCGTTAAACCCCACCATTCTATACCCAGTCCATGACACCCGCTTTAAACCCCTCCATTCTATTCCCAGTGTCTGATACCCCTTTTATACCACCCCATTCTATACCAAGTCCCTGATACGCTCTTTAGACCACCCCATTCTATACCAAGTCCCTGATACCTCCTTTAGACCCCCACATTCTATATGCAGTCCGTGATACCCACTTTAAACCACCCCATTCTATACCCAGTTCCTGATACCCCTTTAAACCACCCCATTCTATACCCAGTCCCTGATACCTGTTTAAACCCACAATTCTATACCCAGTCCCTGATACGCCTTTTAACTGCCTCATTTTATGCCAATTCCCTGACACCTGCTTTAAAAGCCCCCCATTCTATACCCAGTCCCTGATACCCAATTTCAAACCCCCATTTTATACCCTGTCCTGATACCTCTTTAAACCCCCCATTCTATACCTAGTCCCTGACACCCCCTTAACTCCCCCCATTCTATACCAAGTCCCTGACACCCCCTTTAAAACCCTCCATTCTATACCCATTCCCTGATACCCCTTTTAAACCACCCCATTCTATACCCTGTCCCTGATACCCCCTTTAAACCACCCCATTCTATACCCAGTTCCTGACACCCCCTTAACTCTCCCATTCTATACCAAGTCCCCGACACCCCCTTTAAAACCCTCCATTCTATACCCAGTCCCTGATACCCCTTTTAAACCACCCCATTCTATACCCTGTCCCTGATACCCCCTTTAAACCACCCCATTCGATACCCAGTCCCGGACACCCACTTTCAACCAGCCCATTCTATACCCAATCCCTAATAATCCCTTTAAACCCCTCCATTCTATACCCAGTCCCTGATAATCCCCTTTAAACCTCCCCATTCTATACCCAGTCCCTAACACCCCCTTCAAACTGCCTCATTCTATGCCAATTCCCCGATACCCCCTTTAAACCCCCCATTCTATACCCAGTCCCTGATACCCCCTTTACACCACCCCATTCGACACACAGTCCCTGATACCCCTTTTAAACCACACCATTCTATACCCAGTCCCTGATACAACTTTTAAACCACACCATACTATACCCAGTCCCTGAATTACCATTAAACCATCCCATTCAATACCCAGTCCCTGATAACCCTTTAACCCCCCCATTCTATACCCAGTCCCTGATATCCCTTTTAACTGCCCCCATTCTATACTCAGGCCTTGACACTCCCTTTAAACCCCCCCATTCTATACCCAGTCCCTGATAACCCCATTAAACCACTCCATTCTATACCCATTCGTTGATACCCACTTTAAACCCCTCCATTCTATATGCAGTCCATGACAACCCCTTTAAAACCCACCATTCTATACCCAGTCCCTGATACCCCCTTTAAACCTCCCCATTCTATACCCAGTCCCTAACACCCCCTTTAAACTGCCTCATTCAATTCCAATTCCCTGATACCCCCTTTAAACCACCCCATTCTATACCCAGTCCCGGACACCCACTTTCAACCTGCCCATTCTATACCCAGTCCCTGATAATCCCTTTAAACCCCTCCATTCTATACCCAGTCCCTGATAACCCCCTTTAAACCTCCCCATTCTATACCCAGTCCCTAACACCCCCTTCAAACTGCCTCATTCTATGCCAATTCCCCGATACCCCCTTTAAACCCCCCATTCTATACCCAGTCCCTGATACCCCCTTTACACCACTCCATTCGACACACAGTCCCTGATACCCCTTTTAAACCACACCATTCTATACCCAGTCCCTGATACCACTTTTAAACCACACCATACTATACCCAGTCCCTGATACACCATTAAACTATCCCATTCAATACCCAGTCCCTGATATCCCTTTTAACTGCCCCCATTCTATACTCAGGCCTTGACACTCCCTTTAAACCCCCCCTTTCTATACCCAGACTCTGATACCGCTTTTAACCGCTCCCATCCTATACCCAGTCCCTGATAACCCCATTAAACCACTCCATTCTATACCCATTCGTTGATACCCACTTTAAACCCCTCCATTCTATACGCAGTCCATGACACCTCCTTTAAAACCCACCATTCTATACCCAGTCCCTGATACCCCCTTTAAACCTCCCCATTCTATACCCAATCCCTGATACCCCCTTTAAACCTCCCCATTCTATACCCAGTCCCTAACACCCCCTTTAAACTGCCTCATTCAATTCCAATTCCCTGATACCCCCTTTAAACCCCCCCATTCTATACCCAGTCCCTGATAACCCCTTTAAATCCCCCATTCTATACCCAGTCCCTGATAACCCCTTTAAATCCCACCATTCTTTACCCAGTCCATGACACCCACTTTAAACCCCACCATTCTATACCCAGTCCCTGATACCCCCTTTAAAACCCTCCATTCTATACCCAGTCCCTGATACCACTTTTAAACCACCCCATTTTATACCCAGTCCCTGATACCCCCTTTAAACCACCCCATTCTATACCCAGTCCCTGATACCCTGTTTAAACCCCCCCATTCTATACCCAGTCCCTGACACCCCCTTTAAACCCCTCCATTCTATATCCAGTCCCTGATACCCCCTTTAAAACCCTCCATTCTATACCCAGTCCCTGATACCACTTTTAAACCACCCCATTCTATACCCAGTCCCTGATACCCTGTTTAAACCCCCCCATTCTATACCCAGTCCTTGCCACCCCCTTTCAACCAACCCATTCTGTACCCAGTCCCTGATGCTCCCTTTAAAACCCTCCATTCTATACCCAGTCACTGATAACTCCTTTAAACCCCCCCATTTTATACCCAGTCCCTGACACCCCTTTTAAACCAACCCATTCTATACCCAGTCCCTGATAACCCCTTTAAATCACCCCATTTTATACTCAGTCCCTGATACCCCATTAAACAACCCCATTCTTTACCCAGTCCCTGATACCCCCTTTAAGCCACTTCATTCTATACCCAGTCCCTGATAACCTCTTTCAACCCCCCATTCTATACCTTGTCCTAAAACCTCTTTAAACCTCCCCATTCTATACCCAGTCCCTAACACCCCCTTTAAAATGCCTCATTCAATGCCAATTCCCTGATACCCCCTTTGAACTCCCCCATTCTATACCCAGTCCCTGATAACCCCTTTAAATCCCCCATTCTATACGCAGTCCATGACACCCCCTTTAAACCCCTCCATTCTATTCCCAGTGTCTGATACCCCTTTTATACCACCCCATTCTATACCAAGTTCCTGATACCTCCTTTAGACCCCCACATTCTATACGCAGTCCGTGATACCCACTTTAAACCACCCCATTCTATACCCAGTTCCTGATACCCCTTTAAACCATCCCATTCTATACCCAATCCCTGATACGCCTTTTAACTGCCTCATTTTATGCCAATTCCCTGATACCTGCTTTAAAAGCCCCCCATTCTATACCCAGTCCCTGATACCCCCTTTAAATCACCTCAATCAATACCCAGTCCCTAATACCCAATTTCAAACCCCCATTTTATACCCTGTCCTGATACCTCTTTAAACCCTCCATTCTATAGCCAGTCCCTGACACCCCCTTAACTCCCCCCATTCTATACCAAGTCCCTGACACCCCCTTTAAAACCCTCCATTCTATACCCAGTCCCTGATACCCCTTTTAAGCCACCCCATTCTATACGCAGTCCCTGATACCCCCTTTAAACCACCCCATTCTATACCCAGTTCCTGACACCCCCTTAACTCCCCCCATTCTATACCAAGTCCCTGACACCCCCTTTAAAGCCCTCCATTCTATACCCAGTCCCTGATACTCCTTTTAAACCACCCCATTCTATATCCTGTCCCTGATACCCCCTTTAAACCACCCCATTCTATACCAAGTCCCGGACACCCACTTTCAACCAGCCCATTCTATACCCAGTCCCTGATACCCCCTTTCAGCGCCCCCATTCTACACCCTGTCCTGATACCTCTTTAAACCTCCCCATTCTAAACCCAATCCCTAACACCCCCTTTAAACTGCCTCATTCAATGCCAATGCCCTGATACCCCCTTTAAACCCCCCCATTCTATACCCAGTCCCTGATACCCCCTTTAAACCACCCCATTCTATACCCAGTCCCGGACACCCACTTTCAACCAGCCATTCGATACCCTGTCCCTGATAATCCCTTTAAACCCCTCCATTCTATACCCAGTCCCTGATAACCCCCTTTAAACCTCCCCATTCTATACCCAGTCCCTAACACCCCCTTCAAACTGCCTCATTCTATGCCAATTCCCCGATACCCCCTTTAAACCCCCCATTCTATACCCAGTCCCTGATACCCCCTTTAATTCACCTCATTCTATACCCAGTCCCTAATACCCAATTTCAAACCCCCATTTTATACCCTGTCCTGATACCTCTTTAAACCCCCCATTCTATACCCAGTTCCTGACACCCCCTTAACTCCCCCCATTCTATACCAAGTCCCTGACACCCCCTTTAAAACCCTCCATTCTATACCCAGTCCCTGATACCCCTTTTAAACCACCCCATTCTATATCCTGTCCCTGATACCCCCTTTAAACCACCCCATTCTATACCCAGTCCCGGACACCCACTTTCAACCAGCCCATTCTATACCCAGTCCCTGATAACCCCTTTAAACCACCTCATTCTATACCCGGTCCCTGATACCCCCTTTCAGCGCCCCCATTCTACACCCTGTCCTGATACCTCTTTAAACCTCCCCATTCTAAACCCAATCCCTAACACCCCCTTTAAACTGCCTCATTCAATGCCAATTCCCTGATACCCCCTTTAAACCCCCCCATTCTATACCCAGTCCCTGATACCCCCTTTAAACCACCCCATTCTATAACCAGTCCCGGACACCCACTTTCAACCAGCCCATTCGATACCCTGTCCCTGATAATCCCTTTAAACCCCTCCATTCTATACCCAGTCCCTGATAACCCCCTTTAAACCTCCCCATTCTATACCTAGTCCCTAACACCCCCTTCAAACTGCCTCATTCTATGCCAATTCCCCGATACCCCCTTTAAACCCCCCATTCTATACCCAGTCCCTGATACCCCCTTTACACCACTCCATTCGACACACAGTCCCTGATACCCCTTTTAAACCACACCATTCTATACCCAGTCCCTGATACCACTTTTAAACCACACCATACTATACCCAGTCCCTGATACACCATTAAACTATCCCATTCAATACCCAGTCCCTGATACCCCTTTAACCCCCCCATTCTATACCTAGTCCCTGATATCGCTTTTAACTGCCCCCATTCTATACTCAGGCCTTGACACTCCCTTTAAACCCCCCAATTCTATACCCAGACTCTGATACCGCTTTTAACCGCTCCCATTCTATACCCAGTCCCTGATAGAATGAGGCGGTTTAAAGGGGGTATCAGGGACTGGTACCCCATTAAACCACCCCATTCTATACCCATTCGTTGATACCCATTTTAAACCCCTCCATTCTATACGCTGTCCATGACACCCCCTTTAAAACCCACCATTCTATACCCAGTCCCTGATACTAATTTTAAACCACCCCATTCTATACCCAGTTCCCGATACCCCCTTTAAACCACCCCATTCTATACCCAGTCCTTGATACTCCCTTTAAAACCCTCTATTCTATACCCAGTCTCTGACACCCCCATAAAACCACCCCATTCTATACCCATTCCCTGATACCCACTTTAAACCCCTCCATTCTATACGCAGTCCATGACACCCCCTTTAAACCCCACCATTCAATACCCAGTCCGTGATACCCCCTCTAAACCACCCCATTCTATACCCAGTCCCTGATACTCCCTTTAAAATACTCCATTCTATACTCAGTTCCTGATACTCCCTTTAAAACCCTCCATTCTATACCCAGACTCTGATACCCCCATTAAACCACCCCATTCTATACCCATTCCCTGATACCCACTTTAAACCCCTCCATTCTATACGCAGTCCATGACACCCCCTTTAAAACCCACCATTCAATACCCAGTCCGTGATATCCCCTTTAAACCACGCCATTCTATACCCAGACCCTGATACCCCCTTTAAACCACCCCATTCTACGCCCAGTCCCTGATATCCCCGTTAAACCCCTAATTCTATACCCAGTCCCTGATACCCCCTTTAAACCGCCTCATTCTATACCAAGACCCTGACATCCCTTTTAAAACACCCCATTCTATATCCAGTTACTGATACTACTTTTAAACCACCAGTCTATACCCAGTCCCCGATACCCCCTTTAAAGCACACCATTCCATACCCAGTCCCTGATACCCATTAAACCACAGCATTCTTTACCCAGTCCCTGATACCCATTAAACCACAGCATTCTTTACCCAGTCCCTGATACCCCTTTAACCCCCCACTCTATACCCAGTCCCTTATACGCCTTTTAACTGCCCCCAATCTATACTCAGTACCTGACACCCCCTTTAAACCAGCCCATTCTATACCCCGTCCCTGACACCCTCTTTAAACCCACCCGTTTTATACCCAGTCTCTGAAACCCCATTTAACTGCCCCCATTCTATGCCCAGTCCCTGACACCAACTTTAAACCACCCCATTCTATACCCAGACACTAATACGCCATTTAAACCCCCCCATTCTATACACAGTACCTGATACCCCCTTTAACCCCCCCCATTCTTTACCCAGTCTGTGATACCGCCTTTAAACCACCATTCTATACACAGTCCCTGATACCCCCTTTAAACCATCCCAATCTATACCCAGTCCCTCATAACCCCTTTAAACCCCCAATTCTATACCCAGTCCCTGACACCCCCTTTAAATCCCACCATTCTATACCCAGTCCCTGATTCCCCCTTTACACCACCCCATTCTATATCCAGTCCCTGACACCCCCATTAAACCACCCCATTCTATACCCAGTCCCTGACACCCCCATTAAACCACCCCATTCTATACCCATTCCCTGATACCCACTTTAAACCCCTCCATTCTATACGCAGTCCATGACACCCCCTTTAAACCCCACCATTCTATACCTAGTCCCTGATACCCCCTTTAAACCACCCCATTCTATACCTAGTCCCTGATACCCCCTTTAAACCACCCCATTCTATACCCAGTCCCTGATATCCCCTTTAAACCACCCCATTCTATACCCAGTCCCTGATACCCCATTTAAACCACTACATTCTATACCCAGTCCCTGATACGCCTTTAAACCACCCCATTCTATACCCAATCCCTAATAATCCCTTTAAACCCCTCCATTCTATACCCAGTCCCTGATACCCCCTTTAAACCCCCCATTCTATATCCAGTCCTTGATACCCCCTTTCAACCAGCCCATTCTATACCCAGTCCCTGATACCCCCTTTAAACCCTTCCATTCTATACCCAGTCCATGATACCACTTTTAAACCACCCTATTCTATACCCAGTCCTTGACACCCCCTTTCAACCAGCCCATTCTATGCCCAGTGCCTGATACTCCATTTAAAACCCTCCATTCTATACCCAGTCACTGATAACCCCTTTAAAACCCTCCATTCTATACCCAGTCACTAATAACCCCTTTAAACCCCCCATTCTATACCCAGTTCCTGACACCCCCTTTGAACCCCCCCCCCATTCTATACCCAGACTCTGATACCCCCATTAAACCACCCCATTCTATACCCATTCCCTGATACCTACTTTAAACCACCCCATTCTATACGCAGTCCATGACACCCCCTTTAAACCCCACCATTCAATACGCAGTCCGTGATACCCCCTTTAAACCACCCCATTCTATACCCAGTCCCTGATATCCCTTTTAACTGCCCCCATTCTTTACTCAGTCCCTGACACCCCCTTAAAACCACTCCATTCTATACCCAGTCCCTGATATTCACTATAAAATCATTCATTACCCACAGGGTACCAGATATCCCCCATAAAAACATTCATTATCCATCGGTGCCTGATATCCCCCATAAAAACATTCATTACCCACACCATGTCTGATATCCCCTATAAAACCATTCATTACCCACATGGAGTCTGAAATCCCACATAAAACCTTTCATTATGGACACAGTGTCTGATATCTCCTTTAAAACCATTCATTCTCCACACGGTGCCTGATATCCACCATAAAACCATTCATTATACACACGGTGCCTGATATCCAATATAGAACCATCCATTACCCACATGGTGTCTGATATCCCCTACAAAACCATTCATTCCCCACACGGTACCTGATATCCCCCATAAAAACATTCATTACTCACAAGGTGCCTGATATCCCCCATAAAACTATTCACTACCCACACGGTGCCTGATAACCCCTTTAAAACAATTCATTACCCACATGGTGCCTCATATCCCCGATAAAAACATTCATTACACACACGGTGTCTGATATCCCCTACAAAACCATTCATTACCCACACGGTGTCTGACATCCCCTATAAAACAATCCATTACCCACACAGTGTCTGATATCCCCCATAAGACCATTCATTACCCACACGGTGTCTGACATCCCCTATAAAACAATCCATTACCCACACAGTGTCTGATATCCCCCATAAGACCATTCATTACCCACACGGTGTCTGACATCCCCTATAAAACAATCCATTACCCACACAGTGTCTGATATCCCCCATAAAACCATTCATGACCTACACGGTGTCTGATATCCCCTATAAAACAATCCATTACCCACACGGTGCCTGATATCCCCTATAAAACAATCCATTACCCACACGGTGCCTGATATCCCCTATAAAACAATCCATTACCCACACGGTGTCTGATATCACCTTAAAAATCTTTAATTAAGCATACGGTGCCTGATATCACCCATAAAACCATTCATTACCCACTCAGCGTCTGAAATCCCCTATAAAACGATTCATTATTCACACTGTGCCTGATATCCCCGATACAACCATTCATTACCCGCCTGATATCGCCGACAAAACCATTCATTACCCACACGGTGTATGATATCCACTATAAAACCATCCATTGCCCACACGGTGTCTGATATCCCATATAAAACCATTCATATCACACACATAGCCTGATATCCCCTATAAAACAATTCATAATCCACACGGTGCCTCATATCCCCGATAAAAACATTCATTAAACACACGGTGCCTCATATCCCCCATAAAACCATTCATTACCCACACGGTGTCTGACATCCCCTATAAAACAATCCATTACCCACACAGTGTCTGATATCCCCCATAAGACCATTCATTACCCACACGGTGTCTGACATCCCCTATAAAACAATCCATTACCCACACGGTGCCTGATATCCCCCATAAAACCATTCATTACCCACACAGAGTCAAATTTCCCATCCGAAACCATTCATTACCCACACACTGTATGATATCCCCTATAAAACCATTCATTCCCCACACGGAGTGTGATATCCCCAATAAAATCATTCATTACCCACACGGTGTCTGATATTCCCCATAAAACCATTCATTACCTACATAGTGTCTGATATCCCGCATAAAACCATTCCTGACCCACACGGTGTCTGATATCCACTAAAAAAACCATTCATTACCCACACGGTGACTGATATCACCTACAAACCATTCATTCCCCAAACGGTGCCCGATATTCCCTTTAAAACCATTTATTACCCACACGGTGTCCGATATCCCATATAAAACCATTCATTACCCACACGGTGTCCGATATTCCCTATAAAACCATTCATTACCCACATGGTGCCTGATATTCCCCATAAAACAATTCATTACCCACAGGGTACCTGCCATCCCTCACAAAAACATTCATGATCCACACGGTACCTGATATCACCTATAAAACCATCCATTACCCACACGGAGTCTGATATCCCCGATGAAACCATTCATTACCCACACGGTTTTAATATCCCCCATTAAACCATTCATTACCCACACGGTGCCTGATATCCCCCATACAACCATTCATTACCCACACGGAACTGATATCCCCTATAAAACCATTCATTACCCACACGGAGTGTGATATCCACTAGAAAACCATTCATTACCCACACAGTGCCTGATATCCCCTAGAAAACCATTCATTACCCACAAGGTATCTGATATCCCCCATTTAGACATTCATTACCCACACTGAACTGATATCCCCGATAAAACGATTCATGACACACACGGTGCCTGCTATCCCCTATAAAACCACGCATTACCCTCATGGTGTCTGATATCACCCATAAAATCATTCTTTACACACACGGAGCCTGATATCCACTATAAAACCATCCATTACACACACGGTATCTGATATCCCCTATAAAACCATTCATTATCCACACGGTGTCTGATATCACCTTAAAAATCTTTCATTACCCTCACGGTGCCTGATATCCCCCATAAAACCATTCATTACACACATGGAGCCTGATATCCACTATACAACCATCCATTACACACACGGTGTCTGATATCCCCTCCAAAACCATTCATTATCCACACAGTGTATGATATCCCCTATAAAACAATTCATTATCCACAGGGTGTCTGACATCCCCAATACAACCATTCTTTACCCACACGGTGTCTGATATCCCCCATAAAAATATTCATTACACACACGGTGCCTGATATCCCCTATAAAACCAAGCATTACCCTCATGGTGCCTGATATCCCCCATAAAACCTTTCTTTACACACACGGTGTCTGATATCCCCTATAAAATCATTCATTATCCACACAGTGTCTAATATCACCTTAAAAATCATTCATTAACCACACGGTGTCTGATATCCCCGATAAAACTATTCATTACACACACGGTGCCTGATATCCATTATAAAACCAAGCATTACCCTCATGGTGCCTGATATCCCTCATAAAACCATTCTTTACACACACGGTATCTGATATCCCCATTACCCACACTGAACTGATATCCCCGATTCAACCACTCATTACACACACGGTATCTGATATCCCCTATAAAACCAAGCATTACCCTCATGGTGCCTGATATCCCCCATAAAACCATTCATTACACACACGGTGCCTGATATCCAGTATAAAACCATCCATTATCCACACGGTGTATGATATCCACTGTAAAACCATTCATTACACACACAGTGTCTGATATCCCCCATAAAAACATTCCTGACCCACACGGTGTCTGATATCCACTATAAAACCATTCATTATCCAAACGGTGCCTGATATTCCCTATATAACCATTCATTACCCACACGGTTCCTGATATCCCCTATAAAACCATTCATTACCGACAGAGAGCCAGATATAGCCTATAAACCCATTCATTACCCACAGCGTACCTGATATCCCCCATAAAACCATTCACTACCCAAACGGTGTCTGATATACCTATAAAAAATATTCATTACCCACACGGTGTCTGATATTCCCCATAAAAACCATTCATTACCTACATAGTGTCTGATATCCCCCATAAAACCATTCCTGACCCACACGGTGTCTGATATCCACTAAAAAACCATTCATTACCCACACGGTGACTGATATCACCTACAAACCATTCATTACCCAAACGGTGCCCGATATTCCCTTTAAATCCATTCATTACCCACACAGTGTCTGATATCCCTCATAAAACCATTCATTACCCACACGGTGCCTGATATTCCCCATATAACCATTAATTACCCACACAGTGTCTCATATCCCCCACAAAAACATCAATGATCCACACGATGCCTGATATCACCCATAAAACCATTCATTACAGACAAGGTGTCTGATATCCACTATAAAACCATCCATTACCCACACGGTGTCTGATATACCCCATAAAACCATTCATTACCCACACGGTTTCTGATATCCCCTATTAAACCACTCATTACCCAAACCTTCCCTGATATCCCCAATAAAACAATTCATTACACACACGGTGACTGATATCCACTATAAAACCATTCATTACCCACACAGTGCCTGATATCCCCTAGAATACCATTCATTACCCACAAGGTATCTGATATCCCCCATTTAAACATTCATTACCCACACTGAACTGATATCCCCGATAAAACAATTCATTACCCACACGGTGTCCGATATTCCCTATAAAACCATTCATTACCCACATGGTGCCTGATATTCCCCATAAAACTATTCATTACCCACAGGGTACCTGCCATCCCTCACAAAAACATTCATGATCCACACGGTGCCTGATATCACCTATAAAACCATCCATTACCCACACGGAGTCTGATATCCCCCATAAAACATTTCATTCCCCACACGGAGTGTGATATCCCCAATAAAATCATTCATTACACACACGGTGTCTGATATCTCCCATTAAACCATTCATTACCCAAACGGTGCCTGATATCCCCTATAAAACTATTCATTACCCACACGGTACCTGATATCCCCAATAAAACATTCATTACCCACACGGTACCTCATACCCCCTATAAAACCATTCATTAGTCACACAGTGCCTGATATCACCCATAAAACCATTCTTTACACACACGGTGTCTGATATCCACTATAAAACCATTCATTACCCGCACGGTGTCTGATGTCCCCTATATAACCATTCATTATCCAGACGGTGCCTGATATCCCCCATAAAGCCATTCATTACCCACACAGTGTCTGATTTCCACTATAAAACCATTCATTATCCACACGGAGTCTGACATCCCCGATTCAACCATTCATTACCCACACGGTGCCTGATATCCCTCATAAAACCATTCATTACCCACACAGAGCCTGATATAGCCCATAAAACCATTCATTACCCACACGGAGCCTGATATAGCCTACATAACCATTCATTACCCTCACGGTGCCTGATATCCCCCAGAAAACCATTCATTACACACACGGAGGAGAAAGTGAGGGCTGCAGATGCTGGAGATCAGAGCTGAAAATGTGTTGCTGGAAAAGCCCTGAAGAAGGGCTTTTGCCCGAAACATCGATTCTCCTGTTCCTTGGATGCTGCCTGACCTGCTGCGCTTTTCCAGCAACACATTACACACACGGAGCATGATATCCACTATAAAACCATTCCTGACCCACACGGTGTCTGATCCACTATAAAACCATTCATTATCCAAACGGTGCCTGATATCCCCTATAAAACCATTCATTACCCACAGGGTACGTGCTATCCCTCACAAAAACATTCATGATTCACACGGTGCCTGATATCACCTATAAAACCATCCATTCCCCACACGGAGTCTGATATCCCCGATGAAACCATTCATTACCCACACGGTTTTAATATCCCCCATTAAACCATTCATTACCCACAGGGTGCCTGATATCCCCTATAAAACCATTCATTATCCACACGGTGTCTGATATCCCCCATAAAACCATTCATTAAACACACGGTGCCTGATATCCCCTAAAAAACCATTCATTACCCACACGGTGTCTGATATCCCCCATAAAAACATTCATTCCCCATAGGGAGTGTGATATCCCCAATAAAATCATTCATTTCCCACATGGTGCCTGATATCCGCTATAAAACAAGTCATTACCCACACGGTGTCTGATATTCCCCATAAAACCATTCATTACCCACACAGTGTCTGATATCCCCTATAAAACCATTCATTACCCACACGGTGCCTGATATTACCCATAAAACCATTCATTACCCACACAGTGTCTGATATCACCCATAAAACCGTTCATTACTCACACGGTGCCTGATATTCCTCATAAAACCATTGATTACCCACACAGTGTCTGATATCACCCATAAAACCATTAATTACCCACACAGAGCCTGATATAGCCTATAAAACCATTCATTACCCTCACGGTGCCTGATATCCCCCATAAAACCATTCATTACACATACGGAGGAGAAAGTGAGGGCTGCAGATGTTGGAGATCAGAGCTGAAAATGTGTTGCTGGAAAAGCGCATCAGGTCAGGCAGCATCCAAGGAACAGGAGAATCGACGTTTCGGGCAAAAGCCCTTCTTCAATAAGGGCTTATGCCCGAAACGTCAATTCTCCTGTTCCTTGGATGCTGCCTGACTTGCTGCGCTTTTCCAGAAACACATTACCCACACGGTACCTGATATCCACTATAAAACCATCCATTACACACACAGTGTCTGATATCCCCCACGAAACCATTCATTCCCCACACGGAGTGTGATATCCCCAATAAAATCATTCATTACCCACATTGTGCCTGATATCCACTATAAAACAAGTCATTACCCACACGGTATCTGATATTCCCCATAAAACCATTAATTACCCACAGTGTCTGATATTCCCCATAAAACCATTCATAACCCACACAGTGTCTGATATCCCCTATAAAACCATTCATGACCCACACGGTGTCTGATATTCCCCATAAAACCATTCATTACCCACACAGTGTCTGATATCCCCTATAAAACCATTCATGACCCACACGGTGTCTGATATTCCCCATAAAACCATTCATTACCCACACAGTGTCTGATATCCCCTATAAAACCATTCATGACCCACACGGTGTCTGATAGCCACTAAAAAACCATTCATTACCTACACGGTTTTAATATCCCCCATTAAACCATCCATTACCCACACGGAGTCTGATATCCCCGATGAAACCATTCATTACCCACACAGTTTTAATATCCCCCATACAACCATTCATTACCCACAGGTTGTCTGATATCCCCCATTAAAACATTCATTATCCACACGGTGCCTTATATCCCCTTGAAAACCATTCATTACCCACAAGGTATCTGATATCCCCCATTTAAACATTCATTACCCACACTGAACTGATATCCCCGATAAAACGATTCATTACACACACGGTGCCTGATATCCCCTATAAAACCACACATCACCCTCATGGTGTCTGATATCACCCATAAAACCATTCTTTACACACACGGAGCCTGATATCCACTATAAAACCATCCATACACACACGATGTCTGATATCCCCTATAAAACCATTCATTATCCACACGGTGTCTGATATCACCTTAAAAATCTTTCATTACCCTCACGGTGCCTGATATCCCCCATAAAACCATTCATTACACACACGGAGCCTGATATCCACTATACAACCATCCATTACACACACGGCGTCTGATATCCCCTCCAAAACCATTCATTATCCACACAGTGTATGATATCCCCTATGAAACAATTCATTCTCCACACGGTGTCTGACATCCCCAATACAACATTCTTGACCCACACGGTGCCTGATATCCCCCATAAAAATATTCATTACCCATACGGTGTCTGAAATCCCCTATAAAACCATTCATTACCAAAACGGTGCCTGATATCCCCCATAAAACCATTCACTACCCAAATGGTGCCCGATATCCCCTATAAAACAATTCATTACACACACGGTGCCTCATATCCCCTATTAAAACATTCATTACCCACACGGTGCCTGATATACCCTATAAAACGATTCATTACCCACACGGTGTCTGATTTCCACTATAAAACCATTCATTACCCACACGGTGCCTGATATCCGATAGAAAACCATTCATTACCCACAGGGTATCTGATATCCCCCATTACCCACACTGAACTGATATCCCTGATAAAACGATTCATTACCCACACGGTGCCTGATATCCCCTATAAAACCAAGCATTACCCTCATGGTGCCTGATATCCGCCATAAAAACATTCTTTCCACACACGGTGTCTGATATCCCCTATAAAACCATTCATTATCCACACAGTGTCTAATATCACCTTAAAAATCTTTCATTAACCACACGGTGTCTGATATCCCCGATAAAACTATTCATTACACACACGGCGCCTGATATCCCCTATAAAACCAAGCATTACCCTCATGGTGCCTGATATCCCCCATAAAGCCATTCATTACCCACACAGTGTCTGATTTCCACTGTAAAACCATTCATTATCCACACGGAGCCTGATATCCCCGATTCAACCATTCATTACCCACACGGTGTCTGATATCCCTCATAAAACCATTCATTAAACACACGAAGTGTGATATCCCCAATAAAATCATTCATTACCCACATGGTGCCTGATATCCGCTATAAAACAAGTCATTACCCACACGGTGTCTGATATTCCCCATAAAACCATTCATTACCCACATAGTGTCTGATATCCCCTATAAAACCATTCATTACCCACACGGTGCCTGATATCCCCCATAAAACCATTAATTACCCACACAGAGCCTAATATAGCCCATAAAACCATTCATTACCCACACAGAGCCTGATGTAGCCTATAAAACCATTCATTACCCACACGGTGCCTGATATCCCCCATAAAACCATTCATTACACACACGGAGGAGAAAGTGAGGGCTGCAGATGTTGGAGATCAGAGCTGAAAATGTGTTGCTGGAAAAGCACATCAGGTCAGGCAGCATCCAAGGAACAGGAGAATCGACGTTTCGGGTAAAAGCCCTTCTTCAATAAGGGCTTATGCCCGAAACGTCAATTCTCCTGTTCCTTGGATGCTGCCTGACTTGCTGCGCTTTTCCAGAAACACATTACACACACAGAGCATGATATCCACTATAAAACAATTCATTTCCCACACGGTGCCTGATATCCACTATAAAACCATCCATTACACACACAGTGTCTGATATCCCCCATGAAACCATTCATTCCCCACACGGAGTGTGATATCCCCAATAAAATCATTCATTACCCACATTGTGCCTGATATCCACTATAAAACAAGTCATTACCCACACAGTGTCTGATATCCCCTATAAAACCATTCATGACCCACACGGTGTCTGATAGCCACTAAAAAACCATTCATTACCTACACGGTTTTAATATCCCCCATTAAACCATCCATTACCCACATTGTGCCTGATATCCCCCCATACAACCATTCATTACCCACACGGTGCCTGATATCCCCCATACAACCATTCATTACCCACAGGGTGTCTGATATCCCCCATTAAAACATTCATTACCCACATGGAACTGATATCCCCTATAAAACCATTCATGACCCACACGTTGTCTGATATCCACTAAAAAACCATTCATTACCTACACGGTTTTAATATCCCCCATTAAACCATCCATTACCCACACGGAGTCTGATATCCCCGATGAAACCATTCATTACCCACACGGTTTTAATATCCCCCATTAAACCATTCATTACCCACACGGTGCCTGATATCCCCCATACAACCATTCATTACCCACAGGGTGTCTGATATCTCCCATTAAAACATTCATTACCCACACGGTGCCTGATATCCCCGAGAAAACCATTCATTACACACAAGGTATCTGATATCCCCCATTTAAACATTCATTCCCCACACTGAACTGATATCCCCTATAAAACGATTCATTACACACACGGTGCCTGATATCCCCGATAAAACCACGCATTACCTTCATGGTGTCTGATATCACCCATAAAACCATTCTTTTCACACACGGAGCCTGATATCCGCTATAAAACCATCCATACACACACGGTGTCTGATATCCCCTATAAAACCATTCATTATCCACACGGTGTCTGATATCACCTTAAAAATCTTTCATTACCCTCACGGTGCCTGATATCCCCCATAAAACCATTCATTACAAACACGGTGCCTGATATCCACTATAAAACCATCCATTACTCACACGGTGTCTGATATCCCCTATAAAACCATTCATTGTGGGTAGCACGGTGGCACAGTGGTTAGCACTGCTGCCTCGCAGCGCCAGAGACCCGGGTTCAATTCCCGCCTCAGGCGACTGACTGTGTGGAGTTTGCACGTTCTCCCCGTGTCTGCGTGGGTTTCCTCCGGGTGCTCCAGTTTCCTCCCACAGTCCAAAGATGTGCAGGTCAGGTGAATTGGCCATGCTAAATTCCCCGTAGTGTTAGGTAAGGGGTAAATGTCGGGGTATGGGTGGGTTACGCTTCGGCGGGTCGGTGTGGACTTGTTGGGCCGAAGGGCCTGTTTCCACACTGTAAAGTAATCTAATTACCCGCACGGTGTCTGATGTCCCCTATATAACCATTCATTCTCCAGACGGTGCCTGATGTCCCCCATAAAGCCATTCATTACCCACACAGTGTCTGATTTCCACTATAAAACCATTCATTATCCACACGGAGTCTGATATCCCCGATTGAACCATTCATTACCCAGACAGTGCCTGATATCCCCCATAAAGCCATTCATTACCCACACAGTGTCTGATTTCCACTATAAAACCATTCATTATCCACACGGAGTCTGATATCCCCCATAAAAGCATTCATTACCCACACAGAGCCTGATACAGCCCATAAAACCATTCATTACCCACACGGAGCCTGATATAGCCTACATAACCATTCATTACCCTCACGGTGCCTGATATCCCCCAGAAAACCATTCATTACACACACGGAGGAGAAAGTGAGGGCTGCAGATGCTGGAGATCAGAGCTGAAAATGTGTTGCTGGAAAAGCCCTGAAGAAGGGCTTTTGCCCGAAACATCGATTCTCCTGTTCCTTGGATGCTGCCTGACCTGCTGCGCTTTTCCAGCAACACATTACACACACGGAGCATGATATCCACTATAAAACAATTCATTACCCACACGGTGCCTGATATCCACCGTAAAACCATTCATTATCCACACGGCGTCTGATAACCCCCATAAAACCATTCATTCCCCACACGGAGTGATATCCCCAATAAAATCATTCATTACCCACATGGCGCCTGATATCCGCTATAAAACAAGTCATTACCCACACGGTGTCTGATATTCCCCATAAAACCATTCATTACCCACATAGTGTCTGATATCCACTAAAAAACCATTCATTACCCACACGGTGCCTGATATTCCCTTTAAAACCATTCATTCCCCACCCCGAGCATGATATCCCCCATTAAACCATTCATTACCCACATGGTGCCTGATATCCCCCATAAAACCATTCATTAAACACACGGTGCCTGATATCCACTATAAAACCAGTCATGACCCATACGGTGTCTGATATTCCCCACAAAACCATTCATTACCTACAAAGTGTCTGTCATCCCCCATAAAACCATTCCTGACCAACACGGTGTCTGATATCCACTAAAAACCATTCATTATCCAAACGGTGCCCGATATTCCCTATAAAACCATTCATTACCCACGTGGTGCCTGATATTCCCTATAAAACTATTCATTACCCACAGGGTACCTGCTATCCCTCACAAAAACATTCATGATCCACACGGTGCCTGATATCACCTATAAAACTATCCATTCCCCACACGGAGTCTGATATCCCCGATGAAACCATTCATTACCCACATGGTTTTAATATCCCCCATTAAACCATTCATTACCCACACGGTGCCTGATATCCCCCATACAACCATTCATTACCCACAGGGTGTCTGATATCCCCCATTAAAACATTCATTACCCACATGGTGCCTGATATCCCCGAGAAAACCATCCATTACCCACACGGAGTGTGATATCCACTATAAAACCATTCATTACCCACACGGTGCCTGATATCCCCTAGAAAACCATTCATTACCCACAAGGTATCTGATATCCCCCATTTAAACATTCATTACCCACACTGAACTGATATCCCCGATAAAACGATTCATGACACACACGGAGCCTGATATCCCCTATAAAACCATTCATTATCCACATGGTGTCTGATATCACCTTAAAAATCTTTCATTACCCTCACGGTGCCTGATATCCCCCATAAAACCATTCATTACACACATGGAGCCTGATATCCACTATACAACCATCCATTACACACACGGTGTCTGATATCACCTCCAAAACCATTCATTATCCACACAGTGTATGATATCCCCTATAAAACAATTCATTATCCACACGGTGTCTGACATCCCCAATACAACCATTCTTTACCCACACGGTGCCTTATATCCCCCATAAAAATATTCATTACCCATACGGTGTCTGATATCCCCTATAAAACCATTCATTACCAAAACGGTGCCTGATATCCCCCATAAAACCATTCATTACCCACACGGTGCCTGATATACCCTATAAAACGATTCATGACACACACGGTATCTGATTACCACTATAAAACCATTCATTATCCACACGGTGCCTGATATCCCATAGAAAACCAATCATTACCCACAGGGTATCTGATATCCCCCATTACCCACACTGAACTGATATCCCCGATAAAACGCTTCATTACACACACGGTGCCTGATATCCCCTATAAAACCAAGCATTACCCTCATGGTGCCTGATATCCCCCATAAAACCTTTCTTTACACACACGGTGTCTGATATCCCCTATAAAATCATTCATTATCCACACAGTGTCTAATATCACCTTAAAAATCTTTCATTAACCACACGGTGTCTGATATCCCCGATAAAACTATTCATTACACACACGGTGCCTGATATCCACTATAAAACCAAGCATTACCCTCATGGTGCCTGATATCCCCCATAAAACCATTCTTTACACACACGGTATCTGATATCCCCCATTACCCACACTGAACTGATATCCCCGATTCAACCACTCATTACACACACGGTGCCTGATATCCAGTTTTCAAACCATCCATTATCCACACGGTGCCTGATATCCCCTATAAAACTATTCATTACCCACACGGTACCTGATAACCCCTATAAAACCATTCATTAGTCACACAGTGCCTGATATCACCCATAAAACCATTCATTACACACACGGTGTCTGATATCCACTATAAAACCATTCATTACCCGCACGGTGTCTGATGTCCCCTATATAACCATTCATTATCCAGACAGTGCCTGATATCCCCCATAAAGCCATTCATTACCCACACAGTGTCTGATTTCCACTATAAAACCATTCATTATCCACACGGAGTCTGACATCCCCGATTCAACCATTCATTACCCACACGGTGCCTGATATCCCCCATAAAACCACTCATTACCCACACAGAGCCTGATATAGCCCATAAAACCATTCATTACCCACACGGAGCCTGATATAGCCTACATAACCATTCATTACCTTCACGGTGCCTGATATCCCCCAGAAAACCATTCATTACACACACAGAGGAGAAAGTGAGGGCTGCAGATGCTGGAGATCAGAGCTGAAAATGTGTTGCTGGAAAAGCCCTGAAGAAGGGCTTTTGCCCGAAACATCGATTCTCCTGTTCCTTGGATGCTGCCTGACCTGCTGCGCTTTTCCAGCAACACATTACACACATGGAGCATGATATCCACTATAAGACCATTCATGACACACACGGTCTGATATCCACTAAAAAACCATTCATTACCCACACGGTGCCTGATATCCCCTATAAAACCATTCATTAACCACACGGTGCCTGATATTCCCTTTAAAACCAGTCATTCCCCACCCCGAGCGTGATATCCCCAATAAAACCATTCATTACCCACATGGTGCCTGATATCCCCTATAAAACCATTCATTACCCACACGGTGCCTGATATTACCCATAAAACCATTCATTACCCACACAGTGTCTGATATCACCCATAAAACCGTTCATTACTCACACGGTGCCTGATATTCCTCATAAAACCATTGATTACCCACACAGTGTCTGATATCACCCATAAAACCATTAATTACCCACACAGAGCCTGATATAGCCTATAAAACCATTCATTACCCTCACGGTGCCTGATATCCCCCATAAAACCATTCATTACACACACGGAGGAGAAAGTGAGGGCTGCAGATGTTGGAGATCAGAGCTGAAAATGTGTTGCTGGAAAAGCGCATCAGGTCAGGCAGCATTCAAGGAACAGGAGAATCGACGTTTCGGGCAAAAGCCCTTCTTCAACAAGGGCTTATGCCCGAAACGTCAATTCTCCTGTTCCTTGGATGCTGCCTGACTTGCTGCGCTTTTCCAGAAACACATTACACACACGGAGCATGATATCCACTATAAAACAATTCATTACCCACACGGTGCCTGATATCCACTATAAAACCATCCATTACACACACAGTGTCTGATATCCCCCATGAAACCATTCATTCCCCACATGGAGTGTGATATCCCCAATAAAATCATTCATTACCCACATTGTGTCTGATATCCGCTATAAAACAAGTCATTACCCACACGGTATCTGATATTCCCCATAAAACCATTCATTACCCACACAGTGTCTGATATCCCCTATAAAACCATTCATGACCCACACGGTGTCTGATATCCCCCATTAAAACATTCATTACCCACACAGTGTCGGATATCCCCTATAAAACCATTCATGACCCACACGGTGTCTGATAGCCACTAAAAAACCATTCATTACCTACACGGTTTTAATATCCCCCATTAAACCATCCATTACCCACACGGAGTCTGATATCCCCGATGAAACCATTCATTACCCACACGGTTTTAATATCCCCCATTAAACCATTCATTACCCACACGGTGCCTGATATCCCCCATACAACCATTCATTACCCACAGGGTGTCTGATATCCCCCATTAAAACATTCATTATCCACACGGAACTGATATCCCCTATAAAACCATTCATGACCCACACGGTGTCTGATATCCACTAAAAAACCATTCATTACCTACACGGTTTTAATATCCCCCATTAAACCATCCATTACCCACACGGAGTCTAATATCCCCGATGAAACCATTCATTACCCACACGGTTTTAATATCCCCCATTAAACCATTCATTACCCACACGGTGCCTGATATCCCCCATACAACCATTCATTACCCACAGGGTGTCTGATATCTCCCATTAAAACATTCATTACCCACACGGTGCCTGATATCCCCGAGAAAACCATTCATTACCCACAAGGTATCTGATATCCCCCATTTAAACATTCATTACCCACAATGAACTGATATCCCCCATATAATGATTCATTACACACACGGAGCCTGATATCCACTATAAAAACATTCATTACCCACAGGGTGCCTGATATCCCCTATAAAACCATTCATTACCCACACGGTGTCTGATATCACCCATAAAACCATTAATTACCCACATAGAGCCTGATATCCTCTATAAAACCATTCATTACCCACACGGTGTCTGATATCCCCCATAAAACCTTTCATTCCCCACACGGAGTGTGATATCCCCAATAAAATCATTCATTACCCACATGGTGCCTGATATCCGCTATAAAACAAGTCATTAACCACACGGTGTCTGATATTCCCCATAAAACCATTCATTACCCACGCAGTGTCTGATATCCCCTATAAAACCATTCATTACCCACACGGTGCCTGATATTCCTCATAAAACCATTGATTACCCACACAGTGTCTGATATCACCCATAAAACCATTAATTAGCCACACGGAGCCTGATAAAGCCTATAAAACCATTCATTACCCACACGGTGCCTGATATCCCCCATAAAACCATTAATTACCCACACAGAGCCTAATATAGCCCATAAAACCATTCATTACCCACACAGAGCCTGATGTAGCCTATAAAACCATTCATTACCCACACGGTGCCTGATATCCCCCATAAAACCATTCATTACACACACGGAGGAGAAAGTGAGGGCTGCAGATGCTGGAGATCAGAGCTGAAAATGTGTTGCTGGAAAAGCCCTGAAGAAGGGCTTTTGCCCGAAACATTGATTCTCCTGTTCCTTGGATGCTGCCTGACCTGCTGCGCTTTTCCAGCAACACATTACACACACGGAGCATGATATCCACTATAAAACAATTCATTACCCACACGGTGCCTAATATCCACTGTAAAACCATTCATTATCCACACGGTGTCTGATATCCACCATAAAACCATTCATTCCCCACATGGAGTGTGATATCCCCCATAAAACCATTCATTCCCCACACGGAGTGTGATATCCCCAATAAAATCATTCATTACCCACATGGTGCCTGATATCTGCTATAAAACAAGTCATTACCCACACAGTGTCTGATATTCCCCATAAAACCATTCATTACCCACATAGTGTCTGATATCCCCCATAAAACCATTCATGACCCACACGGTCTGATATCCCCTATAAAACCATTCATTAAGCACACGGTGCCTGATATTCCCTTTAAAACCATTCATTCCCCAACCCGAGCGTGATATCCCCAATAAAACCATTCATTACCCACATGGTGCCTGATATCCGCTATAAAACCATTCATTATCCAAACGGTGCCTGATATTCCCTATAAAACCATTCATGACCCACATGGTGCCTGATATCCCCTATAAAACCATTCATTACCTACAAATTGACTGATATCCCTCATAAAACCATTCATGACCCACACGGTGTCTGATATCCACTATAAAACCATTCATTATCCAAACGGTGCCTGATATTCCCTATAAAACCATTCATGACCCACATGGTGCCTGATATTCCCCTATAAAACCATTCATTACCCACACGGTGTCTGATATCCCCCTATAAAACCATTCATTAAACACACGGTGCCTGATATCCCCTATAAAACCATTCATTACCCACACGGTGTCTGATATCCCCCATAAAAACATTCATTCCCCATACGGAGTGTGATATCCCCAATAAAATCATTCATTTCCCACATGGTGCCTGATATCCGCTATAAAACAAATCATTACCCACACGGTGCCTGATATCCACTATAAAACCATCCATTACACACACAGTGTCTGATATCCCCCATGAAAACATTCATTACCCACACGGAACTGATATCCCCTATAAAACCATTCATGACCCACACGGTGTCTGATATCCACTAAAAAACCATTCATTACCTACACGGTTTTAATATCCCGCATTAAACCATCCATTACCCACACGGAGTCTGATATCCCCAATGAAACCATTCATTACCCACACGGTTTTAATATCCCCCATTAAACCATTCATTACCCACACGGTGCCTGATATCCCCCATACAACCATTCATTACCCACAGGGTGTCTGATATCTCCCATTAAAACATTCATTACCCACACGGTGCCTGATATCCCCGAGAAAACCATTCATTACCCACAAGGTATCTGATATCCCCCATTTAAACATTCATTACTCACACTGAACTGATATCCCCCATAAAACGATTCATGACACACACGGAGCCTGATATCCACTATAAAACCATCCATTACACACACGGTGTCTGATATCCCCTATAAAACTATTCATTATCCACACGGTGTCTGATATCACCTTAAAAATCTTTCATTACCCTCACGGTGCCTGATATCCCCCATAAAACCATTCATTACAAACACGGTGCCTGATATCCACTATAAAACCATCCATTACTCACACGGTGTCTGATATCCCCCATAAAACCATTCATTACCCACACAGAGCCTGATAGAGCCCATAAAACCATTCATTACCCACACGGAGCCTGATATAGCCTACAAAACCATTCATTACCCACTCGGTGCCTGATATCCCCTATAAAACCATTCATTACCCTCACGGTGCCTGATATTCCCCATAAAACCATTCATTACACACACAGTGTCTGATATCCCTCATAAAACCATTCATGACCCACACGGTGTCTGATATTCCCCATAAAACCATTCATTACCTACACAGTGCCTGATATCCCCCATAAAACCATTCCTGACCCACACGGTGTCTGATATCCACTAAAAACCCATTCATTACCCACATGGTGTCTGATATCACCTATGAAACCATTCATTATCCAAACGGTGCACGATATTCCCTATAAAACCATTCATTACTCACATGGTGCCTGATATTCCCCATAAAACTATTCATTACCCACAGGGTACCTGCTATCCCTCACAAAAACATTCATGATCCACACGGAACTGATATCCCCCATAAAACATTCATTACCCATACGGTGTCTGATATCCCCCGTAAAACCATTCATTACCCACACAGAGCCTGATATTCCTCATAAAACCATTCATTACCCACACGGTGCCTGATATTCCTCATAAAACCATTCATTACCCACACAGTGTCTGATATCACCCAGAAAAACATTCATTACCCACACGGTGCCTGATATCCCATATATAACCATTCATTAACCACACGGTGCCCGATATCCCCCATAAAACCATTCATTACCCACTGGGTACCTGATATTCCCCCATTAAAACATCCATTACCCACACGGAAATGATATCCCCTATAAAACGATTCATTACACACACGGTGTCTGATATCCCCTATATAACCATTCATGACCCGCACAGTGTCTGATGTCCCCTATATAACCATTCATTATCCAGACGGTGCCTGATATCCCCCATAAAGCCATTCATTACACACACAGTGTCTGATATCCACTATAAAACCATTCATTATCCACACGGAGTCAGATATCCCCGATTCAACCATTCATTACCCACACGGTGCCTGATATCCCCCATAAAAGCATTCATTACCCACACAGAGCCTGATATAGCCCATAAAACCATTCATTACCCACACGGAGCCTGATATAGCCTACAAAACCATTCATAACCCACACGGTGCCTGATATCCCCCATAAAAACATTCATGACCCACACGGTGTCTGATATCCACTAAAAAAACCATTCATTACCTACACGGTGCCTGATATCCCCTATAAAACCATTCTTTACCCACACAGTGCCTGATATTCCCTTTAAAACCATTCATTCCCCACACGGAGTGTGATATCCCCAATAAAATCATTCATTACCCACATGGTGCCTGATATCCACTATAAAACCAGTCATGACCCACATGGTGTCTGATATTCCCCATAAAACCATTCATTACCTACACAGTGTCTGATATCCCCATAAAACCATTCCTGACCCACACGGTGTCTGATATCCATTAAAAACCCATTCAGTACCCACATGGTGTCTGATATCACCTATAAACCATTCATTATCCACACGGTGCCCGATATTCCCTTTAAAACCATTCATTACCCACAGGGTACCTGCTATCCCTCACAAAAACATTCATGATTCACACGGTGCCTGATATCACCTATAAAACCATCCATTACCCATACGGAGTCTGATATCCCCGATGAAACCATTCATTACCCACACGGTTTTAATATCCCCCATTAAAACATTCATTACCCACACGGAACTGATATCCCCCATAAAACCATTCATTACCGACACAAAGTGTGATATCCCCAATAAAATCATTCATTACCCACATGGCGCCTGATATCTGCTATAAAACAGGTCATTACCCACACGGTGTCTGATATTCCCCATAAAACCATTCATGACTCACACATTGTCAAATTTCCCATCCAAAACCATTCATTACCCACACAGTGTATAATATCCCCTATAAAACCATTCATTACCCACACAGTGTATGATATCCCCTATAAAACCATTCATTATCCACACGGAGTCTGACATCCCGATAAAACCATTCATTACCCACACGGTTCCTGATATCCCCTATAAACCATTCATTACTGCCACATAGCCAGATATAGCCTATAAAACCATTCTTTACCCACAGGGTACCTGATATCCCCCATAAAACCATTCATGACCCACACGGTGTCTGATATCACTAAAAAACCATTCATTACCCACATCGTGCCTGATATCCCCAAAAAAACCATTCATTCCCCTCACGGAGTGTGATATCCCCAATAAAATCATTCATTACCCACATGGTGCCTGATATCCACTATAAAACCAGTCATGACCCATACGGTGTCTGATATTCCCCATGAAACCATTCATTACCTACACAGTGTCTGATATCCCCCATAAAAACATTCCTGACCCACACGGTGTCTGATATCCACTAAAAACCCATTCATTACCCACATGGTGTCTGATATCACCCATAAAACTATTCATTATCCACAGGGCACCTGCCATCCCTCACAAAAACATTCATGATCCACACGGTGCCTGATATCACCTATAAAACCATCCATTACCCACACGGAGTCTGATATCCCCCATTAAAACATTCATTACCCACACGGAACTGATATCCCCGAGAAAACCATTCATTACCCACAGGGTATCTGATATCCCCCATTTAAACATTCATTACCCACACTGAACTGATATCCCCGATAAAACGATTCATTACACACACGGTGCCTGATATCCCCTATAAAACCATGCATTACCCTCATGGTGCCTGATATCACCCATAAAACCTCCTTTACACACACGGAGCCTGATATCACCTATAAAACCATCCATTATCCACACGGTGTCTGACATCCCCAATACAACCATTCTTTACCAACACGGTGCCTGATATCCCTCATAAAAATATTCATTACCCATACGGTGTCTGATATCCCCAATAAAACCATTCATTACCAAAACAGTGACTGATATCCCCCATAATACCATTCACTACCCAAATGGTGCCCGATATCCCCTATTAAACAATTCATTACACACACAGTGCCTCATATCCCCTATTAAACCATTCATTACACACACGGTGCCTGATATACCCGATAAAACGAATCATTACACACACGGTGTCTGATATCCACTATAAAACCATTCATTACCCACACGGTGCCTGATATCCCATAGAAAACCATTCATTACCCACAGGGTATCTGATATCCCCCATTTAAACATTCATTACCCACACTGAACTGATATCCCCGATAAAACGATTCATTACACACACGGTGCCTAATATCCCCTATAAAACCACGCATTACCCTCATGGTGCCTGATATCCCCCATAAAACCAGTCATGACCCACACGGTATCTGATATCCCCCATAAAAGCATTCATTACACACACGGTGCCTGATATCCACTATAGAACCATCCATTATCCACACGGTGTATGATATCCACTATAAAACCATTCATTACCCACACGGTGTCTGATATCTCCCATAAAACCATTCATTACCCAAACGTTGCCTGATATCCCCCATAAAACCATTCATTACCCACACAGTACCTGATACCCCCAATAAAACCATTCATTAGTCACACAGTACCTGATATCACCCATAAAACCATTCATTACCCACATGGTGTCTGATATCCCCCATAAAACCATTCATTACCCACACAGAACCTGATATAGCCCATAAAACCATTCATTACCCACACAGAGCCTGATACAGCCTACAAAACCATTCATTACCCTCACGGTGCCTGATATCCCCCATAAAACCATTCATTACCCACACGGAGCCTGATACAGCCTACAAAACCATTCATTACCCTCACGATGCCTGATATCCCCCATAAAACCATTCATTACATACAGGGAGGAGAAAGTGAGGGCTGCAGATGCTGGAGATCAGAGCTGAAAATGTGTTGCTGGAAAAGCGCAGCAGGTCAGGCAGCATCCAAGGAACAGGAGAATCGACGTTTCGGGCATAAGCCCTTCTTGAAGAAGGGCTTTTGCCCGAAACGTCGATTCTCCTGTTCCTTGGATGTTGCCTGACCTGTTGCGCTTTTCCAGCAACACATTGCACACACGGAGCATGATATCCACTATAAAACCATTCATTATCCACACGGTGTCTGATATCACCTTAAAAATCTTTCATTAACCACATGGTGCCTGATATCCCCCATAAATCCATTCATTACACAAATGGAGCCTGATATTCCCCATAAAACCATTCATTACCCTCACAGTCTCTGATATTCCCCATAAAACCATTCATTACCCACACAGTGTCTGATATCCCCCATAAAACCATTCATTACCCACACAGTGTCTGATATCCACTATAAAACCATTCATTATCCACACGGTGTCTGATATCACCTTAAAAATCTTTCATTATCCACACGGTGCCTGATATCCCCCATAAATCCATTCATTACACAAATGGAGCCTGATATTCCCCATAAAACCATTCATTTCCCACACAGTGTCTGATATCCCCCATAAAACCATTCATTACCCACACAGTGTCTGGTATCCATTATAAAGCAATTCATTATCCAACATTTTGTTTGAAACGTTCCATAATTCCAGTAATTCCTCACTCTGTCCCTGACACCTCTGTTCCCGCTCCACATTTCCCCACACTCACCGTTATGGAGAGCAATTCATTGGACTGGATGGGGATTTCCAGGACTAGTGAGCCCATCCCCTTCTCATCTGTAGTCACCAACACTGCTCCAGGTTTCCAGGAACTTAACACGCTGATGGTCGCATTGGTTACAGGTCGCCCCGTAGTATACTGCAATTTTATCTGAGTAAAGACAGGGATCGTTTAATATAATGTAACAGAGCAAGGATTGTACTTACTGAACCTGGCCCGTACAGATCCTGGTCTGTACAGAACCTGGTCTGTACAGTGCTCCTGCATATATTACACAGTATGTGTGGGGGAGAGTGTAAGCCTGTATATATTAAACAGTGTGTATGGGGAGAATTTAACCCTGTCTATATTACACAGTGTGTCGGGGGGGGGGGGGGAGACTGTAACCTTGTATATATTACACAGTATGTGTGAGCTGGGGAATTTTACCCAGTATGTTGCCTCCCCGGTGCCAGGGTCCGGGATGTCGCTGATCGGGTTTACGTGATTCTGAAGGGGGAGGGTGAGTAGCCAGAAATTATGACACATATTGACACCACTGATATAGCCAGGAAAGGGATTGAGGATCTGAAAAGTGACTACAGAGAGTTAGGTTGGAAGCTGAAGAGCAGGACGAGTAGAGTAGTGATCTCAGATTTGCTATTAGTGCCACGAGATAGTGAGGTGAGGAACAATCAGCGAGGACAGCTAAACATGTGCTGCAAGGCTTGTGCAGGAGAGAGGGCTTCAGATACCTGGACCACTGGGATACCTTCTGGGGAAGGTGGGACCTGTACATAAAGGGCGGGTTGCTCCTGAACTGGAGGGGCACAAATATCCTGGGTGGGAGATTTGTTTGTGTGGATCAGGAGGGTGTAAACTAGTGTGGCATGGGGGTGGGAATCAGAGCTACACATCTGAGAGGTGGGCAGTTGTAGATGGGACAGTGTCAGGATCTAGTGAATCTATCAGGAAGGTTTTTCACGTGATGAAACGAAGGGATCGGTTAAAGTGTGTGTCTGCTTAAACGCAAGGAGTCCCAGAAATAAGAGTGACGAATTTAAGAGTATGAGAACTTGGGACTATGATTAGATTAGATTACTTACAGTGTGGAAACAGGCCCTTCGGCCCAACAAGTCCACACCGACCCGCCGAAGTGCACCCACCCAGACCCATGCCCCTACATTTACCCCTTCACCTAACACTACAGGCAATTTAGCATGGCCAATTCACCTAACGGAGACGTGGGTTTCACAGGGGCAGGAACGGTTGCTGGATGTTCCAAGGTTTAGAACATTTAAAAAGAACAGGGAGGGGGGAAAAAGAGGAGGGGGTGTAGCGTTGCTAATCAGAGAGTGCATCATAGCTACAGAAATGGAGGTTGTTGAGGAAGGTTTGTCTACTGAGTCAGTAAAGGTGGAAGTTAGGAACAGCAAGGTAGCAGCCACCTCATTGGGGGGTTTCTACAGTCCCCCTAATAGCAGGAGAGAGATTGAAGAATTCATAGGCTGGCAGCTTTTGGAAAAATGCAGATGAAGCAGGGTTGTTGCCATGGGTGATTTCAACTTTCACAATGTTGACTGGAACCTCCTAAGTACCGATGGTTTGGATGGAGCCGTTTTTGTCAGGTGTATTCAGGAGAGTTTCCTTATTCAGTATGTCGACAGGCCGACGAGGGGAGAGGCCATTTTGGATTTGGTGCTGGCAATGAGCCAGGACAGGTGTCAGATCCCGCGGTGGGAGAGTACTTTGGTGACAGTGATCACAACTGCCTCACATTCACCATAGCCTTGGAGAGGGAAAGGAGCAGTTAGCAAGGGAAGATATTTAATTGGGGAACAGGAAATTATGATGCTATCAGACAGGAGTTGGGAAGTACAGATTTGGAGCAATTGTTCCACAGAAAGGGCACAACAGACATGTGGAGATTATTTAAGAAGAAGTTGTTGCGAGTGATGCACAAATTTATTCCGTTGATACAGGTAAGAAGGGGTAAGATTAAGGAGCCTTGCATGATGAGAACAGAGGAGCTTCTCGTCAAAAGGAAGAAGGTAGCTTATGTAAGGTGGAGGAAGCAAGGATCTAGCACAGCTTTAGAGGATTACAGGCTTGCTCGAAAGGAGCTCAGAAATGGACTGAGGAGAGCCAGGACGGGGCACGATAAAGACTTGGCAAGAAGGATTAGGGAGAACCCTAAGGCATTTTACTCATTCGTGAGGAATAAGAGAATGATCAGGGAGAAGGTAGGGCCGGTCAGGGATAGAGGAGGGAACTTGTACGTGAAGTATGAACAGATAGGGGAAGCCCTAAATCAGTTTTTTGCTTTGGTTTTCACTAAGGAAGGGGACCTTGCTGTGAATGAGAACTTTGAGGAGCTGGGATACAGGCTAGACCAGATCAAGATTGATGAAATTGATGTGCTGGAAATTTTGGCAAACATTAAGATTGATAAGTCCCCAGGGCCAGACCAGATTTATCCTAGGCTGCTCCAGGAAGCGAGAAAGGAGGTTGCTAAGCCACTAGCGAGGATATTTGCCTCCTCATTCTTCACTAGAGTCATACCGGAGGATTGGAAGGAGGCAAATATTGTTTCTCTTTTCAAGAAGGATAATCGGGAAATCCCTGGAAATTATAGACCAGTCAGTCAGTCTGTGGTCAGCAAGGTTTTGGAAATAATTCTGAGGGATAGGATTTATGACTATTTGGCAAAGCATAGTGTGATTAAAGGCAGTCAGCGTGGCTTTCTGGGATGCCGCCTGACCCGCTGTGCTTTTCCAGCACCACTCTAATCTTGACTCTGATCTCCAGCATCTGCAGTCCTCACTTTTGCCTAATGGCTTTGTGAGGGGCAGGTCTTGCCTCACAAATCTTATTGAGTTCTTTGGTTCTTTGAGGAGGTGACGTGGCAGGTCAACGAAGGTCAACAGTGGATGTGGTGTATATGGACTTCAGTAAGGCATTTGAAAAGGTTCCCCATGGTAGGCTCATTCATAAAGTCAGGAGGTATGGGAGACAGGGAGATTTGACTGTCTGGATTCAGAATTGGTTGGCTGGCAGAAGGCAGAGGTTGGTTGTAGATGGAAAGTATTCTGCCTGGAGATCAATGGTGAGTGGAGTCCCGCAGGGCTCTGTTCTTGGGCCTCTGCTCTTTGTAGTTTGTTTAAGTGACATGGATGAGGAGGTTGACGGGTGGGTTAGTAAATTTGCCGATGACACAAAGGTTAGAGGTGCCATTGATAGTACCGAGGGCTATTGCAGGCTGCAGTGCGACATAGACAGGATGCAGAGCTGGGCTGAGAAATGGCAGATGGAATTCAACCTGGATAAACGCGAAGTGATGCATTTTGGAAGGTCGAATTTGAATGCTGAATATAGGATTAAAGACAGGATTCTTGGCAGTGTGGAGGAACAGAGGAATCTTGGTGTTCACATGCATAGATTCCTCAAGTTGCCACCCAAGTGGATAGGGTTGTTAAGAAATCATATGGTGTTTTGGCTTTCATTAATAGGGGAATGGAGTTTAAGAGTCGGGAGGTTTTGCTACAGCCCTACAAGTCCATGGTCAGATCACACTTGGAATATTGTGTCCAGTTCTGGTCGCCCCATTATAGAACATAGAACATAGAACATAGAACAATACAGTGCAGAACAGGGCCTTTGGCCCTCGATGTTGCACCGACCTGTGAACTATTCTCAGCTTGTCCCCCTCCACTATCCCAAAATCATCCATATCTGATTTAAATCTCTCTAATGTGGCTGAGTTGACTACATTAGCAGGTGGGGCATTCCACGCCCTTACCACTCTCTGTGTAAAGGACCTGCCTCTGACATCTGTCTTAAATCTATCACCCTTCAATTTGTAGTTATGCCCCCTCGGACATGCCGACATCATCATCCTAGGAAAAAGACTTTCACTGTCTACCCTATCTAATCCTCTGATCATCGTGTATGTCTCTACCAAATCCCCTCTTAGCCTTCTTCTTGCCAATGAGAACAGGTTTATGTCTCTCAGCTTTTCCTCATAAGACCTGCCCTCCACACTAGGCAACATCCTGGTATTATAGGAAGATATGGAGGCTTTGGAGAGGGTGCAAACCTGGAGAGGTTTAATAGGATGTTGCCTGGACTGGAGGGCTTGTCTTATGAAGAGAGGTTGACTAAGCTCAGACTTTTGTCTCTGGAGAGAAGGAGGAAGAGAAGTGACCTGATCGAGGTATACAAGGTAATGAGAGGCATGGATAGAGTCAATAGTCAGAGACCTTTCCCCAGGGCAGGATTGACTAGCACGAGGAGTCATAGTTTTAAGTTATTAGGAGAAAAGTGTAGAGGGGATGTCAGGGAAAGGTACTTTACGCAGAGAGTTGTGAATGCATGGAATGCGTTTCCAGCGGTGGTGATGGAAACAGAGTCATTAGGGACATTTAAGTGACGGCTGGTCATGTACATGGCCAGCAGTGAATTGAGGGATGTGTAGGTTAGGTTGGTCTCCTTCCTATCGGAAAGATGTCGTGAAACTTGAAAGAGTTCAGAAAAGATTTACAAGGATGTTGCCAGGGACAGAGGATTTGAGCAATAGGGAGAGGCTGAACAGGCTAGGGCTGTTTTCCCTGGAGCTGAGGGGTGACCTTACAGAGGTTTACAACATTATGAGGGGCATGGATAGGATAAATAGGCAAGGCCTTTTCCCAAGGGTCAGGGAGTCCAGAACTGGAGGGCATAGGTTTAGGGTGAGAAGGGAAAGATATAAAAGAGACCTACGGGGCAACTTTTTCACACAGAGGGTAGTACGAGTATGGAATGAGCTGCCAGAGAAAGTGGTGGAGGCTGGTACAATTGCAACATTTAAGAGGCATTTGGATGGGTATATGAATAGGAAGGGTTTGGTGGGATATGGGCTGGGTGCTGGCAGGTGGGACTAGATTGGGTTGGGATATCTGGTCGGCACGGATGTGTTGGAGCGAAGGGTCTGTTTCCATGCTGTACATCTCTATGACTCTGTGACTCTATTAGGAATCATCCTTGGCACAACATTGAGGGCCAAAGGCCTGTTCTGTGCTGTACTTTTCTATGTTCTATGTTCTGTGTATTACACAATATGTGTGTGTATTGGGGAATTTAACCCAGTATGTATTACACAGTGTGCATGTGTTAGGAAATTTAACCCAGTATGTACTATAGAGTGTGTGTGTGTCAGAGAGTTTAACTCCATATTCATTACACAATGTATGTAGGAGAATTAATCCTCTATATATTAACCTCACCTGCACAGTGTATGGAATTCCTGGTTTATAATAATCTTCCACCTTCTCAAATGTGATCTTCATAAATTCACTTTCGACTTCACATGTTGCGCTTGACCAAATTGGGATACCTAGGATTAGATGCAATGTTTTTCAGTGGAGGTTATAAAATTTGGAGATTGAAAGAGAGATTGAAAACGAAGCAATGTGAGGGACAACGTGCTCAGCTATAGAGTTTGTCTCAGACAGAGAGCCACAGACACAGTGAGAGATTCTAAGTTAGTCAGAGAGTAAACCAAATTCCAATAAAGGGAGGGACCGTGACAGAGATATTGTGCCATAGAGAGTGTGATCAAGAAAGACACGGAGAAACAGAGAAGGAAAGACAGGATGGTCATGTGTAGGAGACGACAAATAGTGAGAGATGGACAGATCAAGATAGACATAGAGACACAAAGAGAGAAGGGCCTGTGCCTGAAACGTCGAATCTCCTGTTCCCTGGATGCTGCCTGACCTGCTGTGCTGTTCCAGCAATAAAGTTTCAACAAGAGAGAGAGAGAGTAAGGAACAGAGAAGGAGAGAACAAGAAATTAAGAGAGATACGTTGATAGGCAGAAACAGATGTGCAGACAGAGATAGACAAAGATTGTGAGATTATTGGCACAGTCTTTGATTCTTTGAGACTAAATTTGGACCTGGTCCAATAAACAGTACTGAATACCATCGAGTCAGAGATGTACAGCATGGAAACAGACCCTTTGGTCTACCTCATCTGTGCCAACCAGATATCGCAACCTAATCTAGTCCCATTTGCCAGCACCTGGCCTGTATCCCTCCAAACCCTTCCTATTCACATACCCATCCAGATGCCTTTTAAATGCTGTAATTGTACCAGGCTTCACCACTTCCTCTGGCAGCTCATTCCATAAACACACCACTCTCTGTGTGAACAAATTGCCCCTTAGGCCCCTTTTAAATATTTCCACTTTCACCCTAAACCTATGCTCTAGTTACGGACACCAACACACCCCTTCCCCCCACCCCCCACCCTGACCCCCCCCCCCCCCACCCACGCCACCCCCTCCAGGGAAAAGGCCTTGCCTGTTTATCCTATCCTCATGATTTTATAAACCTCTATAAGGTCACCCCTCAGCCTCCGACGCTCCAGCCTATTCAGCGTCTCCCGATAGCTCAAATCCTCCAATCCTGGCAACATCCTTGTAAATCTTTTCTGAACTCTTTCAAGTTTCATAACATCTTTCCGATAGGAAGGAGACCAGAATTGCACGCAATATTCCAAATGTCAAACCAATGTCCTGTACACCCACCACATGACCTCCCAACTCTTACACTCAATGATCTGACCAACAAAGGAAAACATACAAATGCTTTCTTCATTATCCTCTCGACCTGCGACTCCACTTTCAAGGAGCTATGAACGTGCATTCCATGGTCTCTTTGTTCAGACACTTCCCAGGACCTTACCATTAAGTGTGTAAGTCCTGCCCTGATTTGCCTTTCCAAAATGCAGCACCTCTCATTTATCTAAATTAGACCCCATCTGTCACTCCTCAGCCCATTGGCCCATCTGATCAAGATCCTATGCATTCTGATGTAACCTTCTTCACTGCCCACTACACCCCCAATTTTGGTGTCATCTGCAAACTTACTAACTATACCCCTTATGTTCACATCCAAATCATTTCTATAAATTAGATTAGATTAGATTGGAAACAATCTTACAGTGTGGAAACAGGCCCTTCGGCCCAACAAGTCCACACTGACCCGCCGAAGCGCAACCCACCCATTCCCCTACATTTACCCCTTTACCTAACACTATGGGCAATTTAGCATGGCCAATTCACCTGACCTGCACATCTTTGGACTGTGGGAGGAAACCGGAGCACCTGGAGGAAACCCACGCAGACACGGGGAGAACGTGCAAACTCCACACAGTCAGTTGCCTGAGTCGGAATTGAACCCGGGTCTCTGGCGCCGTGAGGCAGCAGTGCTAACCACTGTGCCACCGTGCTGCCCACAATGATGAAAAGTTGTGGACCCAGCACCATTCCTTGTGGCACACCACTGGTTACAGGCCTCCAGTTTGAAAGGAAACCAGCCACCACCACCCTCTGTGTTTTACCTTTGTGCCAGTTCTGTATCCATTTGATTAGTTCTCCCTGTGTTCCATGAGATCTAACCTTGCTAACCAGTCTATCATGAGGAAACTTGTCGAATGCCTTACTGAAATCCATATAGATCACATCCACTGCTCTGTCCTCATCAATCCTCTATATTACTTCTTCAAAAATATCAATCAAGTTTGTGAGTCAAGATTTCCCACGCACAAAGCATTGACTATCCCTAATCAGTCCTTGCCTTTCCAAATACATGTACATCCTGCCCCTCAGAATTTCCTCCAACAACTTAGTGGGCAGCAAGGTGGCAGAGTAGTTAGCACTGCTGCTTCACAGCGCCAGAGACCTGGGTTCAATTCCCACCTCAGGCAATTGTCTGTGTGGAGTTTGCACATTCTCCCCGTGTCTGCATGGGCTTCCTCCAGGTGCTCTGGTTTCCTCCCACAGTTAGGTGAATTGGCCGTGCTAAATTGCCCATAGTGTTTGGTAAAGGGATAAATGTAGGGGAATGGGTCAGTGTGGACTTGTTGGGCCAAAGGGCCTGTTTCCACACGGTAAATAATCTAATCTAAACTTGCCCACCACCAACATCAAGCTCATTAGTCTATCGTTCCCTGGCTTTTCCTTCCCACCTTCCTTAAACAGTGGCACCACGTTAGCCAACCTCCAGTCTTCTGGCACCTCATTTCTGACTATCGATGATACAAATATCTCAGCAAGAGGCCCTAGCTTCCTACAGAGTTCTAGGGTACAACTGATCAGGTACTGGGGATTTATCCACCTTTATGTATTTTAAGACATCCAGCACTTCCTCCTCTGTAATATGGACATTTTGCAAGGTGTCACCATCTATTTCCTCACACTCTTCCATGTCCTTGTCCACTGATGCAACTACTCATTTAATATCTTCTCCATCTCCTGCAGTTCCACACAAAGGCTGCCTTGCTGATCTTTGTGGGGCCCTATTCTCTCCCTCGTTACCTTTTTGTCCTTAATGTATTTGTAAAAACCTTTGGATTCTTCTTTACTCTATTTGCTAAAGCTATCTCCCTTTTCGCCCTCCTGATTTTCCTCTTAAGTATACTCCTACTGCTTTTGTACTCTTCTAAGGATTCACTCGATCTATCCTGTCTGTACCTGACTGTGCTTTTTTTTTCTTGACTAAAACCTCAATTTCTCCAGTCATCCAGCCTTCCTTACACATATCAGCCTTTCCTTTCACCTGAACAGGAATATACTGTCTCTGAACTCTTGTCATCTCATTTCTGAAGGCTGCCTATTTTTCAGCCATCCTTTTAGCTGTGAACATCTGCCCCAAATCAACATTTTGAAGTTCTTGGCTAATACCGTCAAAACTAGCCTTCCTCCAATTTAGAATTTCAACTTTTAGATCTCTGTCTGTCTCTCTCTCTCTCCTGCACTGTCCTCACCATGTGCTCCCTTTGTCTGCCCTTCTCCCTGTTAAACTGCTGTTGTTTTGACTTTTTTTTCCAAAGTTCCAAAACAATGCAACAGCATATAAAACAGTAATTGTTGCTGCTGGAATTTGAGGAAATCACCTCCACCACCTAAAATACCTCAAAAAAAGGAGCAGCTCTTACAGCCAGAAATTTTTCCCGTCCTCATCTTGGATTTTGTCATTTACATAAATGATTTGGATGCGAGCTTAACAGGTACAGTTAGTAAGTTTGCAGATGACACCAAAATTGGAGGTGTAGTGGACAGCGAAGAGGGTTGCCTCAGATTACAACAGGATCTTGGCCAGATGGGCCAATGGGCTGAGAAGTGGCAGATGGAGTTTAATTCAGATAAAGGCGAGGTGCTGCATTTTGGGAAAGCAAATCTTAGCAGGACTTATAAACTTAATGGTAAGGTCCCAGGGAGTTTTGCTGAACAAAGAAACCTTGGAGTGCAGGTTCATAACTCCTTGAAAGTGGAGTCGCAGGTAGATAGGATAGTGAAGAAGGCGTTTGATATGCTTTCCTTTATTGGTCAGAGTACCGAGTACAGGAGTTGGGAGGTCATGTTGCGGCTGTACAGGACATTGGTTAGGCCACTGTTGGAAGACAGTTCTAGTCCAGGATTCTCTCAAGGTAAACTTGCAGGTTGAGTCAGTAGTTAGGAAGGCAAGTACAATGATGGCATTTATTTTGAGAGGGTTTGAATATATCTGAGACTGTAAAATGCTCTGGTCAGACCACATTTGGAGTATTGTGTGCAGTTTTGGGCCTAATATCTCAGGAAGGATGTACTGGCCCTGAACAGGTCCAGAGGAGGTTCACAAGAATGGTTTCAGGAATGAAAAGCTTAACATATGAGTAACATTTCAGGACTCTGGATCTATACTCAATGGAGTTTAGAAGGATGAAACATACATTATATTGAATGGCTTGGACAGAGTAGATGTTGGGGAGCTGTTTTCATCTGTAGGAGAGACTATAGCCCGAGGGTATAGCCTTAGAGTAAAGGGAAGACGTTTTGAATGGAGATAAGGAGAAACTTCTTCAGCCAGAGAGTGGGGAATCTATGGAGTTCATTGCCACAGAAGGCTGTGGAGGCCAGGTCATTGAGTGTATTAAAGACTGAGGTAGAGAGGTGCTTGAGTATCAAGGGGATCAAGGGTTACGGGGAGAAAGTGGGAGAATGAGGTTGAGAAACCTATCAGCCATGATTGAGTGGTGGAGCAGACTTGATGGCCTGATCCCTGCTCCTATGTCTTATGGTCTTATGATTTCTCTTTAGTAAACCCATAGAAGTTTACTCTAGTCATAAAAAAGCTCTTCTGAATGCATTGTTAAGACATCTTAAGTATTAAATTCCAGCAATTTACCAATTATTGATATATCAGGTTAACAGGTCAGTTATTCTCAGGTTTCCCTCTCTCCTGCCTTCTTGACCAAACATTGAACATTTGCCAACTTCCAATTTTAGAGATCATGCCCAAATCAGAGAAATCCTAGCCAGCACATCTACTGTCCTTGTGCCTACTTCTTTTCAAACTCTGTGCTGGAGTTTATCCAACAAATTAGGTAAAGTCAACATGGTTTGACAAAAGTGTGATCCTGTTTAACATAAGGATGTAACTAGTCGCAGCATAGGACCACGAATAGGCCATTCAGCCTATTCAGCCTGTTCCATCATTAAAACAGGTCACAGTGAAGCATTCATCTCAAACCTATCTTCCCCCACCATCTCCATGAACCCGATTAGTCTTCAGAAACAAACTGACAAATTATTGAGTTTTACATAGAACATAGAACATAGAACATAGAAAAATACAGCGCAGTACAGGCCCTTCGGCCCTTGATGTTGCGCCGATCCAAGCCCACCTAACCTATACTAACCCACTATCCTCCATATGCCTATCCAATGCCCGCTTAAATGCCCATAATGAGGGAGAGTCCACCACTGCTACTGGCAGGGCATTCCATGAACTCACGACTCGCTGAGTAAAGAACCTACCCCTAACATCTGTCCTATACCTACCCCCCCCCGCTTAATTTAAAGCTATGCCCCCTTGTAATAGCTGACTCCATACGTGGAAAAAGATTCTCACTGTCAACCCTATCTAAACCCCTAATCATCTTGTACACCTCTATCAAGTCACCCCTAAACCTTCTTTTCTCCAATGAAAACAGCCCCAAGTGCCTCAGCCTTTCCTCATATGATCTTCCTACCATACCAGGCAACATCCTGGTAAACCTCCTCTGCACCCGTTCCAGTGCCTCCACATCCTTCCTATAGTATGGCGACTAAAACTGCGCACAATACTCCAGATGTGGCCGCACCAGAGTCTTATACAACTGCAACATGATCTCAGGACTCCGGAACTCAATTCCTCTACCAATAAAAGCCAGTACGCCATATGCCTTCTTCACCGCACTATTTACCTGGGTGGCAACTTTCAAAGTTGACAACCTTCTGGGGTAGAAAGTCCCACAGTTTCATTCCCTCTGGATGAAATCATTACCCCCCAAATGAAATCATTCCACCTCATCTCAGATAAAATGGCCAGCCAGTCCCTACACCCCTCCCGATCTCTGTATGGTCCTCCAGTCCCTCCTCCTCTCCCAGCATCTGTTACTTCCTCCGGCCCTTACAACCCTCCCTATCTCTGTACAGTCGTCCAGTCCCTACACTCCTCCCAACATCTGTTACCTCCTCCAGCCCTTGCACCCTTCCCTGTGTCTATAACCTCCTCCAGCCCCTACTTCTCTCCCTATCTCTGCAACTTCCTTCAGCCTCTACACTCCCTCCCTATGTCTGTAACCTCCTCCAGCTCCAACTCCCCTCCCTATCTCTATAACCACCTCCAGCCCCTACACCCCCTCCCTATCTCTGTAACCCCCACCAGCCCCTACACCCCCTCCCTATCTCTATAACCTCTTCCAGCCCCTACACCCCCTCCCTATCTCTGTAACCTCCTCCAGCCTCTACACCCTCCTATTATCTGTATCCTCCTCCAGCCCCTACACCCCTTCATCTTTCTGTAAACTCTTCCAGCCCCTACACCCCCTCCCTATCTCTGTAACCTCCTCCAGCCCCTTCACCCTCCCTAGCTCTGTAACTTCCTCCAGCCCCTTCACTCCCTCTTTACCTCTGTATCCTCCTCCAGCCCCTACACCGCTCCCTATCTATGTAACCTCCTCTGTTCCCCTACAATCCTCCGTCTCTCTGTAATCTCCTCCAGCCCCAATACCCCTCCGTCTCTCTGTAACCCCTCCAGCCCCTACATTACTCCCTACCTCTGTAACCTCCTACATTTTCCTACATCCCTCCCTCACTCTGTAACCCCCTCTAGTCCCTAAACCCCTCACTATCTCTGCAACCACCTCAAGCCCCTACAACCTTAGTCATCCCTGTAATCTCGTTTTTCTTTCATTCATTCACAGGATGAGGGCATTCCTGGCTAGGCCAGCTTTTATTTCCCCTCCCTAATTGCCCAGAGAGCAGTTAAGAGTCATCCACATAGCTGTGGGTCCAGCATCATATGTAGCTCAGACCAGGTCAGGATTGCAGTTTCCTTCTCCAGGGGAAATCAGTGAACCAGATGGATTATGATCTGACCACTCACAACGGTCAGTAGAAGCTTAATGTTTTAAATATTGAATTCAGATTTCATGATTCAAACCGAGGTGCCTGGAACATTCTCTGGGTGTTTGGATTAACAGTTCAGTGATAATACCGTTCGGCTATCAACTCCTTGAGCCCCTCCATTCCTCTCTATCTCTGGAGCTTCCTCCAGCCCCTTCACTCTTCCCATTCTCCATAAGCTTCTCCACGTGCTATAGCTCACCTTATCTCTGAGGAAGGGTCAAACTGGACTTCAAACATTAACTCTGTTTCTCTCTCCCATGCTGCTGCAGTGTTGCTACGTTTCCCCAACACTTTCTGTTTGTATTTCAAGTTTCCAGAGTATACAGCTATTACAAGCACAGTTCAAATCAAGATCATGAGTTAATGTAGCAGTATTGGTCATTAGTGTAGGAGCGCTTGTAGGTAGTGTTGGAGAGTCAGTAGTTAGTGTTGGAGACTCAGTAGTTAGTGTGGGAGAGTCAGTCGTCAATGTTGGAGAATCAGTAGTGTGTGAGCGAGAATCAGTAGTCAGTGTAGGACTATCAGTAGTTAGTGCAAGATTATTAGCAGCTAGTGTGTGATAGTCTCTGACACAAGTGCAGATGTATTAATAGTTAACGTAGGAGTATTAGTAACCACTGAAGGAGAATCAATAGTTCACGTTGGTGAATCAGTAATTAGTTAAGACTATTAGTAGCTAGTATTGGACAGGTGTATTGGTAGCTAATGCAGAAGGATCAGTGACTAGAGCAATATGATTAATGTAGGAGTAGCTGTCATTAATGCAGGATATTCGGTGGTTATTGTCAGACTATCAAAAGTTAATAAGAACTGTCAGTATTTAGAGTCGGAGAATTGGCAGATGGTATATGAGAGTTAGGAGATAGTGTAGAAATGTGAGCAGCTCATTTGGGAGGATCCATAGCAAGGGCAGGTGTATTAACAGATCATGTCAGAAAATCTTTAGTCAATGCAGGAATATCAGTAATTTAGGAGTATTAGTAACTAATTAGGGGTCAGTGGGGGAGTGTCAGTGGTCAGTGTGGGTGTGTAAGGGGACAGTGTGGGAGTGTCAGGGGACAGTGCAGTGTGTCAGGGGACAGTGCGGGAGTGTCAGGGGACAGTGCAGTGTGTCAGGGGACAGTGCGGGCGTGTCAGGGGACAGTGCGGGAGTGTCAGGGGACAGTGCAGTGTGTCAGGGGACAGTGCACGTGTGTCAGGGGACAGTGCAGGCGTGTCAGGGGACAGTGCGGGAGTGTCAGGGGACAGTTCAGGCGTGTCAGGGGACAGTGCACGTGTGTCAGGGGACAGTGCGGGCGTGTCAGGGGACAGTGCGGGAGTGTCAGGGGACAGTTCAGGCGTGTCAGGGGACAGTGCGGGAGTGTCAGGGGACAGTGCGGGCGTGTCAGGGGACAGTGCGGGAGTGTCAGGGGACAGTGCGGGCGTGTCAGGGGACAGTGCGGGAGTGTCAGGGGACAGTTCAGGCGTGTCAGGGGACAGTGCGGGAGTGTCAGGGGACAGTGCGGGCGTGTCAGGGGACAGTGCGGGAGTGTCAGGGGACAGTGCACGCGTGTGTAAGGGGACAGTGTGGGAGTGTCAGGGGACAGTGCAGGAGTGTCAGGTGACAGTGCGGGAGTGTCAGGGGACAGTGCGGGAGTGTCAGGGGAGGAGCGAAGGACTTCTGGGAAGGTGAGTCTAACTGTTTAAAAATCTTACTTCAGGCATCGGGGCCTCCATTTGTTTAGAGAGGTGTGAGGGAGGAGCGAAGGACTTCTGGGAAGTCATATATTTGTGTGGTTGCATTACCCGAAACACTACTCGGGTAGTGTCTCCCACCCATCCTCCTCCTCTAACCAAACAAAAAAAGGTTCTGTGAGCCAGATTGGTAAGGTAACAAGTTTATTTTTTATTCCTTATTTTTCAACATTCTCTTTGGGAATTTAGAATAGTGGGAATGGCGGTGAGGGCAGTTGAATGTTCCTCCTGCAGAATGTGGGAGGTAAGGGTCACCACTACTGTCCCTGCTGACTACATCTGCGGGAAGTTCACCCAACTCCAGGTCCTCGAAAACCGCGTTAGGGAACTAGAGCTAGAGCTGGATGAACTTTGGATCATTTGGGAGGCAGAGGGGATTATTGAGAGGAGTTACGGGGAGGTAGTCATTCCTCAGGTACAAGAAAAAGGCAGATGGTTACAGTCAGGGGATGGAAAGGGAACAGACAGGCAGTGCAGGGATCCCCTGTGGCCATTCCCCTCAACAATAAGTATACCATTTTGGATACTGTTGGGGGGGGGGGGACTTACCGGGGAAAACAGTGGGGCACAGGGCTCTGGCACAGAGTCTGTCCCTGCTGCTCAGAAGGGAAGGGGGAAGAGGAGCAGAGCAGTAGTCATTGGGGACTCCATAGTTAGGGGGACAGATAGGAGGTTTTGTGGGGATGAGAGAGACTCACAGTTGGTGTGTTGCCTCCCAGGTGCCAGGGTTCATGATGTTTTTGGGATCCTTAAGGGGGAGGGGGAGCAGTCCCAAGTCGTGGTCCACATAGGCAACAACGACATAGGTAGGAAGAGAGATGGGGATTTAAGGCAGAAATTCAGGGAGCTAGGGTGGAAGCTCAGAGCTAGGATGAACAGAGTTGTTGTCTCTGGTTTGTTGCCCATGCCACGTGCTAGTGAGGCGAGGAATAGGGAGAGAGAGGAGTTGAACACGTAGCTATGGGGATGGTGCAGGAGGAAGGGTTTTGGATTCCTGGATAATTTGGGCTCTTTCTGGGGTAGGTGGGACTTCTACAAGCAGGATGGTCTTCATCTGAACCAGGGGGGTACCAACATCCTGGGGGGGGGGGGGGGGGGGGGGGGGGCGGATATTTGCCAAGGCTATTGGGGTGGGTTTAAACTAATCCAGCAGGGGGACGGGAACCAAAATTGTAGTTCGAGTATAGAAAAGGTTGAGAGTGGGGAGGTCCAAAATCAAGTTTCAGGGACGCAAGATGGCACCAGATAAGCAAGAAATTGGTTTGAAGTGTGTCTACTTCAACACCAGGAGCATCTGGAATAAGGTGGGTGAACTTGCAGCATGGATTGGTACCTGGGACTTCGATGTTGTGGCCATTTCGGAGACATGGATAGAGCAGGGACAGGAATGGTTGGTGCAGGTTCCAGGATTTAGATGTTTCAGTAAGAACAGAGAAGATGGTAAAAGAGGGGGAGGTGTGGCATTGTTGGTCAAGGACAGTATTACAGTTGCAAAAAGGATGTTTGGGGACTCGTCAACTCAGGTAGTAAGAGCTGAGGTTAGAAACAGGAAAGGAGAGGTCACCCTGTTGGGAGTTTTCTACAGGCTCCGAATAGTTCCAGAGATGTAGAGGAAAGGATAGCAAAGATGATTCTCGAAAGGAGTGAGAAAGACAGGGTAGTTGTCATGGGGGACGTCAACTTTACAAAGATTGACTGGGAACACTGTAGTACGAGTACTATAGATGGGTTAGTTTTTGTCCAGTGTGTGCACAAGGGCTTCCTGACACAGTATGTAGACAGGCCAACTAGGGGTGAAGATACATTAGATTTGGTACTGGGTAATAAGCCCAGCCAGGTATTAGACTTGGAAGTAGGTGAGTACTTTGGTGATAGCAATCACAATTCTGTTATGTTTACTTTAGTGATAGAAAGGAATAGGTGTATACCACTGGGCAAGAGTTACAGCTGGGGGAAGGCAATTACAATGTGATTAGGCAAGATTTAGGAAGCATAGGATGGGGAAGGAAACTGCAGGGGATGGGCACATTAGAAATGTGGAGCTTATTCAAGGAAAAGTTCCTGTGTGTCCTAGATAAATATGTACCTGTCAGGCAGGGAGGAAACTGTAGAGCATGGGAGCCGTGGTTTACGAAGGAAGTGGAATCTCTGGTCAAGAGGAAGAAGAAGGCATATGGTAGGATTAGATGTGAAGGCTCAGTTAGGGCACTTGAGGGTTACAAAGTAGCCAGGAAAGACCTAAAGAGAGAGCTCAGAAGAGCCAGGAGGAGACATGAGAAGTTGTTGGCGAATAGGATCAGGGTAAACCCTAAGGCTTTCTATAGGTATTTAAGGAATAAAAGAATGACGAGAGTAAGATTAGGGCCAATCAAGGATAGTAGTGGGAAGTTGTGTGTGGAGTCAGAGGAGATAGGGGAAGCACTAAATGAATAGTTTTCGACAATATTCACTCTAGAAAACGACAATGTTGTCGAGGAGAATACTGAGATACAGGCTACTAGACTGGGGGTGGGATTGAGGTTCAAAAGGAAGAGGTATTAGAAATCCTGCAGAGTGTGAAAATACGTAAGTCCCCTGGGCCGGATGGGACTTATTCTACGATCTTCTGGGAAGCCAGGAGGGAGATTGCCAAACCTTTGGCATTGATTTTTAAATCGTCATTGTCTACAGGAATAGTGCCAGAAAACTGGAGGATAGCAAACGTGGTTCCCCTGTTTAAGAAGGGGAGTAGAGACAACCCTGGTAATTATAGACCAGTGAGACTTACTTCAGTTGTTGGTAAAGTTGTGGAAAAGGTTATAAGAGACAGGGGTTATAATCATCTAGAAAAGAATAATTTGATTAGGGATAGTCAGCACGGTTTTGTGAAGGGTAGGACGTGCTTCGCAAACGTTACTGAGTTCTTTGAGAAGGTGACCAGATGAGAGTAAACCGGTTGATGTGGTGTATATGGATTTCAGCAAGGCGTTCGATAAGGTTCCCCACAGTAGGCTATTGTACAAAATGTGGAGGAATGGGATTGTGGCAGATATAGCAGTTTGGATCAGTAATTGCCTTGCTGAAAGAAGACAGAGGGTGGTGGTTGATGAGAAATGTTCATCCTGGAGTCCAGTTACTAGTGGTGTACCGCAAGGGTCGGTGTTGGGTCCACTGCTGTTCGTCATTTTTATAAATGACCTGGATGAGGGCGTAGAAGGGTGGGTTAGTAAATTTGCAGATGACACTAAGGTCAGTGGAGTTGTGGATAGTGACAAAGGATGTTGTAGGTTACAGAGAAACATAGATAAGCTGCAGAGCTGGGCTGAGGTGGCAAATGGAATTTAATGCAGACAAGTGTGAGGTGATTCACTTTGGTCGGAGTAACCGGAATGCAAAGTACTGGGCTAATGGTAAGATTCTTGGTAGTGTAGATGAGCAGAGAGATCTCGGTGTCCATGTACACAGATCCTTGAAGTTTCCACCCAGGTTGACAGGGTTGTGAAGAAGGCATACAGTGTTTTAGCTTTTATTAATAGAGGGATCGAGTTCCGGAACCATGAGGTTATGCTGCAGCTGTACAAAACTCTGGTGCGGCCACACTTGGAGTATTGTGTACAGTTCTGGTCACTGCATTATAAGAAGAATGTGGAAGCTTTGGAAAGGAGATTTACTAGGATGTTGCCTGGTATGGTGGGAAGGTCTTACGAGGAAAGGCTGAGGGCCTTGAGGCTGTTTTCGTTAGAGTGAA